>NC_083411.1:46636800-46951151 GCF_020745735.1 Hemiscyllium ocellatum | reverse complement strand
CAACCACCCCGTGGCTCAACACTTTAACTCTCCCTCCCACTCCACCGAGGACATGCAGGTCCTTGGACTCCTCCACCGGCAGAACATAACAACACGACGGTTGGAGGAGGAGCGCCTCATCTTCCGCCTGGGAACCCTCCAACCACAAGGTATGAATTCAGATTTCTCCAGTTTCCTCATTTCCCCTCCCCCCACCTTGTCTCAGTCAGTTCCCTCAACTCAGCACCGCCCTCCTAACCTGCAATCTCCTTACTGACCTCTCCGCCCCTACCCTACTCCGGCCTATCACCCTCACCTTGACCTCCTTCCACCTATCCCACCTCCATCGCCCCTCCCCCAAGTCCCTCCTCCCTACCTTTTATCTTAGCCTGCTTGGCTACTCTCTCTCATTCCTGATGAAGGGCTTATGCTCGAAACGTCGAATTCCCTATTCCTGAGATGCTGCCTAACCTGCTGTGCTTTAACCAGCAACACATTTTCAGAGGTGGTTCATATGTGGAAAGAACTTCTAGAGGAAGTGCTGATGTGAGTACAGTTACAATGTTTAACGGACATTTGGATAAGTACGTGAATAAGAAAGGTTTGCAAGGATATGGGCCGAGCACATGCAGGTGGGACTAGTTCGGTTTAGGATTAAGATTGGCATGGTCTGGTTGGACGGAATGCTATATGACTCTGTGAGATGCTTAGCAACAGAATGTGAGTACTTCCATCAGTTTACTCTTGATCGAGAGTAGACTGATTGGACAGTAGTTGGCCAGATTGGATTTGTCCTACTTTTTGTGTACCTGAGCAATTTTCCCCATTGTCGGGGAGATGCAAGTGTTGTAATTGTACGTGAAGAGCTTGGCCATGAGTGTGGCAACTTCTGAAGCAAAAGTCTTGGATACTGTTGTTGATATATTGTCAAGACTCATAGCCTTTGTCGCATTCAGCTGTTCTTAATATCATGTGGAGTGAATTGAATTGGCTGAGGATTGAGCTCCTGTGATGTTGGGGACCACTGGAGGAGACTGTGATGGATTATCCTCTCAGTACTTTTGGTTGGCATACATGCCAATTAGGAGCCCCTCGAGCCATTCAATGTGATCTGATTGTCATCACTTCCTCTGGAGGTTATTCCACACATGAATCACACTCTGTGTAAAAGAAAACACCCTCATGTCTTTTTCTCAGTCTTTTTTTCCCTGACCTTAAAAATATGCTGCCTGATCTTTTAATGCCCCACTCTCAGGAAAGCCACCTGCCATTCACCTTATCTGTACTCCTCATGACTTTATAAACCTCTCCAAGTTTTGGATCCCTGTCTAATCCTGATATCCTTTCAACTCCTTACTTAAAAAGAATGAGATGAGAAGGGAAAGATTTAAAAGGGACCTAAGAGACAACATTTTCACGCAGTGGATGGTACGTGCATGGAGTGAACTGCCACAGGAAGTGGTGGAGGCAACATTTAAAAAGGCATCTGGATATGTATAAGAAGGGTTTAGAGGGATATGGGCCAAATGCTGGCAAATGGGACTAGATTAATTTGGGATATCTAGTCAGCATGGACAAATTGGACAGAAGGGTCTGTTTCTGTGCTGTACATCTCTATGTCTATGTCTCTAAATGTGAGATATCACATTTTGGTTAAAAAAAGGGGCTAGACTTATACAGCCCTGAGCAGCGTTGTGGAATAGGAGGACCTAGGGGTTCAGGTACACAGTTCTTAGAAAGTTGCATCACAGGTACACAGAGTGGTTAAGAAGGAACTTAGCACGCTTGCCTTCAGTGCTCAGACCATCGAGTGTGGGAGTTGGGGCGTCATATTGGGTTTGTGCATAACGTTGGTAGGGTGACTTTTGTAGTATTGTTTTCACACAGAGAGTAGTGTGTGTATGCAGTGAGCTGCCATGGGAAGTGGTGGAGGCTGGTACAATTACAGCATTTAAAAGGCATCTGGATGGGTACATGAGTAGGAGGGGTTTAGAGGGATTTGGGCCAAGTGCTGCCAAATGGGACTAGATTAATTTAGGATATCTGATCAGCATGGATGAGTTGGACCAAAGGGTCTATTTCCATGCTGTACATCTCTTTGTCTAAAACTAAAAATCTATCCACCTCTGCCTTAAATATATTTAAAGATTCCATAACCTTTTCAAGAAGAGAGTTTCAGACATTCATGACACTAAGGAAGAAAGAACCCTGTTTCTGTTTTAAATGGGCTACAAGAGAGACCTCTCATTCCAGATAAGAGGAAACATCCCCTCCATGTTTCCCCTGTCAAGGTTCCTCAGGAACTTGTATGTTTGAATTGACACACCAATCTTATTCAAAAATTTCTTTGAATTTGTGCTGGATTCCCACAATATCTCCCTGTCTCAGTAGCCACTGCTCATCATGATTCTTCCTGAATCATAACTCTGTTCATGGGAGACTGCTTAGCAAGGTTAAATCACATGAAATACAGAGAGGACTAGCTATTTGGATACAGAACTGGTTCAAAGGTAGAAGACGGAGGGCCGTGGTGGAGGGTTGCTTTTCAGACTGGAAGCCTGTGGTCAGTGGAGTGCCACAAAGAGTGATGCTGCATCCAGTGCTTTTCATCATTTTATATAAATGCTTTGGATGTGAACATGGGCGGTATAATTAATAAGTTTGCAGATGACACCAAATTTGGAGATGTAGTGGACAGTGAAGAAGTTTATTTCATAGTACAACAGGATCTTGATCTGAGGGGCCAAAGGGCCTAGGATGGCAGATGGAGTTTAATTTAGATAAATGTGAGGTACTGCATTTTGGAACAGCAAATCAGAGCGGGATTAATGACACTTGATGGTCGGGTGCTGGGGAGTGTTGCTGTACAAAGAGATCTTGGAGTACAGGTTCATAACTCCTTGAAAGTAAAGTCACAGGTAGATAGGATAGTGAAGAATGCATTGGTATGCTTTTCTTTATTGGACAGAGCGTTGAGTATAGGAGTTGGGAGATCATGTTGCGGCTCCATAGGACATTGGTTGGACCACTTTTGGAATATTGTGTGCAATTCTAGTCTCCCTGCTATAGGAAGGATGTTGTGAAACATGAAAGAGTTCAGAAAAGATTACAAGGATGTTGTCAGGATTGGAGGGTTTGAGCTATAAGGAGAGGCTGAATAGGCTGGGGCTGTTTCCTTGAAGCATCTGAAGGTGAGGGGTGACTTTATAGAGGCTTATAAAATCACAAGGGGCATAGATAGGGTAAATAGACAAAATATTTTCCCCTGGGATGGGGTAGTCCAGAACCAGAGGGTATAGGTTTAAGGTGAGAGGGGAAAAATCGAAAAGGGGCCTAAAGGGCAACTTTTTCACGTAAGGCATGGTGCATGTATGGAATGTGCTACCAGAACAAGTGGTAGAGGCTGATACAATTACAGCATTTAAAAGGTATGAATAGGAAGGGTTGAGAGGAAGTAGGAGCCAAGTGCTGGCACATGGGACTAGATAAGCTTCGGTTATCTGATTGAAATGGATGCGTTGGACTTAAGGATCTGCGTCTGTGCTGTACATCTCTATGACTCTATGATTCTACTCAGGACTATGAATGGAATCAGAGGTTGAATCAATGAGTGTGCTGGTGAAAGCAGCTCTGATCAACGTTTGGGACTTTAACCAGTGTTGCTATGGTACCTAATCAGTCTCCTTTCTATATTAAAGACAATATAAACGTGGAATGTATTCTCATGTCAGTACCTCTTCTTGGAGTTTCCTTGATTTGATTTGATTTATTGTTGTCACATGTACCTAAGTACAGTGAAAAATCTTGTTTTGCGAACCGTACAGGCGGATCATACCATACAAGAATATATAGATCATCGGCATACAAGGTTACAGCTACACAACAGGTGCACAAAAGCAAGATTTGAAATTTGAGAGGTTCATTCAGAAGTTGAGTAACAGTGGGAAAGAAGTTGGTACTGTGTTCAAGCTTCTGTATCTTCTTCATGACAGAAGAGGTTGGAAAAGAGTATTACCAAGTTGGAAGGGGCTATTTGATGTTGGTAGCCTTTCCGTGGCAACACCAAGTATGGATGGAGTCCATAGATGGGAGTTTGACTTTTGTGATGGTCTGGGATGTGTACAAAACTTTCTGCAGTTTCTTCTGGACCTGGGCAGAATAGATGGGTGTGATTATTTCCCAACATGGGACAGTCTAGGACCAGAGGCCAGAATCGCAGTGTAAGGGGTCACCCACTAAAGGGAGCGATGAAGAGGGATTTCTTTTGTCTAAGGACAGTGAATCTGTGGAAGTCTTTATCACGGAGGGCTGTGGATGCTTGGTCATTAAGTGTATTCAAGGCTGAGAAAGAGTTTTAGTTAGTAAGGGAATCAAAGATTTGGAGAAAAGACAGGTAAGTGGAGTTGTAAATGATCAGATCTGTCATGACCTCATTGAATGGCAGAGCAGTCTTGATGGGCTGAATGGCCTACTTCTCCTACACTTTATGGACCTTTAAAGCATTGATTAAATAACTCGCATTTTTAATGTGAGCATTGGTATTATAATGTCTTATAAAATATTACAAAGCAAAATCTTTGCTGTAAGACAAAGAAGAAATGTAAACTAACTGTAAGCTGTGGGAATGCTCCGCTCCATTAAGCTTAAGTGAATGACTAGAAATAATATCATAAGGGCCTTATGTTGCCAGTTCACTGAAGGACAAGTCTTATATAAGCAATAAACATGATAAATTTTACCACAAGTACAATGAGAGCACCATTATGCAGGAGAGGTGCAAAAGTTGTTAGAGTGTGGTCACATGGCATCTTGCACTCACAGGATTGTAACTTTTTGGAAAATTGACAAAAATCAGTGAACGTGTGGTGAAGGCTTCAATAGTAAATAGTACAAAATATTTATAGCATGGAAACAGGCCATTCATGCTTATTAGGGCTATGCTAGATTCAGCATAAGTAAGATACTTCTAATCTCTTCTATCTAACCAACTTAAAAGTCCTCCTGTCATATCACCAACATTTGTTTATCCAGCTTTCCTTTAAATGTGCTTCTGCTGAAATACCATAAGACCATAAGACAAAGGAGCAGAAATTAGGCTATTTGGCTCATTGAGTCAGCTTCGCCAGTCAATCATGGCTGATAGGTTTCTCAACCCCATTCTCCCACTTTCATCCCCATTATGCTTGATCCCCTTGACAATCAAGAACCTCGTGTCTTAAATACACTCAATGAGCTGGCCTCCACAGCCTTCTGTGGCAATGAATTCCATAGATTCACCACTCTCTGGCTGACAGAAGTTTCTCCTTATCTTCATTCTAAAGGATTTCCTTTTACTCTAAGGCTGTGCCTTCAGTTCCTAGTCTCTCCTACCAGTGGAATATCTTCCCAACATCCACTAAGTCCAGGCCATTCAGTATTCTGTAAGTTTCAATAGATCACCCCTCATCTTTCTAAACTCCATCGAATATAGACCCAAAGTACTGAAACATTCTTCATATGTTGACTGTTCATCCTTGGGACCATTCTCGTGAAACTCCTCTGGACCCACTCCAGTTCCAGTACATTATTTCTGCGGTATGGGACCCAAAATTGCTCATAATGCTTTTAATGTCTGACCAGAACTTTTTCAAGCCTCAGAAATATATCCCTGCTTTTATATTCTACTCCTCTCAAAATAAATACCAACATTATCATTCCCTTCCTAACTACCGACTCAACCTGCAAGTTTATCTTGAGAGAATCCTGGATGAGAACTCCCAAGTCTCTTTGCACATTGCAATTGTGAATATTCTCCCCATTTAGAAAATAGCAATTAAAATGCTTCTATTCTTCTTGCCAAAGTGCATGACCTCACATTTTCCCATGCTGTGCTCCATCTGCCACGTCTTTGCCCACTCTCCTCACCGGTCTAAATCCTTCTGCAGCCTCCCTGCCTCCTCAATGCTATCTGTCCCTCTATTTACCTTTGAAGCATCTGCAAACTTAGCTAGAACGCCCTCAGTTCCTTCATCTAATGTATAAAGTGTAAAAGTTGTGGTTCCAACACTGACCCTTGTGGAATACCAGTGTGATGGCAAGCTTTATAGTCTCAATACTCTCTGGAACATAATAACAGGATAAGGGCAAACAATCCTTTGCACCATGCTGACATTCAATAAGATCATGGCTGAACTGGTTGTAATGTCAACTCCACTATACTGTCTGTCCCACAGAACTCTTTAGCCTTTAAAAAAAAATCTCTTTCGAACTCTGTGTTTACATAAACACAAGAACATTTCAAAGTGTTTTCCCAGGAGCATTATCAAACAAATATGACATAAAGGTGATATCAGATCAGATGATCAAAATCGTTGTCAAAGAAGTAAGTTCCAAGTGTCTTAAAGGAAGAACGTGTGGGAGAAATGTGAACAGGCAGAGAGATGTTCAGAAGGAATTTCAGAGCTTGGGCTCTTGGCAATTGAAAGCACAACCCCAGAGGTGGAACAATTAAGATATCAGAGAGAGAGGAGAATAGGGAAGATAGGGGAATGCCACAGAGAGATTTCAGAGCAAGAAGGAGTAAGTGAGCACAAGGATGCTGGAGGACTGGGATGTGGTGTGAGTTAAGACATGGACAGCAGAGTTTTCAATTATCTCAAGTTTATGGAGATTGGAATGTGGGAGACAAGCCAGGAAGTGCATCAGAATAGTCAGGGCCAAAGGTAGCAAAGGCATGGATGAATATAAAAACATATTGCCATTAACTGCAAGTTTAAATTTATAGACCTTCTAATAATGTTGCATTTTACAGTCAAACCAATTCCCTTGCAAATGCTGTGAACGCATTATCTTTTAAACTGCTAGATCTGCACAAATAAAAATGATTAGAATGGAATATAATAGACACAGGAGGATTTTATATCATCTTTATTGCAAGAGATTAGGTTATTACGTTGAAATAATCACTTTCCATAATGTTAGGTCTCCGAAAATGATCTAATCTTATCAAAGTTAGGAAAAGTTGCAAATCAATTTTTATATATATTATACATCTGCTTTCCCAGTAGCTATAACAGGTCTCATCAGTAGCTAGGTCACACTCACAGATAGTCACAAATTTTAATGTAGTTTGGTGAAGAAAACAGGATCACATTATACTAGCAGGAATACAGTGTAAGCTTCACCTCTATCATATTTAACTCATCATCTCCCGTAACTAAATAGATGCAGCATCTTGGTCTGGTGTATCATGTACATGCAGTGAGAGTGTTAGAGCAAGTGTTGTTTCAAAGGTCAAGTATTGTCTATTCAGACCAGAATGGGTAGGTTAAAAATGAAACTGAAAAGTTAATGACCTACGTTTCAAATGGTTTAAAATGCAAAGGTTTTTGAAACTTTATATTAGCTATGAAAGAAAGTCTGGCCCAACATCAAGGAGAAGATATCCATCTTGGAGAGGTTGTGTTTTCACATTGTGGAATGATACCAAAGTTAGAGGAATTAATTTGTGAGAAGATGTTGGTATCGACTAGCCTTGTTTTCCCTACCTAAACAAGATTAAAGAATGATAAAATTGAGGACATATGATAATTAAAGGAGTTGACAATAAATAGAGAGAAACTATCTCCTCTGGTGGGAGGGTCTATAGTAAGGAAACATAAGTTCAATGTTATGTTTGGATTGAGTTACTATATATTTTATTTATATCTGGATTGCAGATCTAATTTTAAATTCTAACAGTTTACTTTATAATCTAAAACATCTTAGAACTGCATGAAACTTTCAATATGTTTGTAGTTATAGCTAGATGAAGTACTTCAATTGGCTGTAGAGCACTTTGGATTGTCCTGAGGCTGTGACAAATCATTCTTTAGATTGGGTGTGGATAAACTGCGTCAGGGATTGGCGAGGTCTTGTCCATGATGTAATCCCACTATAGCCTCTGTTCCAGTGAGATGCAGTTGGCTAAAGAACCATCTATTGGGACAAGTTCTCAGCTCTTGGTGGCCTGAGGTTTTCTTAGGAACGTCTGAGAGAAAGTGAAGCTACTGCTTGCTTCCCAAGAGAGTTCTGTGTAACTTTTCAACTCTGATAAAATAGTTGAAGTACTGACATTTTTCATTTTGTGATGTTACTTTTAGAGTTTGCTTTGGTCTTGCAATTTCAAACACCTCTTCATCCTTCCTATAGTCTGTATTCAGAATTTTTAGCACTTGTCTCTGCATCAACATTTAAAGACCTACACTTTCTTCTTAAAACCTTGCTTAGCATCCAGATTTCTGAGACACACAGGAAAGTCGATAGAATATAGCACTATATTTTTTTTTGTTGAAAGTTTAGATTTCTTGTTGTTCACAGACACTTCATCATCAGAAAATAACTTCTGGCTCTCCCTGTCTTTCCAACTTCTGCAAGACATCGACTGTTCTCATTTGCCCCAAAGAGACAAACTTGTTTTAGCCTGATACCAACTGCCTCAGCCCTCACTCCAGTTTAATCTAATGTGTTTTTTACACACTATGGGTTTTGTTTTTTGGGGGTTCCTAATCAATTGGTACTCCAACTATGGGCAGCATGGTGGTTCAGTGGTAAGTACTGTTGCCTCACAAAACCAGGGTCCCAGGTTCAATTCCAGCCTTGGCTGACTGTCTGTTTGGAGTTTGCACATTCTCCCTGTGTCTGCATGGGTTTCCTCCGGGTGCTCCGGTTTCCCCCCACATTCCAAAGATGTGCAGGTCAGGTGAATTCTCCATAGTGTTAGGTGCATTAGTCAGAGGGAATGGGGTTACTCTTTGGAGGGTTGATGTGGACTTGTTGGGCTGAAGGGCCTGTTTCCACACTGTAGGGAATCTAATCTAATCAAACTTTCATATTTTACTTGATCCATGTTATTTTCAGGATGTTTTCCTGACCCTGCCAGATGTGCTGTGTCAGCAGCATATCACAGGTTTATGTTCTTGCTCTAACTTTTACCTTTGGAAATATCTCTAATTCTTAATACTGTTTTGTGTGCAGTTAAATACCTTGGTGACAGTACACAGTTTTGTAGTCCTCTCAACATGTTTGATTATTCTCCTTCTTTCCCAATACTTGCTGTTTGCTCCCAGTATAGGCTCTGGATAAAGCTCACCTTTACTGTCAATGTCACGCTCAGTGGCACATTAATTAGTTTTTGGTGATCAATAGGATCAGAGACTTTTTCATTGTCTATGAAGCATATGGAAATGTTCTTATTTACTTCCAAGTATTTATTGAAGATTGTTTTTTGGCTAAATTATTCCCTCTGTTGTTCTACTCCAGTTTATAAATATGGACTGCCTGCCAATAAATTCTGCTTAAAATGTATCATTTTCAAGATCACTTTAATGAGATAACTCATTAGCTTTATAGAATGTTCGTATCATAAAGAACTTACTGTTCAGTACAGAGGCCTTTCACCCCTGTAGGTCTGCACTGGTCAAAAACAAACAATGAACTATTGGAATCCCATTTTCCATTAGCCAACATCTAAATACTTAGAGTCATAGAGATGTACAGCACAGAAACAGACCTTTCGGTCCAACTCATTCATGCCAACCAGATATCCTAACCTTATCTAGTTCCATTTGACAGCCCTTGACCCATTTCCCTCTAAACCCTGCCTATTCATATATCTATCTAGATGCCCTTTCAATGTTATAATTGTACCAGCCGCCACCACATGTTCTAGCAGCTCATTCCATAAACGCACCACCCTCTGCGTGGAAACGTTACCCCTTAGGCTCCTTTTAAATCTTTCCCCCTCACCCTAAACCTATGCTTTCTAGTCCTGGACTCGCCTACCCCTACTCGTCTACTTACCCTATCCATGCTCCTCATGAGTTTATAAACCTCTGTAAAGTCACCCCTCAGCCTCCAATGCTCCAGGGAAAACAGTCCAAGCCAATTTTGCCTCTCTCTATAACACAACTCCTCTAACGCTGGCAACATTATTGGAATTCTGTTCTGAACCCTTTCAAGTTTCACAACATCCTTCCGACAGGAAGGAGACCAGAATTGCATGCATTATTCCAAAAATGGTCTAACCAATGTCCTGTATAGCCGCAACATGACCTCTCAACTCCTATACTCAATGTTTTGTCCAATAAAGCCAGATGCCTTCACTATCCTATCTACCTGTGACTCTACTTTCAAGGAAAAATGAACCTGCACTCCAAGGTCACTTTGTTCAACAACACTCCCCAACACCTTACCATGAAGTGTCATTAATCCCACTCTGATTTGCCTTTCCAAAATGCAGCTCCTCTAGAACATATCTGACTCATTGGCATGGTAGCTCAGTGGTTAGCACTGCCTCACAGTGCTAGGTACTCAGGTTCGATTTGACCCTCAGTTGCTGTCTGAGTGGAGTTTGCACATTTTTCCAGTGTCTGCATGGGATTTTCTCTGGGTGCTCTGGTTTCCTCCCATAGTCTAAAAATGTACAGATTAGATGGATTGGCCATGCTAAATTGTCCATATTTTCGATCAGAGTGGTGCTGGAAAAGAACAGCAGGTCATGCAGCATCTGAGGAGCAGGAAAATCGACGTTTCAGGCAAAAGCTTAAAAATGTGTTGCTGGAAAAGCGCAGCAGGTCAGGCAGTATCAAAGGAACAGGAGAATCGATGTTTCGGGCATAAGCCCTTTCCTGAAGAAGGGCTTATGCCCGAAACATCGATTCTCCTGTTCCTTTGATGCTGCCTGACCTGCTGCGCTTTTCCAGCAACACATTTTTAAGCTCTGATCTCCAGCATCTGCAGTCCTCACTTTCTCATAGTTTCAGGCAAAAGCCCTTCATCCGCAATAAAGGCAGGAAGCCTCCAGTGTGGAGAGATTAATGGGGGGTGGGGCTGGGGAGAAGGTAGCAAAGAGTACAATAGTTGGATGGGGCTGGGGACGGAGGTGATAGGTCAGAGGCGAGGGTGGAGCAGATCAGTCGGAAGGGAGATTGGCAGGTAGGACAGACCATGGGGACAGTGCTGAGCTGGAAGGTTGGAACTGAGGTAAGATGGGAGGAGAGGAAATGAGGAAACTGGTGAAGTCCACATTGATGCCCTGGGGTTGAAGTGTTTCAAGGTGGAAGATGAGGCGTTCTTCCTCCAGGCGTCAGGTGGCAAGGGAGCAGCGGTGGAGGAGGCCTAGGACCTGCATGTCCTCGGCAGAGTGGGAGGGGGAGTTGAAATGTTGGGACACAGGACGGTGTGGTTGATTGGTGCGGGTGTCCCAGGGATGTTCCCTGAAGCGCTCTGCGAGAAGGCGTCCAGAATCCCCAATGTAGAGGAGACCACATCGGGAGCAACAGGTACAATAAATGATATTGGTGGATGTGCAGGTGAATCTTTGATGAATGTGGAAGGGTCCTTTAGGGCCTTGGATGGTGGTGAGGGAGGGGGTGTGGGCGCAGGTTTTGCAATTCCTGCGGTGGCAGGGGAGGGTGCCAGGATGGCACAGTCCTTTGTTGGGGGGTGTGGACCTGACCAGGTAGTCACAGAGTGTCCAGGGATGTGCAGGCTACTTGGGCTAGTCATGGGAAAGGCAGGCAGGGTTACGGGGTTGGGGGGATGTGGTTGTTGGGGCTGGATTGGATGCTCTTTGGAGGGTTGATACAGACTTGATGGGCCAAATGGCGTACTTCCACACTGTAGGGATTCTGTGATTCAATTTCATTCTATGATTCTGCCTAATTCAATTTTTCCATGGACCTTCAGGTGTTCTGTTGAAATTCATCTGTGACAGATACTTTTCCATGTGCACCAACCTCAAAGCATTCTGGAATCACAGCATTGACTTCACTGTTTTTCTATATATCCTGAGTACTCCCTCTTTTCTCCCATTTTTCCTTTTATGTAGCCACCTTCTGCCAGCTTCACTTTCTATCTCTCAAACATTTCAGCTTCTGATTCACTTTGTCATTTATTTCCAGTTTCAGCGCTTCATCCCACATCTCACTATTTTGTAATCAAGCAATATTAGAAAAATAGATAACTTTTCAAAAAAATGTATGAGGTAGATTGGTTAGTTGTATTAGCTAAGGAAAATGCTGTAGGGGTTAAACAGAGAATAAATGCAAAGGAAGAAGTGAAATATTTACACTTCCAATTAAAATATATCAATAATTCTAATTTAACAGGGTTAATTGTATTAACATTCAGGGTTAATATTATCACAATCAGGAAATCTTTGATACCTGACGATGTTCATTGCAATAATTGTTGTGTTTATTTTCATTCCATTTATAAAGAACTTTAGACAGCTGACCAGCATTTTGGATCTCTAGACCTAAGTTAATTATGAAAAATGAAATAATGCTATTTTCTACCATGATACAGAAGTAACTACAATTCAAACACAATTCACAGGCTGCCATCATCCTTGAGAGATTATGCCACAAATATCTCCAATATATTCATAATTATTGCCAATAATATTCTAAAGTGGGTGTAATGAGAAGTCCAGCAGCGATAAGCAGATAACTATAAACTGTAAACTGAAGCTTAGTCGTGGGATGCTTTGGAAACAGTGATTCGGAACTGTAAATAATAGTTGCTTGAGCAAACATGGAGTAATTAATGAAATCCAGTTTGGATTTGTTGAGGGCAAATCATGCTTCAGTAAGTTGATTTTGTTTCTTTTGATCACATTAAAGAGAAGCATGATGTGGGTAAGGTTATTATGTTGGACAAGGAGATTGTAGGCGGAGGAGAGTGGAAGGGTGTGAGTAAGAGAGTAGATTTATTTAATATACATTGTCACTTGTGCAGTAAAAAGTGAATAATGTCGCCACGTTCCGGCGCCATCTTGGACTACAGGATAAATTCCTGAATGAGTTGTAAAAATGGTAAAGTAGTGAATAAATTAATATTAAATAGAGATCACTAAAACTGAAACAGCTTTAAAAGTTCAGCTTTCCCTCTTAGTAGACTTCACCCTCTCTCCTCTTCCAGTCGCCACTGTCCAATGTCATCCCTGGGGTCTTGGCACTATGCTCCCTCTTCACTACCACCGGCACCATCATTTCCAAGCTGGAGATGGTAACACTGCATGGATTCCATACCTCCTCCGACACTGGTTCTTGACTGACCACGCCCTGGCTCTGAGCTGAGTAACAGGGTCCAGCTGGTCCATGCTGACCAAAATGTCCATCCAAACTAACCCCATTTCCCTACACTTGGCCCATATCCTTCTAAGAGTGTGGTGCTGGAAAAGCACAGCAGGTCAGGCAGCATCCAAGGAGCAGGAGAGTCGATGTTTCTCACAAAAGCTCTTCATCAAGAATCCTGATTAAGGACTTTTGCCCGGAATATTGATTCTCCTGCTCCACAGATGCTGCCTGACCTGCTGTGCTTTTCCAGCACCACACTCTCGGCTCTAATCTCCAGCATCTGCAGTCCTCAATTTCACCATATTCTTCTAATCCTCTCATATTCATGTATTGGTCCAAATGCCTTTTAAATGTTGTTAAGGTACCCCCTCAAACACTTCAGCTGGCAGCTCATTTCATACACATATTGCCGTCTCTGTAAAAAGGTTTCCCCTCAGATTCCCTTTTATCCTTTCCCCTCCAACCTTAAACTGATGCCCTCGAGTCCTCAATTCCCCAACCCTGGGAAAAAAGACTGAATGCCTCTCATGATCTTACACATTTCTATAATATCCTGCCTCAGTCTCCTACGCTTTAAAGAAAAAAAATCCCCTCTTGTCTAGCCTCTCTCTGATCTTTGAGTCCTGGCAACATCTTATAAATTTCCTCTGCACTTTTTCCAGTTTAATAACATCCTGCTTATAACAGGGTGACCAAAACAGAACACAATACTCCAAGTGCGGGCTCGCCAACATCCTGTACAACTGCCATATAACTTCCCAATTTCTCTACTCAATGCTGTGACTTATGAAGGCCAGTGTGCCAAAAGCCTTCCTCACTGCCCTGTATACCTGTGACTCCACTTTCAGAGAACTGTGAACCCCTGAACTCCAAGATCGCTCTGTTCCACTACACTCCTTAAGGCCCTACCATTCTCTATGAAACTCCTACCTTGATTTGACTTTCCAAGATGCAAGACCTCACACTTATCTATAATAACCTCTATTTGCCATTTCCTAGCCCATTTTCCCAGCTGATCAAGGTCCTGCTGCAATTTATGATAACCTTCCCCACTGTCCATGATACCTCCTATTTTAGTGTCATCTGCAATTAACGGTTCAGGAGCTCTTTCATGATCATGGCTAATCATTCCAATGCCAGGTTTTGACAAACGGCCGTACCCAATTCACAGTGTCTTCAAATTAAATCTGACAGGCTGCTTTGCTGTGCAGTACCTCCCAAGTTGTTACAGTCTTCTTTCTGATCACTGTGGGATTGTAAAGAAAGATTGGGAAGGGTTTCAGGGTCAGTTTTGCCTTTGTATTCTTTTCTCCTTCACAGTGTTGAACAGGCACCATTTGATGTCCCTGTAGATACATTATCCTCATTATAAAGGGAAATGCTAGTGGAAGGTTAAACACTGTGAATGAGAAGAACTTGTGCTCAAAAATGAATCTCAAGTATTCCATCAAAATACCAGCATGTGTTTTTTTCAAAACTGAAAGAATGTATATGACTGTTCATGAGAGAAGGTTGTAACATTAAGCCTGTTTATTGAGCAATTGGAGATTGCCTGATCTGTACTCAAACTATTTGCCTGCCTTTGTTTAGTATCATAAAATCCATCTAGTGTGGAAACAGGCCATTTGGCCCAACATGTTCACACCGACTCTGCAAAGAGTATCTCATCCACATCCCTGTCCCTCTACATTACCCCTGACTAATGCACCTAGCCTACACATTCCTGGACACTATGGGCAAATTAGCATGGCCAATTCACCTAACCTGCACATCATTGGATTGTGGGAGGAAACCAGAGCACCCGCAAACATGGGAACATGTGCAATTTCCACACAGACAGTCGCCCGAGGCTGGAATCAAACCCAGGTTCCTGGCTCTGTGAGGCAGCATTGCCATTCACCAGTCACCGTGCCCTCACTAAAATATTCTAACAGAAAACTAGCAATCGGAAAGCTCCAAATGTCTTCATACTTGCACCATACAGTATAACCAATATAGGAATCACCACTTTTGCATGTCTCCTTATTTAATATGTAACCGTATTCAGCATATAGCTAACAGTGTCTTGGTGCTTTGATTTCCATCTTATTAAGTAGATCCGAATGTTAGAACATGAGGAACTTTGATAAGCGTAAGGTAACAGCAGGCATGAGTTGGGTGGCAGAATACTAAGTGTATCCAGGAGGCAACTAATTCAAACTAATCCAAGACGATGACTTGGGACAGGAATGAACCTTTCCGGATTAAACAAATTTGTCTGTCATACCTAACCCTGTGAGACAGATGTAGACCAAAGAGGAAACAGGGAAGTAATGGATTAACAATGTCCAGGTTGACCTATCACAGAAGAGGGTGCTGAGCTTTGAAGTGGCCAAGCAACCGTGGATTGCATTTGTTGATTTCCATCACCATTGCAGTGTTGGCAGAAGGGAATTCAGTTGTCATGACGATACCCTGAAGTGGAAACGTGTTTGACACGCTGTCTGTTCCTGCCCCCTTTTAGAATCAGGCCCTTGATTTCATATTGCCTCATCCTATCCATCAAAATGTTTCATCTCACAGTTATCTAAATTAAATTTCATTTGTGATTTCTTCATACCGCCTGTCTTTTTATATCCTTTAAATGTTTATCATTACCCTCTTCACATCTCAAAAATAACCAAGTTTTTGTGACATCTGTCTGTTTTTACAAAATCGTCATTGTTCGTATTTATTAAGAAAAGCATCAGTGCTTAACTCAATCCCAGGCAGCTGTACTGTACTGTATACATTCATCTTGTCTGTAAAGCATCTACTACTCATTGCCACTCTCTGTCTCCTGCCATTAAGTCAATGTCACATCCATGCTACTATAGTCCCTTTTATTCCATACACCTTCATTTGGCAGATTGTGGCACATTATTAAACGTCTTTAGGAAGTCTACATACATCACATCAATCACATTAGCTTCATCAACTTGTTACTTCATCAAAAAAATCATTATAAATGTTTGTATCATCTACAAGCAAGGGTGAGGTGCCAGAGGGCTGAAAGGTGGCTAATGTCATGCCTTTATTTAGGGAAGACTAAGTAGAAATCTGGGAATTAAAGATCTGTGAGTATGACATCGGTGGTGAGTAAATTGTTGGAGGGGATTCTGAGAGGTAGGGTTTACATGCATTCGGAAAAGCAAGGATTGATTAGGGATAGTCTGCATGATTTTATGTGTGGGAAATCATACCTCATAAAGTTGATTTGAGTTTTTTGAGGACTTAACCAAAGGATTGATGAGGGCATGGTGGTAGACATTGTCTACATGGACTTTAGTAAATCCTTTGACCAAGGTTTCATGTGGTAAACTAATTAGTAAAGCTAGATTACATGGGATTCAGGGGAAGCCTGTCAATTGGATACAAAATTGGCTTGAGGATGGTGTTGGAGTGGTGTCTTTCAGACTGAGGCCTGTGACAAAGTGGTGTTTCGGAGAGATCGATGCTGGGTCTACTTTTGTTATTTATCTAAAAGCTTTGGATGACAATTTAGGAGGAATAGATAGTCAGTTTACAGATGAGACCAAAAGTGATGGTATAGTGGACAGTGAAGAAGGTTACCAAAGATTACAAAGAGATCTCGATCAATTGGGCCAATGGGTTGAGGAGTGACAGATGGAGTGTGATTTGAATAAATGTGAGGCATTGCATTTTGGTTAAAAGAAAAAGACAGGACTTAAACAGCCCTGAGTAGTGTTATCACATAGAAAAACCAAAGTATGTAGTTCTTAGACAGTTGCATCAATTAGATAGGGTGGTTAAGAAGGTTATTTAGCACTCTTCCCTTCATTGCTCAGACTATCGTGTGTGAGAGTCTGGATGTCATGTTGAGGTTACACACAACATTGGTGGGGCCACATTTGGAGTACTGTGTACAGTTTTACTTGTCCTACCGGAGGAAGGATGGAGTGGGTTCAGAAAAGATTTACCAGGATGTTACAGGGACTGGAGGGTTTGAGTTATAAAGAGAGGCTGAATAGGATGGGACATGTTTCACTAGAACATCAGAGGTTGAGGGGCAATCTGATAAAGGTTTTAGAACCAAGAGGGGCATAGATGGGGTGAACAGTAAAAGATTTTTCCCCAGTATGGGCGAGTTCCAATCTAAAATGAATAGTTTTAAGATGAGTGGGGAAAGATTTAAAAGGAACCTGAGGGGCAACTTTTTCACAAAGAAAGTGTTTTCTACGTGGAATGAACTACCAGAAGAAGTGTTAGCTGCAGGTACAATTACAAAATTTAAGATGCATTTGGATAAGTACATGATTAGGAAAGGTTTAGAGAGATATGGGCCAGGAACAGGCAAGTGGAACTGATTTAGATTGGGAAAATTAGTCGGCATGGATAAGTTGGATCAAAGGATGTATTTTCATGCTATATGACTCTATGACTAAGTGTGTTAAAAATTATTTGCCTCCATAGAATCATAGAATCGTTGCTGTGTGGAAACAGGCCTTTTGACCTAATATGTTCATGCCTACCCTCCGAAGAGTATCCTACCCATTCCCCAACCCAATTGCTCTCCATTTACCCTGACTAATGCACTTAACCTACAGGCAATTTAGCATGACCAATTCACCTAACCTGCACATCTGTGAACTGTAAGACAAAACCAGAGCACCCGGAGGAAACCCACGCAGACACAGGGAGAAAGTGCAATCTCCACGCAGCCTTGTACAGGCGCATGCTGGTTTTCCATACTTCTCCAACTAACTTCATTTTGTCCTGGATTATCATTTCTAAAACGTTGCCCACCATCACATTGAGCCTGTAGTAGTTGGATTTACCTTTGTAGGTTTTGGCAAGGCATTTGTCAAGATCCACATGTGGCAAAATGCTGGTGTCTCTTTCTGAATGTGTTTGAAAGTGGACTACTACCCTTTTCCTATTAGTTCCTTTCCCAGCTGCTGCTCGCAGCCATTGCCATAGGATCGCAGGATGACCAATAGAAAGGTGCAAATATGGTGAAGTCACTCCACTGCTCTGGTCATTGACAGAACACACACCCTCGGGGGCCAGCAGTATTCTGTTTTAACCACTTAGAGGTTTAAGTGTTTTAAGTGTTTTTAAGTGCCCCACTGCCTTTAAGTTCTTTGAAGTATTTACAAAAACCTATAAAGATTTACAAGTCCAGTTAAGTAGTTACAAGTTTTCACTGATGTCTACAAGATGGTTTTGGGGCAAACAGCAACTGATTTAAATTCCCAGAATTCTACTTATAAGCAATTCAGCAAGTTCAAATTTCAGTCATGTGACAAGGCCAGCTTTGCGAGTGCTGATAGCCCGTCTCAATGGAGTAATTGGAAGGTCATTAAGCTAACAGTGTCTTCCCTTTGAGTTTCCATAGTGCCATGATGAGATCACTGTAAAGCATTCGATTCCAGCATCATGGCTCTAGGTGTTCTCCTTTGACCAGAACCAAATGGAATCAGATAGTCCTTTGGGATGTCTCTTTATGCTGTCTAGCCATGACATGACCCTCTGAGAGTGAAAAAATACCTCTTTAACCCTATCTTCAAAGGGAATCCCCTGATTCTTTACAATGCTGCCTGGTTTTTGTCTCCTCAATCAGATGAAACATTGTCATGTCATCTACACTGTCAATGGTTACAAGAGCAGGTCAGGGGCTAGCGATATGGCACGGTGGCCTAGTGGTTAGCACAGCTGCTTCACAGTGCCAGGGACCTGGATCCGATTCCAGCCTCGGGCGACCCTCTGTGTGGAATTTGCCCATTCTTCCTGTGTCTGCGTGGGTTTGCTCCCACAATCCAAAGATGTGCAGATTAGGTGAAGTGGCCATCCTAAATTGCCCATTGTGTTCAGGGATGTGTAGGTTAGGTGCATTAGTCAAGGGTAAATATAGAGTGATAGGGTAGGGGAGTGGGTCTGGGTGAGTTACTCTTTGGCGGGTCAGTGTGGACTTATTGGGTCAATTGGCCTGTTTCCACACTGTAGGAATTCTATGATTCTAATAGTGTGGTGAGTAAGTCACCTCCTGACTCCTAACAAGCACAAACCAGGACAGTAATGGAATACTCCCACTTTCCTGGATAGGTGCAGCTCCAGTTACACTCTAGAAGTTGGACACTAGCCAGGAAAAAAGCAGCCCAGTCAATTGTTACCACATCTGCAAACATCAACACCCTCCACCACTGACGCTCAACAGCAGCACGGTTTACCGTCCACATGATGCACAGCAGAAGTTTATCAAACATCTTGAGACAGCACCTTTCTAACCCATGATTACTTCAGTGAAGGTCAAGGGCAGCAGATACATGGGAAAGCCACCTTCAAGTTCCCCTTCCAGCCACTCACCAGCCTGACTTGGAAATGTATTACTGTTCCTTCACTGTTGCTGGGTCAAAATCCAGGAATTCCCTCCCATGGGGCATTGTGGATCAAACCATAGCAGATAGACTGCGGCAATTCAAGAAGGGAGCTCACCACCACCTTCTCAAGGGCAACAAGGGGCAGGAAGTAAACGCTGGCCCAGCCAGCGATGCTCACAATCAATGACTAAACAAAAAATATCTCATTGTTTTTCATTCTCATGAACTCCAGTAGTTATCGGTATAAGCAGTTCAAGCTTTCTTCAGAGAATAAGCTGTGCGTTCACAGGAATGAGCTAAGTGAACCTTCTAAGGCAACTATATATTTTTGTCTTGATAAAAGAGATGTAAATATCTATATGGTTCTCCAGATGTAGTCTCACTAAAGCTCTGCACAACTGCAGTAAAACTTCCCTCTGTTTACATTCTGGACATTGAGGAGGCCCACCGTGGGAGTGAGTGGGCCCTTGTGGAGGAGAGTGGGCCTACTGTGGGGGTAAGTGAGCCCAGTGTGGAGGAGAGTGGGCCTACAATGGAGGTGAGTGAGCCCAGTGCAGAGGAGAGTGGGCCCACAGTGGGGATGAGTGAGACCAGTGTGGAGGAGAGTGGGTCCACTGTGGGGGTGAGTGAGCCCAGTGCGGAGGAGAGTGGGCCCACCGTTGGGGTGAGTGAGTCCAGTGTACAGGAGAGTGGGCCCACCGTTGGGTGAATGAGCCCAGTGTGGAGGAGAGTGGGCCCCCGTGGGAGTGAGTGGGCCCATTGTGGAGGAGAGTGGGCCCACCGTGGTGGTGAGTGAGCCCAGTGTGGAGGAGAATGGGCCCACCGTGGGGGTGAGTAAGCCCAGTGTGGAGGAGAGTGGGCCCCCGTGGGAGTGAGTGGGCCCAGTGTGGAGGAGAGTGACCCACCGTGGGGGTGAGTGAGCCCAGTGTGGCCTACTGTGGGGGTGAATGAGCCCAGTGTGGAGGAGAATGGGTCCACTGTGGTGGTGAGTGAGCCCAGTGTGGAGGAGAGTGGGCCCACCGTTGGGGTGAGTGAGGCCAGTGTGGAGGAGAGTGACCCACCGTGGGGGTGAGTGAGCCCAGTGTGGCCTACTGTGGGGGTGAATGAGCCCAGTGTGGAGGAGAATGGGCCCACTGTGGTGGTGAGTGAGCCCAGTGTGGAGGAGAGTGGGCCCACCGTGGGGGTGAGTGAGCCCAGTGTGGCCTACCGTGGGGGTGAATGAGCCCAGTGTGGAGGAGAGTGGGCCTACTGTGGGAGTGAGTGGGCCCAGTGTGGAGGAAAGTGGGCCCACCGTGGTGGTGAGTGAGCCCAGTGTGGAGGAGAGTGGGCCCACCATGGTGGTGAGTGCGTCCAGTGTGGAGGAGAGTGGGCTCACCGTGGTGGTGAGTGAGCCCAGATTGGAGGAGAGTGGGCCCACCGTGGGGGTGAGTGGGCCTTACTTATTTTCCAGGGTGAGCACAGGACCTGGCACCAGAATCAGCCAGGAGGAGATGTTAGCAAGTTAGGCCCAGTGGTGAAAGCTGCTGCCTGAGGATCAGCAACTTGGACATTGGTGGGTCTGGTGTAGGTGGCAATGGAGGAGGCATTATGGCTTAGACATCTTTAATGGTGATAAGCTGGCTCAGAAATGATGGACTTTTTCAGCTGTATCTTTTCTTTCGACGACATTCCATTCCGCTCCCAGCTACAAGCTATAAGCTGTACGTATGTTTCTGTGGCTCATACACAGGTCGTGCAATCTCTCTCTCTTTCCCCACTGCCTTTCTTTTAAGGACTTGTTCAATCTGCCAGCCTTCATCTTGGTACCTCATCCACAGCAACCTTTCGGAGCAAAGGCCAACAGCTTACATCGTCTGAATATGTGAACGGCAAAAATGGGAAGCCACAAACACATTTTTTGTGCCAAAACCCATCTGTTGAATAGAATCACAGCGAGAGTGGTTCCTGCTGAACAGATTCAGGTCAAGCCAAGGTCCCTGCATGGTCTACTTGCACAACAGGGACTTCAGCACTAACCCTTTATGGAGAGATACGGGAAGGTTACAAATTACATAGGATGTTCCCTCGATAGACTCAACAAATGTGTAAATGGCTCTGGAGATTTACATTCAGTCAATAGGTTAAAGCTTAAATGTGAGATCTGAGAAAGATTGCTAACTTGGCTTTGCAGCACTTTGTCTCTGAAAATTTGGCCTCATGTCTTCCTCCAGGATGTGAGTACAAATATCAGGACTGCTGCTTCAAGTGAATTCTGAGGGAGCATTGCAGTGTTGTCAATATTTAGCCCCTGATCACCATCTTACAAACAGGTTATCTGGCCATGATCTCATTGCTGTTTGTGGGAGTTCGCCGTGTCTAACTGGGCTGGGACTGGAAGGTTTGAATAATAAGGATATTTCTTTGAATAATAAGGACGTTTTTCACTGGTGCACAAGAGGCTACGTTACAGACGTTTACAAAATCATGAAGGGCATAGATACGGTGAAAATCAAAAGATCTTTTCCCTCGGGCTGGGGAGTTCAAAACTAATAGCATATTTTTAAGAGGAGAGAGGAAAGATTTAAAAGGGACTCGAGGGGCAAAGTTTTCACACAGAAGGTGGTTTGTGTGTAGATTGAGCTGCTAGAGGCAGTGGCAGGTGCAGGTACAGTTTGAACCTTTACAAGACATTTGGACAGGTACATGAAAAGAAAGGTTTAGAGGGATATGGGCCAAATACAGGCAAGTGGGACAGGTTTAGTTTGGGAAACTTGGTCGGCGTGGACAAATTGGACTGAAGGATCTGTTTCTGTGCTGTTTGAATCTATGAAGCCTATGCTTGCCTTTCTTGATTGAACTTTGGAGTGAGGATGTCATATTGTGGCTATACAGGAGCTGAAAAATGTGCTGCTGGAAAAGCGCAGCAGGTCAGGCAGCATCGGAGATTCCTGAAGAAGGGCTTATGCTTATGAAGAAACGTCGATTTTTCTGCTCCGTGGATGCTGCCTGACCTGCTGTGCTTTTCCAGCAACACATTTTTCAGCTCTGATCTCCAGCATCTGCAGTCCTCACTTTCTCCCTGTGGCTATACAGGACTTTGGTTAGGCCACTTTCGAATACGGCATTCAATTCTGGTCTCCTAGCTATAGGAAAGATGTTGTGAAACTTGAAAGAGTTCAGAAAAGATTTACAAGGATGTTGCCAGGATTAGAGGGTTTGTGCTATAGGGAGAGGCTGAATAGGTTGGGGCTGTTATCCTTGGAACATCAGAGGCTGGGGGGGGTGACCTTTGTAGAGGTTTATAAATCATCAAGGGCATAGTTAGGTAGACAGTCAAGGCCTTTTCCTCCAGGATGGGGGAGTCCAAAACTAGAGGGTATGGGTTTAAAGTGAGAGGGGAAAGATTTAAAAAAGGGCTGAGGGGCAACGTGTTTCATGCAGAGGGTGGTGCGTGTATGAAATGAGCTGTTGGAAGAAGTGGTAGAGGCTGGTACAATTACAACATTTTAAAAGGCATGTGGATGAATATGTGAATAGGAAAGATTTAGAGTGATATGGGCTATATGCTGGCAAATGAGACTAGATTAATTTAGGATATCTGGTCAACATGAATGAGTTGGACTGAAAGGTCTGTTTCCAAATGTACAGCTCTATGACTCTAAAAGTACTCCATTGACTGCAAATCACTTTGGGCCAGTCCATGGTCAGTGGTGATATATCAACGTAAGTCTTTCTATTCACTATCAGGTATGACATAATGAGTTTTAAGTCACTTGTTTCATTTATGTAGAGATAAGCATATGTCTTTGAACAAATGATTAACTGCATCTGTTCGCTCAATTTGATTAGCAGCATGTTTAGAATGAATAACTTGTTTTACTGTAGGTGGATGTGTTTCGATGATTCAGGGTATTCTGCACTGTATTTGGAAGAGGTGTTCAAAGTAATTTATATTCAAAAGTTTAAAGTATGGTTTAGATTTTCTGTTCCTCTCCAGCTGCTTATCCTGATTCATTCTCATACCCGAGTCAGATGGTCGACAAAGAATTTGACAAGATTTTACATAAAAGGTTACTGTGCACTGTAGGAGCTCATGGTGTCACAGATATCAGACCAGCATAGATAGAAGATTTGCTGGCTGGCAGGAAACCAAGCACTTACAAACTCTCTCAGATTGGTGCATTGTAATCAATGGAATCCATTTGGGACCTATTCTGGAATCTCGATGTTTTAGAATTTATAGCAATGATTTTAATGAGGAGAGTGAAGACATGGTAGCTAAATTACAGATGATACAATGATAGGTAGAAGAGTATGCTGTATGAAGATGACATAATAAATTTGCTGATTTAGATAACTTAAGTGAATAGGCAGAATTCTGGAGTAGAAGGTGGGAAAGTATGAAATTGTTCGGTTTGGCAGGATTATTTAGATGCAAGAGTCACAGAAAGTTAGCATGCAGGTACAAAATATGAGAGTGGCTAATGGGATGTTATCCTTTATTACAATTGGAATCGAGCATAACGGCAAGAATGTTATGATACAGAGCATCCATGAGACTATATCTCGAATTGAATACAGTTTTGATCTTATTTAAAAAAGGATATTGACACTCAGGAGTAGTTCAGAGGAGGTGTACTGGATTGGTAACTGGAATGAGAATGTTATTTTGAGGAAGAATTGGACATACTGACAGAGGTTTCAAGTGTCGGGGTGGGGGGGCGCAAGGATTGTGAACAGTACTAAATGCTCTTGATAAGGTGGATGTGGAAATAAAGTTTACTTTTGAATGCCCAAAACTAGAGGACATTGTTTCAAAGTTAGGGGTAATCCTTTTAGGCAGAAATAAAGAGATATTTATTGCAGAGAATCATGCCAGTTTGGAATTCTCTGCCTCGGGGGTTGATGGAGGTGAGGTCACTGAATATTAATTAAGGGTCATTGGAAATAGATGAGAAGGTCCAAATTGAAACAAGAACAGATCAGCTTTATCACACGAAAGAACATGAATCCATTGGATTTGTAAGGTATTAAAAACCATAAAAATACATTTAACAAACTTGTACAAAGTATGGACTAGACTGCAGATGCTAGAAATCATCATCAGGGTGTGGTAGTTTCAAAAGCATAAACAGTGTCCAGCTACTTTTTTGTTAAAGATGCTACATTGGTAAAATTATAGGTCACTTCCATCAGACATGTAGAAATAGGACATGGGTACAGAGCAGCAAAAAGTCAAATGGGTACTCATATGAAAATGTAAAGCAGTAGAACTACCAGCATTACCAATGCATTTCTTGGGGAAATTGGTGAGGGATAAGTGTCACTGTCGTATTAGGTTGTTTACCATGGAAGAAGTAGCAATAGTTGATGCCTACAGAAATGAACTCTTTGGTTCTGGTGGAGCAGCTGTCTAGATTAGAAGTATGATCAAAACAACATTGTTTCTTTAAATGTTGTATGACAGTAGAGAATGTATACATAATTTATCATAAAGAAAACTTGCTCTTGAGCACACATACCTGTCTTAATCTTAAACTCTGTTATGAAGTTGAAGGTGTGAACTGTACCTTCAAGAGAGAGTGAAAGCTGACAAGCACCTGTCATGTCACAGAGTGTGGTGGAAAATTGAAAGATATAACATTGTGGCTGTAACCTAGATACCTGAGTTGTTTTCGCAGCAGTTCAAATTTAACCAATCAGTTTAAATTATGCCCCGAGATACTAAAATCCAATCAAATTTGGTTAAAAATCACACAACACCAGATTATAGTCCAATAGGTTTATTTAGAAGCACTGGCTTTCGGAGCGACGCTCCTTCATCAGGTGGTTGTTGAGTATAAGATCATAAGACACAAAATTTATTGCAAAAGTTTACAATATTGAAAAAGACCTGGATTGTTTGTTTACTCTCTCATATTTTAGAATGAACATGTTGGTTTCAGTACTTTTGCATGTAAATCATCAAACTTTTTTAAAATTACATTCTCAGATGAACTTTAACAATTGGTGTCATGTCAGCTGAGATAATGCATTGAAGGTGTGAGGTGTCCTGTGTGAGGCTGTCTGTGCCACAATGGTCAGACTGATTCTAATCTAAAAAATGGATTTACAGCATCTTATATGGATCCATGCAGTTTTTGAGCAAATTAAAATGTAATTCTGCAAGTACAAATTCACCCCACAAACTTGTGGGTGTGCGTGTATATGGGTGTGTGTGGGTGGGGCCTGGTTATGAGTTTTTGCAAGAGGGTGTGTGTGTGCGCGACTGTGGGAGTGTATGGGTGAGCATATGAGAGAGAGCTTGTGCATGAGAGAAGGTCTTCATGAGTGTATGGGTCTGTGGGAGTGTGTGTGTTTCAAATGTTAATTTTACTGTTTTGACAACATTAAACCAATGAGACGATCTGATGTTTGGTGTATAAAAGGAGACATTTTGGGCAGTTACTAGTTAAAGCGCAGCAGGTCAGGCAGCATCCAAGGAACAGGAAATTCGACGTTTCGGGCATAAGCCCTTCATCAGGAATCAGGAATTATGGACAGTTAGCCAGGAAAAAGAACACCATCTGCCATTTGAACAATTGCTATTCACCACACTCTCTGTCAAAGGTACCTTTATTGTATGAGATATCTTTGCAGCAGAAGACCAAAGACGACCCAGTGAGATCTACAAACAGAGGAAATCGATACCGGAGATGGTAGCCTGCTGACTGGTTTTGAAAACATTAAGTTGCTGTAAATTTAATAAGGGCTTTATTGGGTCTGTATATTGTTATAGAGTGGGCGGTAGCTAACAAACCTTTAAGAGAAAGGAGACTTAGAGTTGTAAATAGTTGTTGATTAATGTTCATTTTAGAGTTAACAAATAAAGTTGTTATCTTTTGTTTTAAATAGTGGTATTCAGGTAGTTCCCTGTCACTCATACTTTAATAGATTACGAGGCAAAATGAGCTTTTCTGGGTTCACTGCTGTGTTGTAATAACTCCAAGTAGCTGGGGTGGCACAGTGGCTCAGTGGTTAGCAGTGCTGACTCACTGCACCAGAGACAATGGGTTCGATTCCAGCCTCTGGCAACTGCCTATGTGGAGTTTACACATTCTCATTTTGTCTGCGTGGGTTTCCTTCCACAATCCATGATGTGCAGGTTAGGTGAATTGGTCATGCTAAATTGCCTGTGTGTTCAGGTATGTGTGGGTTAGGTACACTTGTTGGGCTTAAGGGCCTGTTTCCACACTGTGCAGGGTTTCTATTTTTAAAAAGCACAGTCAGGTGGGACTAGTTTAGTTAGGAAACATGGTTGGCATGGACAGCTTGGACTGAAGGGTCTGTTTCCATGCTGGAATGACTTGATGATGATGATGAAGAATGAGTGGGTATTTTTCTTGCAGGGGATCACGTCAGCTCTGTCTCAGAGGTTGGCAGAGGTGAGGTCATTGAATATTAATTAAAGATCATCAGAAATAGATGAGAATGTGGAAATTGAAGCACAAACAGATCAGCTTTATCACAGGACAACAAATGAATCTATTGAATTTATAAGCTGTAAAAACCCAATAGTACATTTAACAAACTAACACAAAGTATAGGCAAGACCCCAGATGATAGAAATAGGCATCAGGGCTGTGGTAGTTTCAAAAACATAAGCATTGTCCAGCTTTCTTTTAAAAAGTGTGTTGTCATTCACCAATATTATGTTGAAAGACAGCCAGTCCGAATATTGTGAGTTGGCTGAGAGAACATATTTTGAGCATTAACGGCATTTTTCAATTAAATGCAACTGACCAGGGTTTGAGAGAACACCAGTTACTTTGACTTCATTTCAGTGTGATGCCCAGTCATTGATACAGTGAAGACACTTGGGACACTCATGAGGTGTACAGCCTACAGTACGGTTTGAAGATCTTATAAATATTTGTTAAACCCCAAATTATGTGGGACTGTCAGAACTGGAAACAACAGTCCAGTCACCACTGAAGAAAATTCAAATGATAGAAACCAGCAACATATCTGAAGAAGTGCAGATCAGCAGAAAAAGAATAAGCAGTGCAACTTACTTGAGTTCATTGGTCAACAAAATTGTTTAGGCACCAACATAACCTGGTGTAAAGGCAGCTTCAAATTTCATTTCACATGTTGAAACAAGGATTTTCATCTCCCAAGGAAGAAGGATCAGTACAAATGCTGGAACTAAATAACAGAAACTCTCATGCAAGTGATACGGGACTCAGCAGTATAGATAGATTAGATACTGTACAGTATGGAAACAGGCTGTTTGGCCCAACAAGTCCATATCGACCCTCCAAAAAGCAACCCAACCAGACCCATTCCCCTTCCTTATATTTACCTCTGACTAATGCACCTAACACTATGGGCAATTTAACATGGCCAATTCACCTGTTTTGAACATCTTTGGCTTGTGGGAGGAAACCGGCACACCTGGAGGAAGCCCATGCAGACACGGGGAGAATGTGCAAACTCCACACAGACAGTCGCCTGAGATTGGAATTGAACCTGGGTCCCTGCCTCTGTGAGGCAACAGTGCTAACCACTGAGTAACTGTGTTGTCATATAGAGGGTAAGTAAAGATGTCTAGCATAATTGACAAATTGAAGAGGTTATTCACTTCAATGCATTGATAGCTCAGAAGATTATGAATAATTTGCTTATGCAGATTGAAGATGAGCTGGACTGACATGGGTTGACCAATGTCCACAGATTCAGCTCATGATAGGGAAGAAATGCCTGGCACGTATATCCAGGATTTTGCAGGAGAAAAGTTTCTATTATAGCAAAGCATACATCTTCAGTGAAGGGAATTCGCGAGATTAAAGATGCCCCACATTGTCTTAACTATCTGATTCAGCTGAAACAAGTTCCATTCCAGAAGAAATTGAGCAGGCAGAGGGTTCTCCAGACACAGTAATTGGCTGACTACCAGGAATAAATGACTGCCAAGAGATAAAAGGCCCTATACAGGCCACACAGGTCAAGATCAGAATCAAAACTGGTTGTCCTCAAGTTAAAGAACTACTCATTTTTTAAGTATGGAGTGAATATGTTTTGGTAGAACTGTGAAAACTCTAGACTGCCTAGATTTGTAAAGTTAGAGACTTGGGTGAACGATGGAACTGTGTTGATCATATGAAAGTTAACTATGGGGAAAATAAAGCTTTGGGCTGTTGTTATCTAAGGTAATGGCACTGAAAATTTTAAGACCTTAAGACCCATCTAATCTGATGCTGTCACACAGATTTAGATGGGGAAAAGGCAGAACAGCTTATAATCTTGTTGAGTGGAGATCCAAATCTTTGGCGTGTGATGATGGTGCTCCTTCAACAAGGTTGTGTTGTCCATGTTTTTTTTCCCTCTGGAGGTTGTAAAAAACATAGGTTCCAACGGGCCGATTCGATTATAGCTAACACAAATTGCCTCAGGCAAAAGGCTTTCAAGTTTAAAAAAAACACTTATACAATGAAAGGGGGCTGGCCAATTCTTCCAGTTCAGTTTGATTTGGTGTTTGGCAGTCTGGCTATTCACTGAAAGCAGTTAATCTTTGGAAGCTGCTGAAACCAAAGAAGCAGATCCATGGTGGTCCTCTCTCTCTGACCTCTCTCCTGTAAGACCCCGTGTTTGATTTTATCTTTTGTGTCAAGGGGTGTTTATGGGGATTATTGCATGCATTTGGAACAGCATCATTAAGTTGGGATAATCTATTGGGTTATCGATAGGTTACATTATTCAGTATTCTGTTGTCTTTTGTTTGTGTTTCATTGGGTAAATAAATTCTGTTCTGATTAAACTACATGGTTTGACCAACTGCATCCTTCATGGAATATCCATATTACACCTGCTTAAAACAGCTAACAAAGTTAAGGTCGGGGCTACTTTCTTGAAATGGTTCTGTTCGCCGAGCTGGGAATTTGTGTTGCAGACGTTTCGTCCCCTGTCTAGGTGACATCCTCTGTGCTTGGGAGCCTCCTGTGAAGCGCTTCTGTGATCTTTCCTCCATCATTTGTCGTGGTTTGAATCTGCCGCTTCCGGTTGTTAGTTCCAGCTGTCCATTGCAGTGGTTGGTATATTGGGTCCAGATCGATGTGCTTATTGATTGAATCTGTGGATGAGTGCCATGCCTCTAGGAATCCCTGGCTGTTCTCTGTTTGGCTTGCCCTATAATAGTAGTGTTGTCCCAGTCGAATTCATGTTGCTTGTCATCTGCGTGTGTGGCTACTAAGGATAGCTGGTCGTGTCATTTCGTGGCTAGTTGGTGTTCATGGATGCGGATCATTAGTTGTCTTCTTATTTGTCCTATGTAGTGTTTTGTGCAGTCCTTGCATGGGATTTTGTACACTACAGTGGTTTTGCTCATGCTGGGTATCGGGTCCTTCATTCTGGTGAGTTGTTGTCTGAGAGTGGCTGTTGGTTTGTGTGCTGTTATGAGTCCTAGTGGTCGTAGTAGTCTGGCTGTCAGTTCGGAAATGCTCCTGATGTATGGTAGTGTGGCTAGTCCTTTGGGTTGCGGCATGTTCTCATTCCATTGTCTTTCCCTTAGGCACCTGTTGATGAAATTGCGCGGGTATCCGTTTTTGGCGAATACAATGTATAGGTGTTCTTCTTCCTCTTTTTGCAGTTCTGGTGTACTGCAGTGTGTTGTGGCCCTTTTGAATAGTGTCTTGATGCAACTTCTTTTGTGTGTGTTGGGATGGTTGCTTTTGTAGTTTAGGACTTGGTCTGTGTGTGTGGCTTTCCTGTATACTTTTGTGGTGAATTCTCCGTTAGGTGTTCTCTGTACCATCACGTCTAGGAATGGGAGTTGGTTGTCCTTTTCTTCCTCTCCAGTGAATCGGATTCTGTGAGTGTGGCGTTGATGATCTGGTGTGTGTTCTCTATTTCTGTACTTTTAATGATTACAAAGGTGTCGTCCACGTATCTGACCCAGAGTTTGGGTTGAATTTGCAGTAAGACTGTTTGTTCTAATCTTTGCATTACCACTTCTGCTATGAGTCCAGAGATGGGTGAGCCCATGGGTGTGCCATTGATTTGTTCATATATTTGGTTGTTGAATGTGAAGTGTGTTGTGAGGCACAGGTCCAGTAATTTGAGTATTCCGTCTTTGCTGTTCTGTATGTCCAGCAGGTTTGTTTCTCTGGCTAGCGTTTTGTTGATAGAGGTGAACAGTGCTGTTACATCGAGTGAGACCATGGTTTCTTCCTTGTCTATGTGTATCTTTCTGATGATGTCCAAGAATTCATGTGTTGTTTGTATAGAGTGTCTGGATCTGCTGAACAGGTGTTTCCATCAATAAGCACATTGACCTGGACCCAATATACCAACCACTGCAGTGGACAGCTGGAACTGACAACCGGAAGCGGCAGATACAAACCACTACAAATGCCGGAGGAAAGATCACAGAAGCGCTTCACAGGAGGCTCCCAAACACTGAGGATGTCACCTAGACAGGGGACGAAATGTCTGCAACACAAATTCCCAGTTTGGCGAACAGAACCACAACAACGAGCACCCGAACTACAAATCTTCTCACAAACTTTCTTGAAATGTTTTGAGGGGGTCTGGCCGGGTCCATAACAGGGCTCATTATTGCCTTTGTAACAATGTATATTGTACCATAGTAGCTTATGCCGGCATTTATATGATAAATTATGTATTGTTTAAGATGAAGTCTATTCTCATTAGGACTCACTAGTGGTTGTTCCTGTAACATTGCAAACCAAGAAACCCTTAGACCCAGTCTACAAAAGGAGACAATGGCAACGGACTAGATTAGATTACTTAGATTAGATTACTTACAGTGTGGAAACAGGCCCTTCGGCCCAACAAGTCCACACCGACCCGCCGAAGCGCAACCCACCCATACCCCTACATTTACCCCTTACCTAACACTACGGGCAATTTAGCATGGCCAATTCACCTGACCCGCACATAACTGACTACACGTCACAGCACTAGGGACCTGGCTTTGATTCCAGCCTTGGGCAACCATCTGTGTGGATTTTGCACATTCTCCCTGTGTCTGTGTGAGCTTCCTCTGGCTTCCACTCACAGTCTAAAGATATAGAAGTTAGGTGAATTGGCCATGCTACATTGCCCATAGTGTCCAGGATGTATAGGGGTGGGTGGGTCTGAGTGGGATGCTTTTTGGAGAGTTGGTGATACTTAATGGGCCAAATGATCTGCTTCCATACTGTTGAGATTCTATGATTCTTTATGTAAATAAAAAAAAGCTACAGATTGCTAGAAGCTAGCCTCACAACATTTTCAATGAATACTTTATAGCTAATGGAGTACTGGACTTACAGAGGTCACATATTCCAGAGAAGACATTAAATCGAGACTCTAACCATGTTCTTAACTGAAAGTAAAGGTTTTCATGGTAATATTTAAAAGACAGAATTTCACCTTGACAATGTTTATCCCTCAATCAACATTAGTATAAACACATTATCTAATTATTAGCCCTTCTTTTATTTGTGGGATTTGCCAACCATGCACTAGGAGTTTCTGTGATTTCAACAGTGAATAACTTCCAAAGGACAGTTCCCATCTCCAAAAGACATTAGCATTTAAATGGAGGAAAATTGGTGAAAATTGCCCATAAACCTCTCTTTTCATCATAATTACACAACTGTTGTTTGCAGAGAGTTCACATTATTGTGTACTCCCAGCAGAAACAGGCATTTACTTAGCAGTTTGACTAATTACCTTACTAAACTCTCTCTGAGAGATTGGAGAGGTCATAACTCTCACTTCTTAGTCTCGACTGCAGCAGCAAACCCGACAGCCTGAAAAGAAGAGAAAGCTACGCTGAAATTCATGTCCTGAAGAAAATCCATTGTTTCATGTAATGACTCAACAATCAGATATAAAACCAGACTAGGTGACCTACAGTAAAAGTGAAGCCAGGAGGCCAAGTCCCATCACCAACTCACCCTTTATTTATCAATGCACTGGCTATGGCCAACCAGCTCGGTGTCAGTCTTCTGCCGAGGAGAATCTAATCTTCTGGTTATATTGGTCAGCCAAGGCTTTCCTGTCTGGGGTTGTTATGAAGAATGGTCAATGGGGTCAATGGGGTCCACTTGGTCTCAATCACTACAGGTACCAAATCTGCAAGAGAAGGAGTAATTCTGACTTGGATTGCAGAGCTGTCCAGAAAGAAGAGAGCAACAATAATTTACATTTGCATCGCATCTTTTAATGTAATAAAACATAAAGTGCTACACAGGAACATTTACAAAACAAATATGACCACGAGGCTAGAAAATGAGATCTTGGACTACATTTTCCAATATGCTCTGGTCTTTGCAGCCCAGCTAAATGCATTAGGGACCAGGTCAGCCACATTACTGCCAGATACCCGACAGTAATTTCTCTCTGTAATCCCATTAGCACCAGCTTGGAGAGATGGTCCCTGCTGGGACACAGGTAGTCCCAATAAAGTAGAGCCCAGATTTGGTATTGTTAGGGCTGGGTTAGCATGCTTTGGGCGAGCAAGGTTTGAGAGACAGGTTGGGGCAAGTGTGTGGGGAAGGAGTACCTTTGGGCTTGGCAGACCTACAAAAGGGTACCTCCCTGGTGTGGGTTTACCCCTAACAGATTGTTTTACCTGAGGTGATGATGCTTAAATTATGTCTAGGACATAAGATGTTGAAGACTTTAAAAGATATTTATTTCAGCTAACTATTTTGTGCAAGTATTACATTCAACAGACACATAAGTGTCTGGGTTAATATTTATTTACAGCAGAGCAGTGTGCTACCAGGAGAGTGCCATGCTTCAAGTGATCCCAGGGTAAGATTGAATCTGAGACTTTTATAACCTAAGGCCAAATGCTGTGATACACTCATGGTAAAATGAGCATTTTTTAAAAAAAAACAAATATACTGATCATGAGACATTATGCAACACCCCCACCCCCCACCCTTGTCCAACACTGGTTATACAGCTTAAGATGTTGGGTTACCCACATGGCATGGGACTGCCCCTGCTGTAGGTGAAACAGAAATAGGGAGCAGGTTGATGCTTTTAAGTGCCCAAAAATTGGCTGCTATAGCACAATGGTTCCATTGCCCCTTTTAAAACAGGTGGTTGGGGGTGGGAGAGAGAGCGTACACACTGGATTGTATGAGACTATGAACCAAAACCCATTCCTTGCCTTTCTTTTAGTTTTACTTGTTACATTCTCTGTCACCATGTCCTCTCTCCCCTCCTCCCACTCCAGTAGGACCATGTGTTCTTTCCAGTCTGGCATTTAGACACAACATTGTTCTACCATTCTCATATTCTGAACACTTAATCTGGACTATCAACATCCTTTCTCCCCCAGCACTCCACTCCCAACACTATTGCATAAACACTGTGCCCTCCAGACTTCATATCAGCCCTGATGACGGGTCATCTAGACATGAAACATTAGCTTGCTTTCTCTCTATGGTTGCTGCCTGACCTGTTGTGATCTCCAGCATTTTTTGTTTTCAGTACAGATTCCAGCATCTGCAGTAATTTGTTTCTACCTGGTCTGTATGAGGTTCAGCTCACCTTCAAACCTGCTGGTGGGGGGAAATGGAAAATCCAGGCTATTAGGTGAGATGATCAAAGGTGCAGTCAGAGGTTGTTATTATGGAGTGCCTGGAAGAAGAACAAGTTAGAGAGGCAGAAAAGTGCAGAGTAGGAGGACCTAAGCGACTTGTACCACAGCCGCCAAATGGGGAGTGATTAAATTCAGGGATGCTCAAAAGGCTACAATTAGATGATTGGAAATGTATTAAAGGGTTGTATGACTACAGGAAACTGCAGAGATAAGGATGCCATGGTATAAATTTATATTGCTATTTATCATCTTTAATCCAGAAACATTTATTTTAATCAGTTTGGAAAATATCTAGTTTATTTCTTTTAGCATTTGTGGTGAAAGTAAAGCCAGGTACGCTGTGCACAATACTGATTATTTTACTGAGAAATGATTTCTAAGGGTTTGTTCTATAGCAGTAGTGTCATTATGTTCCTATAATGTGTAGATCATGTCCCTAACAACATGCCTGCAATAGACTGAGGGGCTGTTCATTGTCTTTGAATAGGATGTCATCACATTCTGAAAGATGTGAAATAATTCCAAATGATTTTAGTCAAGGACTGAGTCTAGGCATAATCTTTGCTGAACTGCATTTTGGCCTTATTTTGTATAAATCATACATTTCACTTAGCTGGGAACTAGAAAATAAGGCATAAAATCTGATATGAATGTGCTTTCATGGAAAACTAAGCACTTATTCTCCCTTTCAATTTATAATTTAGGAAAATGTGATCTAAGTTCATTTTCAACTTAATGCAAAAGAAATAAAACAGAAAAGTCATTTCACTTAATCACAGAGTAACTGGATTATATCTATTTACTCCATGCTTAAGACAAGTAAGGTTCAATATTTAACCTGACTAGCTATCAAGTTGGAGAAAGTGAGGATTGCAGATGCTGGAGATCAGAGCTGAAAATTGTGTTGTTGGAAAAGTGCAGCAGGTCAGGCAGCATCCAAGGAGTAGGAGAGTCGATGTTTCGGGCATAAGCCCTTCTTCAGGAATGAGGAGGGTGTGCCAAGCAGGCTAAGATAAAAGGTAGGGAGGAGGGACTTGGGGGAGGGGCATTGGGAATGCGATAGGTGGAAGGAGGTTAAGGTGAGAGTGATAGGCTGGAGAGGGGATGGGGCGGAGAGGTCGGGAAGAAGATTGCAGGTCAAGAAGGTGGTGCTGAGTCCGAGGGTTGGGACTGAGATAAGGTGCGGGGAGGGGAAATGAGAAAACTGGAGAAATCTGCATTCATCCCTGATGGTTGGAGGGTTCCTAGGCGGAAGATGAGGCACTCTTCCTCCAGGCGTCGTGTTGCCATGGTCTGGCGATGGAGGAGGCCAAGGACCTGCATGTCCTTGGTGGAGTGGGATGGGGAGTTAAAGTGTTCAGCCACAGGGCGATTGGGTTGGTTGGTCCGGGTGTCCCAGAGGTGTTCTCTGAAACATTCCGCAAGTAGGCGGCCTGTCTCCCCAATATAGAAAAGGCCACATCGGGTGCAGCGGATGCAGTAAATGATGTGTGTGGAGGTGCAGGTGAATTTGTGGCAGATATGGAAGGATCCCTTGGGGCCTTGGAGGGAGGTGAGGGGGGAGGTGTGGGCACAAGTTTTGCATTTCTTGAGGTTGCAGGGGAAGGTGCCGGGAGTGGAGGTTGGGTTGGTGGGGAGTGTGGACCTGATGAGGGAGTCGCGGAGGGAATGGTCTTTCCAGAACGCTGATAGGGGAGGGGAGGGAAATATATCCTTGGTGGTGGGGTCTGTTTGGAGGTGGCGGAAATGACGAAGGATGATACGATGTATATGGAGGTTGGTGGGGTGGTAGGTGAGAACCAGTGGGGTTCTGTCTTGGTGGTGGTTGGAGGGGCGGGGTTCAAGGGCGGAGGAGCAGGAAGTGGAGCAGATGCAGTGGAGAGCATCGTCAACCACGTCCGAGGGAAATTGCAGTCTTTCTCGGGTGACCGACCCAACACGGACATTCACTATAAACCGACCGACTCCCACAGATGTGGCCTCCTCTACATTGGGGAGACAGGCTGCCTACTTGTGGAACGTTTCAGAGAACACCTCTGGGACACCCGCACCAACCAACCCAATCGCCCTGTGGCTGAACACTTTAACTCCCCCTCCCACTCCGCCAAGGACATGCAAGTCCTTGGCCTCCTCCATCGTCAGACCATGGCAACACGATGCCTGGAGGAAGAGCGCCTCATCTTCCGCCTAGGAACCCTCCAATCACAAGGGATGAATGCAGATTTCTCCAGCTTCCTCATTTCCCCTGCCCCCACCTTATCTCAGTCCCAACCCAACCCTCGGACTCAGCACCGCCTTCTTGACCAGCAATCTTCTTCCCGGCCTCTCCGCCCCCACCCCCTGTCCGGCCTATCACCCTCACCTTTACCTCCTTCCACCTATCGCATTCCCAATGCCCCTCCCCCAAGTCCCTCCTCCCTACCTTTTATCTTAGCCTGCTTGGCACACCCTCCTCATTCCTGAAGAAGCGCTTATGCCTGAAACGTCGATTCTCCTGTTCCTTGGATGCTGCCTGACCTGCTGTGCTTTTCCAACAACACATTTTTTAGCTATCAAGCAGCAGATTTTATATTTGCTAAAAACCAGCATGAAGCCTTTGTCACCTTGCACTTTTCCATTTGCAGTTTGAGCTGATTTTATGTTATATTTAAGTTACCCAAGGGTACAAGATATAATTGCCACAAGAATCAAATTAGCTTTGCGTATATGCAAGCTTTTCTGAACTAAGGCAATTTCCAGGAAATGGCGAGTTTGAATCCTTGCCTTTGGAATTTTTTCAGATGGGGAGCTTTAAGCAAGGCTTTGTTCGTGGGAAATCAGATCTCACAAACTCGATGGAGCTTTTTGAAGAAGTTACAAGGAGGATTGATGAGGACAGAAGAGTGGACGTGATCTATATTGACTTCAGCAAGGCATTTGACAAGGCTCCCAATGGGAGACTGATTAGCAAGGTTAGGTCTCATAGAATAAAGGGAGAATTAGCCATTTGGATACAGAACAGGCTCAAAGGTAGAAGACAGAGGGTGATGGTGGAGGGTTGTTTTTCAGACTGGAGGCCTGTGACCAGTGGAGTGCCACAAGGATCGGTGCTGAGTCCAGTACTTTTCATCATTTATATAAATGATTTGGATATGAGCATAAGAGGTATAGTTAGTAAGTTTTCAGATGCTGCCAAAATTGGAGGTGTAGTGGACAGCGAAGAAGATTGCGTGAGATTACAATGAGATCTTGATCAGATGGGCCAATGGGCTGAGAATTGGCAGATGGAGATTAATTTAGATTATTGCGATGTTCTGCATTTTGGGAAAGGAAACCTTAGCAAGACCTTTACACTTAACGGTCCTAGGAAGTGTTGCTGAACAAAGAGACCTTGGAGTGCAGGTTCATAGTTCCTTGGAAGTGGAATCACATGTAGATAGGAAAGTGAAGAAGGCATTTGGTATGCCTTTCCTTTATTGGTCAAAGTATTGAGTACACAAGTTGGGATGTCATGTCGCAGTTGTGCAGGACATTGGTTAGGCTACTTTTGGAATAATGTATGCAATTTTTGTCTCCTTCCTATTGGAAGGATAACTGTGAAACTTGAAAGATTCAGAAAAGATTTACAAGGATGTTGCCAGAGTTGGAGGATTTGAGATATAGGGAGAGGCTGAATAGAGGTGTTGTATTCCCTGGATCATCGGAGGCTGAGGGGTGACCTCATAGAGTTTTATAAAATCATGAGGGGTATAGATAGGCTAAACAGATAGTCTTTTCCCTGGGATGGGGGAGTCCAGAACTAGGGGCATAGGTTGAGGGTGAGAGGGGAATGACATAAAAGGGAGCTAAGAGGCAATTTTTTCACACAGAGGGTGGTATGTATATGGAATGAGCTGCCAGAGGAAGTAATGGAGGCTGGTACAATTGCAACATTTAAAAGGCATTTGGATGGGTATATGAATAGGAAAGGTTTGGAGGGATATGGGCCGGGTGCTGGCAGGTACGACTAGATTGGGTTAGGAATCTGGTTGGCATGGACGAGTTGGACCGAAGGGTCTGTTTCCATGCTGTACATCTCGATGACTCTATGATATTTCAAAAGTTGTGGATAATACCTCATTTCCTTCTTCCTGCTTGAGGTCAAAGATGAAACAGTTTTAGTGTTGTCCCTTGGGTGCAAAGAGATGCGAGGGCCAGCAACAGCAGTTCCCCAGCAAAAGGAAGCAGCTTTGTATTCATTCTGCAAATTGATAGTGAAATATTGTTCGACAAAAGATGAAGGCAATCTAGCGGTAAACTACAGAGATTAAGACAAAGGGTGAGCTTTCTGATTTCAACTGCATTCTGGTAGATGTCACAATTTCAGACACTGAAATGCTGATTAGAATTATGTTGGATATTATAAGATCAAATTGTTGAACAAAGCAGGACCTGTTACCTTTCAGAACCTCATCTAGTCTGCAAGCATTTCACTGCCAAATGAATACATAAGAAGGTTTAATGACTGTTATGATGTAGGAAAGAAATGCAGTCAATTTGTACACACAAAACCCTTTCAAACAGAAATAAGTTGTGGACCAGAAAATTTGTTTTCAAGAAAGATCAACAGCAAGAGCTTCTATGTAATAGTCAAAAAAAAAAATTGATGCTGGCTGAGCAGAAAATATTGCCCAGGTCAATAGGGAACCCACTGAGATCTTCATAGTGCTACAGTTTTATTTATGTCTATAAGTGAGGGCAGACTAGGGCTTTGGTGTTGCTTCTAAGCTAAGATAAAACATCCTAAAGTGATGGCTCTCCTGAGTGTTGGCTATCATTATAAACTCAAGTCCATGGATATGGAACTGAGCTCTTAACATTCTGTATTCAGAACTGAGTGTGCCTTTGCCTTCAACACAGCACGACTGTGTTCACTCATTAATTCAGCTGGAATGTGCATTCTGCTGTGATTACAGGATTTAATCAATTTGGAGTGAGTATTTTGAAGTGAGCACTCTGTCGGGTATCAGTGGTGTGGGAATGTACACTTGTAGTGTTTATGCTATATCTCTGGTGACGGAATGTGTATTCTGCAGTTATTACTGCATAGTAATGGTTCTCAATTTGTATTCTGCTGTGCTTACTGTGTTGAGCATTAGTGGTGCTGTAGTATGCAATCTGTTGTGGTATTGGAGCAGATACTTTGTTTTAATTATTGAACAAGAAACAGCGGATACTGGAAGTGGGAAACCAGATTGCTGGAAAAACTGTTAAAAGTTACATAACTGCTGAAAAACGCTGGGGTCACTATACTCGAAATGTTAGTTCTCTTTCCACAGATGCTGAGATTCTTGCTGAGTTTCTCCAGAAATGTCTGTTTTTGATCTGTTGATTACTGTTCTAGGAATACATGGTCACGGATTATGTATTTTAAAGTCATTGCTCTGGATGTGAATGTATTGGTGTGAATATTCGGCTATGAATAGGTAATGTTAATAGTTCTGTAGTGTGTATTCAGCAGAGATTATGGTTTCTATTGCTATCAGTGAGTATTCTGCAGTGATTACTACACTGGGTATTAATATTGTTGAAAGTGTGTATTTTCCAGTTGTTAGTGTGCTGAGTATTAATGATATTAGATTATGAATGTTGCGATTATTACTGGGTTGGGTAATATTGGTGTTGAGTCTGTATTCTGCAGCTATTACAATGCTGGATGTTAATGCTGTCCAAAGTGAGCATCTGCTGTTATTACTGTGTTGAGTATTAAAAGCGTCAGCATGTGAATTCTGCAATTGTTACTGTGCTGGTTTTAATGGAGACAGAGTGAGTAGTCCATAGTTATTACTGTATAATAGTGGGTACTGGCTTTTGTAATCCACACAGATTACTGGATAATGCTGTCGGTGTGTGTATTCTGTAGTGATTACTGGGAGTTGGTGGCAGTGTCTATATTCTGCAGTGATTACTGGGTGTTGGTGGCAGTGTCTATATTCTGCAGTGATTACTGGGCGCTGGTGTCAGTGTGTGTATTCTGCAGTGATTACTGGGTGCTGGTCTCAGTGTGTATATTCTGCAGCAAGGTCTGGGTGCTAGTGTCAGTGTGTATGTATTCTGCAGTGATTAGTGGGTACTGGTGTCAGTATGTGTATTCTGCAGTGAATACTGGTTGCTGGTGTCAATGTGTGTATTCTGCAGAGATTACTGGTTGCTGGTGTCAGTGTGTGTATGCTGCAGTGATTACTAGGTATTGGTGTCAGTGTGTGTATTCTGCAGTAATTGTTAGGCGCTATTGTCCGGGTGTGTAGTCCGCAGTGATTACTGGGTGCTGGTGTCAGTCTGTATATTCTACAGTGATTACTAGGCGCTGGTGTTGGTGTGCATATAATGTAGTGATTACTGGTTGCTGATGTCAATGTGTGTATGCTGCAGTGATTACTGGGTGCTGGTGTTAGTTTGTGTATTCTGCAGAGATGATTGGTTAATGGTGTCAGTGTGTGTATGCTGCGGTGATTACTGGGTGCTGGTGTCAGTGTGTGTGTATTCTGCAGTGATTACTGGGTGCTGGTGGCAGTGTGTGTACTCTGCAGTGATTACTGGGTGCTGGTGTCAGTGTGTGTATTCAGCAATGTTTACTGGGTGCTGGTGTCAGTGGGTGTATTCTGCAGAGATTGCAAGGCACTGGTGTCAGAGTGTGTGTATTCTGCACTGATAACTGGGTGCTGATGTCAGTGTGTGTATGCAGCAGTGAATATTGGTTGCTGGTGTCAGTGTTGTCAGTGTGTATATTCTGTAGTTATTACTGGGCACTGGAGTCAGTGTGTGCATTCTGCAGCGATTACTGGGTGCTGGTGTCACTGTGTGTATTCTGCACTCATTACCGAGTGCTGGTATCAGTGTGTGTATGCAGCAGTGATTGCTGTATGCTGGTGTCATGTGTGTATTCTGCAGTAATTGTTGGGCGCTAATGTCCGTGTATGTACTCTGCAGTGATTACTGGGTGCTGGTGTCAGTCTGTATGTTCTACAGTGATTACTAGGTCCTGGTGTCGGTGTGCGTATAATGCAGTCATTACTGGTTGCTGGTGTCAATGGTGTGTATGCTGTAGTGATTACTGGGTGCTAGTGTCAGTGTATATATTCTGCAGTGATTGCTGGTTGCTGGTGTCAGTGTGTGTATTTTGCAGTGATTACTGGTTGCTGGTGTTAGTGTGTGAGTTTTCTGCAGTGATTACTGGGTTCTGGTATCAGTGTGGAGACTCTGCAGTGAATACTGGGTGGTGGTGTCAGTGTGTGTATTCTGCATAAATTACAAGGCACCGGTGTCAGAGTGTGTGTATCCTGCAGTGATTACTGGGTGCTGGGGTCAGTTTCTATATTCTGCAGCAATTACTGGGCACTGGTGTCAGAATGTGTGTATTCTGCAGTGATAACTGGTAGCTGGTGTAAGTATGTGCATTCTGCAATGATTACTGGGTGCTGGTGTCAGTGGGTTTATTCTGCAGTGATTGTTGGGTGCTGGTGTCAGTGCGTGTAGTGAGCTTTGTTTACTGGTCACTGGTGTCACTGTGTACTCTGCAGTGATTACTGCGTGCTGCTGTCAGTGTGAGGATTCTGCAGTGATTACTGAGTGCTGGTGTCAGTGGGTTTATTCTGCAGTGATTACTGGGTGCTGGTGTCAGTGTGTGTATGCAGCAGTGAATACTGGTTGCTGGTGTCAGTGTGTATATTCTGCACTGATTACTAGGTGCTGGTGTCACTGTGTGTATGCTGCAGTGTTTTCTGAATGCTGGTGTCAGTTTGCGTAATTTGCAGGGATTACTGGGTGCTGGTGCCAATGTGTTTCGTCTGCAGTGATTACTTGGCGCTGGTGGCGGTGTGTGCATTCTGCAGTGAATACTGGGCACTGGTGTCAGTGTGTGTATTCTGCAGTGATTACTTGTTGCTGGTGTCAGTGTATATGTATTCTGCAGTGATTACTGGGTAGTGGTGTCAATGTGTGTATTCTGCAGAGATTACTGGTTGCTGGTGTCAGTGTGTGTATGCTGCAGTGATTACTGGTTGCTGGTGTCAATGTGTGTATTCTGCAGTTATTCCTGGTTGCTGGTGTCAGTGTGCGTATCCTGAAGTAATTCTAAGGCACTATTGTCCAGGTGTGTACTCCGCAGTGATTACTGGGTGCTGGTGTCAGTCTTGTATATTCTACAGAGATTACTAGGTGCTGGTATCGGTGTACATATAATGCAGTGATTACTGGTTGGTGGTGTCAATGTGTGTATGCTGCAGTGATTACTGGGTGCTGGTGTTAGTTTGTGTATTCGCAGAGATGATTGCTTATTGGTGTCAGTGTGCATATGCTGCGGTGATTACTGGGCGCTGGTGTCAATCTGTATATTCTGCACCCAGTACTGGGCGCTGGTGTCAGTCTGTATATTCTGCAGCCAGTACTGGGTGATGGTGTCAGTGTTTGTGTATTCTGCAATAATTACTGGGTGCTGGTATCAGTGTGTATATTCTGCAATGCTGACTGGGTGTTGGTGGCAGTGTGTGTATGCAGCAGTGAATACTGGGCACTGGTGTCAGTGTGTGTATTCTGCAGTGATTACTGGGTGCTGGTATCAGTGTGTATATTCTGCAGTGTTTACTGGGCGCTGGTATCAGTCTGTATACTCTGCAGCAAGTACTGGGCGATGGTGTCAGTGTGTGTGTATTCTGCAGTGATTATTGGGTACTGGTGTCTGTGTGTGTATTCTGCAGTGAATACTGGGCACTGGTGCCAGTATGTATATTCTGCAGTGATAACTGGGTACTGGTGTCAGTGTGTGCATTCTGCAGTGATTACTGGTTGCTGGTGTCAGTGTGTTTATTCTGCAATGATAACTGTGTGATGGTGTCAGTGTGTGTATTGGGCAGTGATTCTTGGGTGGTGGTGTCAGTGTGTGTTTTCTGCACTCATTACAGGGTGCTGGTGTCAGTGTGTGTATGCTGCAGTGATTGCTGTATGCTGGTGTGTGTGTGTATACTGCAGGAATTGTTGGGTGCTATTGTCCGTGTGTGTACTCTGCAGTGATTACTGGCTGCTGGTGTCAGTCTATCTATTCTACAGTGATTACTAGGTCCTGGTGTCAGTGTGCATACAATGCAGTGATTACTGGTGTCAATGTGTGTATGCTGCAGTGATTATTGGGTGCAGGTGTCAGTTTGTGTCATCTGCAGAGATGATTGGTTTCTGGTGTTAGTGTGTGTATGCTGCAGTGAATACTGGGTGCTGGTGCCAGTGTGTGTATTCTGCAGTGATTACTGGGTGCTGGTGTGAGTGCATATATTCTGCAGTGATTACTGGGTGCTGGTGCCAGTGTGTGTATTCTGCAGTGATTCCTGGGTGCTGGTGTCAGTGTGTGTATTCTGCAGTGAATACTGGGGGCTGGTGTCAGTCTGAATATTCTATAGTGATTACTGAGCCCTGGTGTCAGGGTGCATATAATGCAGAGATGATTGGTTGCTGGTGCCAGTGTGTGTATTCTGCAGTGATTACTGGTTGCTGGTGTCAGTGTGTGTATTCTGCAGTAATTGTTGGGTGCTAATGTCCATGTGTGCACTCTGCAGTGATTACTGGGTGCTAGTGTCAATATGTGTATGCTGCAATGATTACTAGGTATTGGTGTCAGTGAGTGTATTCTGCAGTGATTACTGGGTGCTGGTGTCAGTGTGTCCATTCTACAGTGATTGCTGTATGCTGGTGTCAGTGTGTGTATTCTGCAGTGATTACTGGTTGCTGGTGTCCGTGTGTGGATTCTGCAGTAATTGTTGGGTGATATTGTCCGTGTGTGTACTCAGCATTGATTATTGGGTGCTCGTGTCAGGCTGTATATTCTACAGTGATTACTAGGTACTGGTGTTGGTGTGCATATAATGAATTGATTACTGGTTGCTGGTGTCAATGTGTGTATTCTGCATTGATTACTGGGTGCTGGTGTGAGTACGTGTTTTCTGCAGAGATGATTGGTTGCTTGTGTTAGTGTGTGTACTCTGCGGTGATTATTGGGTGCTGGTGTCAGTGTGTATATTCTGCAGTGATTGCTGGGTGCTGGTGTCAGTGTGTGTATTCTGCAGTGATTACTGATTGCTGTTGTTAGTGTGTATGTTCTGCAGTGATTACTAGGTTGTGGTATCAGTGTGGAGATTCTGCAGTGAATACTGGTTGCTGGTGTCAGTGTGTGTATTCTGCAGTAATTGTTGGGTGCTATTGTCCGTGTGTGTACTCTGCAGTGATCACTGGGTGCTGGTGTCAGTCTGTATATTCTACAGTGATTACTAGGTCCTGGTGTCGGAGTGCGTATAATGCAGTCATTACTGGTTGATGGTGTCAATGGTGTGCATGCTGTAGTGATTACTGGGTGCAGGTGTCAGTTGCTGGTGTTAGTGTGTGTATGCTGCAGTGAATGCTGGATGCTAGTGTCAGTATGTATATTCTGCAGTGATTGCTGGTTGCTGGTGTCAGTGTGTGTATTCTGCAGTGATTACTGGTTGCTGGTGTTAGTGTGTGAGTTTTCTGCAGTGATTACTGGGTTCTGGTATCAGTGTGGAGATTCTGCAGTGAATACTGGGTGGTGGTGTCAGTGTGTGTATTCTGCATAAATTACAAGGCACCGGTGTCAGAGTGTGTGTATCCTGCAGTGATTACTGGGTGCTGGGGTCAGTTTCTATATTCTGCAGCAATTACTGGGCACTGGTGTCAGAGTGTGTGTATTCTGCAGTGATAACTGGTAGCTGGTGTAAGTATGTGCATTCTGCAATGATTACTGGGTGCTGGTGTCAGTGGGTTTATTCTGCAGTGATTGTTGGGTGCTGGTGTCAGTGCGTGTAGTGAGCTTTGTTTACTGGTCACTGGTGTCACTGTGTACTCTGCAGTGATTACTGCGTGCTGCTGTCAGTGTGAGGATTCTGCAGTGATTACTGAGTGCTGGTGTCAGTGTGTGTATGCAGCAGTGAATACTGGTTGCTGGTGTCAGTGTGTATATTCTGCACTGATTACTAGGTGCTGGTGTCACTGTGTGTATGCTGCAGTGTTTTCTGAATGCTGGTGTCAGTTTGCGTATTCTGCAGGGATTACTGGGTGCTGGTGCCAATGTGTTTTGTCTGCAGTGATTACTTGGCGCTGGTGGCGGTGTGCGCATTCTGCAGTGAATGCTGGGTGCGGCAGTCATGTGAATATTCTGCAGTGATTACTGTGCGCTGGTGTCAGTGTGTGTATTCTGCAGTGATTACTTGTTGCTGGTGTCAGTGTATATGTATTCTGCAGTGATTACTGGGTAGTGGTGTCAATGTGTGTATTCTGCAGAGATTACTGGTTGCTGGTGTCAGTGTGTGTATTCTGCAGTTATTCCTGGTTGCTGGTGTCAGTGTGCATATCCTGAAGTAATTCTAAGGCACTATTGTCCAGGTGTGTACTCCGCAGTGATTACTGGTTGCTGGTGTCAGTCTTGTATATTCTACAGTGATTACTAGGCGCTGGTGTCGGTGTGCATATAATGCAGTGATTACTGGTTGGTGGTGTCAATGTATGTATGCTGCAGTGATTACTGGGTGCTGGTGTTAGTTTGTGTATTCGCAGAGGTGATTGCTTATTGGTGTCAGTGTGCGTATGCTGTGGTGATTACTGGGCGCTGGTGTCAATCTGTGTATTCTGCAGCCAGTACTGGGCACTGGTGTCAGTCTGTATATTCTGCAGCCAGTACATTCTGTACATTCCTGATGAAGGGCTTATGCCCGAAACGTCGAATTTCCTATTCCTTGGATGCTGCCTGACCTGGTGTACTTTAACCAGCAACGCATTTTCAACTGTATATTCTGCAGCCAGTACTGGGCGCTGGTGTCAGTGTGTGTGTATTCTGCAGTGATTACTGGGTTCTGGTATCAGTGTGTATATTCTGCAATGCTGACTGGGTGATGGTGGCAGTGTGTGTATGCAGCAGTGAATACTGGGCACTGGTGTCAGTGTGTGTATTCTGCGGTGATTACTGGGTGCTGGTATCAGTGTGTGTGTATTCTGCAGTGATTACTGGGTTCTGGTATAGGTGTGTATATTCTGCAATGCTGACTGGGTGTTGGTGGCAGTGTGTGAATGCAGCAATGAATACTGGGCACTGGTGTCAGTGTGTGTATTCTGCAGTGATTACTGGGTGCTGGTATCAGTGTGTATATTCAGCAATGTTTACTGGGTGCTGGTGTCAATGGGTGTATTCTGCAGAGATTACAAGGCACTGGTGTCAGAGTGTGTGTATTCTGCAGTGATTACTGGGTGCTGGTATCCGTGTGTATATTCAGCAATGTTTACTGGGTGCTGGTGTTAGTGTGTGTCAGTGGGTTTATTCTGCAGTGATTACTGGGTGGTGGTGTCAGTGTGTGTATGCAGCAGTGAATACTGGTTGCTGGTGTCAGTGTGTGTATTCTGCACTGATTACTAGGTGCTGGTGTCACTGTGTGTATGCTGCAGTGTTTTCTGAATGCTGGTGTCAGTTTGCGTATTCTGCAGGGATTACTGGGTGCTGGTGCCAGTTTGTTTCGTCTGCAGTGATCACTTGGTGCTGGTGGCGGTGTGCGTATTCTGCAGTGAATGCTGAGTGCGGCAGTCATGTGAATATTCTGCAGTGATTACAGTGCACTGGTGTCAGTGTGCATATTCTGCAGTGAATACTGGGCACTGGTGTCAGTGTGTGTGTATTCTGCAGTGATTACTTGTTGCTGGTGTCAATGTGTGTATTCTGCAGTTATTCCTGGTTGCTGGTGTCAGTGTGCGTATCCTGAAGTAATTCTAAGGCACTATTGTCCAGGTGTGTACTCTGCAGTGATTACTGGGTGCTGGTGTCAGTCTTGTATATTCTACAGTGATTACTAGGCGCTGGTATCGGTGTGCATATAATGCAGTGATTACTGGTTGGTGGTGTCAATGTGTGTATGCTGCAGTGATTACTGGGTGCTGGTGTTAGTTTGTGTATTCGCAGAGATGATTGCTTATTGGTGTCAGTGTGCGTATGCTGTGGTGATTACTGGGTGCTGGTGTCAGTGTGCATATGCTGCAGTGTTTACTGGGCGCTGGTATCAGTCTGTATACTCTGCAGCAAGTACTGGGCGATGGTGTCAGTGTGTGTGTATTCTGCAGTGATTATTGGGTACTGGTGTCTGTGTGTGTATTCTGCATGAATACTGGGCGCTGCTGTCAGTATGTATATTCTGCAGTTATTACTGGGCACTGGTGTCAGTGTGTGCATTCTGCAGTGATTACTGGTTGCTGGTGTCAGTGTGTTTATTCTGCAGTGATAACTGTGTGATGGTGTCAGTGTGTGTATGGGGCAGTGATTCTTGGGTGGTGGTGTCAGTGTGTGTTTTCTGCACTCACTACAGGGTGCTGGTGTCAGTGTGTGTATGCTGCAGTGATTGCTGTATGCTGGTGTAAGTGTGTGTATACTGCAGGAATTGTTGGGTGCTATTGTCCGTGTGTGTACTCTGCAGTGATTACTGGCTGCTGGTGTCAGTCTATCTATTCTACAGTGATTACTAGGTCCTGGTGTCAGTGTGCATACAATGCAGTGATTACTGGTGTCAATGTGTGTATGCTGCAGTGAATACTGGGTGCTGGTGCCAGTGTGTGTATCCTGCAGTGATTACTGGGTGCTGGTGTTAGTGCATATATTCTGCAGTGATTACTGGGTGCTGGTGCCAGTGTGTGTATTCTGCAGTGATTACTGGGTGCTGGTGTGAGTGCATATATTCTGCAGTGATTACTGGGTGCTAGTGCCAGTGTGTGTATTCTGCAGTGATTCCTGGGTGCTGGTGTGAGTGCATATCTTCTGCAGTGATTACTGGGTACTGGTGTCAGTGTGTGTATTCTGCAGTGATTACTGGTTGCTGGTGTCAGTGTGTGTATTCTGCAGTGAATACTGGTTGCTGGTGTCAGTGTGTGTATTCTGCACTGATTACTGGGTGCTGGTGTCACTGTGCGTATGGTGCAGTGTTTTCTGGATGCTGGTGTCAGTTTGCGTATTCTGCAGTGATTACTGGGTTCATGTATCAGTGTGCATATGCTGCAGTTATTATTGGCTGGTTGTGTCACTGTGTATTCTACAGTGAGTACTAGGCACTGGTGTCAGTGTGTGTAATTTGTAGTGATGGTTTCAGTGTGTGCATTCTGCACTTATTACTGGGTACTGGTGTCAGTGTGTCTATTCTTCAGTAATTAGTGTGTACTGGTGTCACTGTGGGTATTTGGCAGTTTTTACCGGTTGCTGGTATCAGTGTGTGTATTCTGCACTGATTATTGGGCGCTGGTGTGTATTCTGCAATGATTACCGGATGCTGGTGTCACTGTGTATATTCAGCAGTGATAACTAGGTATTGGTGTCAGTTTGTGTATTTTGCAGTAAGTGTTGGGCGCTGGTGTCAGTGTGTGTATTCTGCAGTGATTAAAGCTTGCTGTTGTCATTGTATATATTATGGAGTGATTACTGGGTGCTGATGTCAGTGTGTGTATTCTGCAGTGATTACTGGGTGCTGGTATCACTGTGTGTGTTTTATGCAGTGATTACTGGTTGCCGGTGTCACTGTATGTATTCTGCAGTGATTACTGGGTGCTGGTGCCAGTGTGTACATTCAGCAGTGATAACTAGGTATTGGTGTCAGTTTGTGTATTCTGCAGTCAGTATTGGGCGCTGGTGTCAGTTTGTGCATTCTGCCGTGATTGCAGGTTGCTGGTGTCATTGAGTATATTCTGCTGTAATTACTAGTTGCTGGTGTCAGTGTGTGTATGCTGCAGTGACTACTGGGCTCTGGTATCGGTCTGTGTATGCTGCATTGATTACTGGGCGCTCGTGTCAGCATGTACATCCTGAAGTGATTACTGGGCGCTGATGTCAGTCTGTATATTCTGCAGTGCTTACTGCATGCTGGTGTTCGTTGTGTGTATGCTGCACTGATTACTGGTCACTGGTGTCAGTGTGTGTATTTGGTAGTGATTCCCGGTTGCTGGTGTCAGTATATATAATCGGCAGTGATGTACTGCTGGTGTGTACTCTGCAGTGATTATCGGGTGCCGGTGTCAATGTGTATATTCAGCAGTGATAACTAGGTATTGGTGTCAGTTTGTGTATTCTGCAGTAAGTGTCGGGCGTTGGTGTCAGTGTGTGTATTCTGCAGTGATTAAAGCTTGCTGATGTCTTTGTATGTATTTTGGAGTGATTACTGGGTGCTGATGCCAGAGTGTGTATTCTGCAGTGATTATTGGGTGCTGGTATCACTGTGTGTTTTTTGCAGTGATTACTGGTTGCCGGTGTCACTGTATGTATTCTGCAGTGATTACTGGGTGCTGGTGCCAGTGTGTATATTCAGCAGTGAGAACTAGGTATTGGTGTCAGTTTGAGTATTCTGCAGTCAGTATTGGGCGCTGGTGTCGGTTAGTGCATTCTGCCGTGATTGCAGGTTGCTGGTGTCATTGAGTATATTCTGCTGTGATTACTGGTTGCTGGTGTCAGTGTGTGTATTCTGCAGTGACTACTGGGCTCTGGTATCAGTCTGTATACGCTGCATTGATTACTGGGCGCTCGTGTCAGCATGTATATCCTGAAGTGATTACTGGGCGCTGATGTCAGTCTGTATATTCTGCAGTGAGTACTGGGTGCTGGAGTCAGTGTATATGTTCTGCAGTGATTACTGCATGCTGGTGTTCGTTGTGTGTATGCTGCAGTAATTACTGGGTGCTGGTGTCAGTGTGTGCATTCTGCAGTGATTAGTGGGTGATGGTTTCAGTGTGTGCATTCTGCACTGATTACTGGTCACTGGTATCAGTGTGTGTATTATTATTGGGCGCTGGTGTGTATTCTGCAATGATTACTGGGTGCTGGTGTCAGTGTGTATATTCAGCAGTGATAACTGGGTATTGGTGTCAGTTTGTGCATTCTGCCGTGATTGCAGGTTGCTGGTGTCATTGAGTATATTCTGTTGTGATTACTGGTTGCTGGTGTAACTGTGTATATTCTGTAGTGATTACTAAGTGCTGATGTCAATGCGTATATTCTGGTGTAATTAATAGTTGCTGGTGTCAGTGTGTCTGTTGGAAGCTAGTGTGTGCATGCTGCAGTGACTACTGGGCTCTGGTATCAGTCTGTATATGCTGCATTGATTACTGGGTGCCTGTGTCAGCATGTATATCCTGAAATGATTACTGGACGCTGGTGTCAGTCTGTATATTCTGCACTGATTACTGGCACTGATTACAGTCAGTGTGTATGTTTTGCAGTGATTATTGGTTGCTGATGTCAGGGTGTGTATTCTGCATTGATTACTGCATGCTGGTGTTCGTTGTGTGTATGCTGCAGTGATTACTGGATGTTGGTGTCAGTGTGTATTCTACAGTGATTACTAGGTACTGGTGTCATTGTGTGTAATCTGCAGTGATTAGTGGGTGATGGTTTCAGTGTGTGCATTCTGCACTGATTACTGGTCACTGCTGTCAATGTGTGTATTTGGCAGTGATTACCGGTTGCTGGTGTCAGTGTCTGTATTCTGGACTGATTATTGGGCGCTGGTGTGTATTCTGCTGTGATTATCGGGTTCTGGTGTCACTGTGTATATTCAGCAGTGATAACTAGGTATTGGTGTCAGTTTGTGTATTCTGCAGTAAGTGTCGGGCGTTGGTGTCAGTGTGTGTATTCTGCAGTGATTACCGCTTGCTGTTGTCATTATATGTATTATGGAGTGATTACTGTGTGCTAATGCCAGTGTGTGTATTCTGCAGTGATTACTGGATGCTGTTGTTAGTGTGTATGTTCTGCATTGATTACTGGGTTGTGGTATCAGTGTGGAGATTCTGCAGTGATTACTGGTTGCTGATGTCAGTGTGTGTATTCTGCAGTGATTTCTGGGTGCTGGTATCACTGTGTATGTTCTCCAGCGTCTACTGCGTGCTGGTATCACTGTGTTTATTCCACAGTGATTACTGGATGCTGTTGTCAGTGTGTGTGTATTCTGCAGTGATTACTGGGTGCTGGTGTCAATGTGTGTAGTGTGCAAGGATTACTGGTCACTGTTGTCAGTGTGTGTATTCTACAGTGATTACTGGGTGCTGCTGTCAGTGTGTGTATTGTGCAGTGATTCCTGGTTGCTGTTGTTAGTGTGTATGTTCTGCAGTGATTACTGGGTTGTGGTATCAGTGTGGAGATTCTGCAGTGATTACTGGTTCCTGGTGTCAGTGTGTGTATTCTGCAGTAATTGTTGGGTGCTGGTGTCAGTGTGTGTATTCTACAGTGATTACTGGGTGCTGGTGTCAGTGTGGGGATTCAGCAGTGATTCCTGGTTGCTGGTGTCAATGTGTTTATTCTGAGTGATTATTGGGTGTTGTTTTCAATGTGTGTATTCTACAGTGATTACTGGGTGCTGGTGTCAGTGTGTGTATTCTACAGTGATTACTGGGTGCTGGTGTCAATGTGTGTAGTGTGCAATGATTACTGGTAACTGATGTCAGTGTGTGTATTCTACAGTGATTACTGGGTGCTGGTGTCAGTGTGCGGATTCAGCAGTGATTCCTGGTTGCTGGTGTCAATTTGTTTATTCTGAGTGATTATTGGACTCTGGCGTCTGTGTGTGTATTCTGCAGTGATTACTAGGTGCTGTTGTCAGTGTGTGTGTATTTTGTTGTGATTATTGGGTGTTGGTGTCAATGTGTGTAGTGTGTCGTGATTACGGATCACTGGTGTCAGTGTGAGTATTTAACAGTGATTACTGGGTGCTGATGTCAGTGTGTGTATTCTGCAATGATTACTGGGTGCTGGTGATTACTAGGTATTGGTGATAGTGTGTGTATTCTGCAGAGATTAGTGTGTACTGGTGTCACTGTGTGTATTTGGCAGTTTTTACCAGTTGCTGGTGTCAGTGTGTGTATTCTGCACTAATTATTGGGCGCTGGTGTGTATTCTGCAGTGATTACTGGGTGCTGGTGTCAGTGTGTATATTCAGCAGTGAAAACTAGGTATTAATGTCAGTTTGTGTATTCTGCAGTCAGTATTGGGCACTGGTGTCAGTGTATGCATTCTGCCGTGATTACAGGTTGCTGGTGTCATTGAATATATTCTGTTGTGATTACTGGGTGCTGGTGACAGTGTGTGTATTCTGCAGTGAATACTGGGTGCTGGTGTCAGTGTGTGTATTCTGCAGTGATTACTGGATGCTGATGCCAGTGTGTATTCTACAGTGAATACTAGGCACAGATCTCAGTGTGTGTAACCTGCAGTGATTAGTGGATGATGGTTTCATTGTGTGCATTCAGCACTGTTTAATAGGTATTGGTGTCAGTGTGTGTATTCTGCAGAGATTAGTGTGTACTGGTGTCACTGTGTGTATTTGGCAGCATTTACCAGTTGCCGGTGTCAGTGTACTGATTATTGAGCGCTGGTGTGTATTCTGCAGTGATTACTGGGTGCTGGTATCAGTTTGTGCATTCTGCCGTGATTACAGGGTGCTGGTGTCATTGAGTATATTCTGTTGTGATTACTGGTTGCTGGTGTAACTGTGCGTATTTTGCAGTGATTACTAAGTGCTGATGTCAGTTAGTGCATTCTGCAGTGATTACTGGGTGCTGCTGTCAGTGTGTGTATTCTGCTGTGATTAAGCGTGCCGGTGTCAGTTGGGTATATTCTGTTGTGATTACTTGTTGCTGGTGTTAGTGTGTGTATGCTGCAGTGACTACTGGGCGCTGGTATCAGTCTGTATATGCTGCATTGATTACTGGGTGCCTGTGTCAGCATGTATATCTTGAAGTGATTACTGGGCGCTGGTGTCAGTCTGTATATTCTGCAGTGATTACTGGGCACTGGAGTCAGTGTGTATGTTCTGCAGTGATTACTGTTGCTTCTGTCTGTGTGTATATTTTGCATTGATTACTGCATGCTGGTGTTCGTTGTGTGTATGCTGCAGTGATTACTGGGTGCTGGTGTCAGTGTGTATATTCTGCAGAGATTAATATGTACTGGTGTCAGTGTGTATTCTACAGTGATTGCTAGTTACTGGTGTCAGTGTGTGTAATCTGCAGTGATTAGTGGGTGATGGTTTCAGTGTGTGCATTCTGCACTGATTACTGGTCACTGGTGTCAGTGTGTGTATTTGGCAATGATTCCCGGTTGCTGGTGTCAGTGTCTGTATTCTGGACTGATTATTGGGCGCTGGTGTGTATTCTGCTGTGATTATCGGGTTCTGGTGTCACTGTGTATATTCAGCAGTGATAACTAGGTATTGGTGTCAGTTTGTGTATTCTGCAGTAAGTGTCGGGCGCTGGTGTCAGTGTGTGTATTCTGCAGTGAATACCGCTTGCTGTTGTCATTGTATGTATTATGGAGTGATTATTGGGTGCTGATGTCAGTATGTGTATTCTGCAGTGATTTCTGTGCTGGTGTCAATGTGTGTAGTGTGCAATGATTACTGGTCACTGGTGTCAGTGTGTGTATTCTACAGTGATTACTGGGTGCTGGTGTCAGTGTCTGTATTCTGCAGTGATTACCGGGTGCTTATGTCACTGTGTTTATTTTACAGTGATTACTGGGAGCTCTTGTCAGTGTGTGTGTGTATTGTGCAGTGATTCCTGGTTGCTGGTGTCAATGTGTGTATTCTGCAGTGATTATTGGGTGCTGTTGTCAGTGTGTGTGTATTTTGTTGTGATTATTGGGTGCTGGTGTCAATGTGTTTAGTGTGTCGTGATTACTGATCACTGGTGTCAATGTGTGTATTCTGCTGTGATTACTGGGTGCTGGTGTCAGTGTGTATATTCTGCAGTGATTACAAGGTGCTGGTGTTCCTGTGTGTGTTTTCTGCAGTGATTACTTGTTACTGGTGTCAGTGTGGGTATGCTGCAGTGATTACTGGGTGCTGGTGTGAATGTGTGTATTCTCCAGTGATTACTGGTCACTGGTGTCTGTGTGTGTATTCTGCAGTAATTACTGGTTGCTGGTGTCAGCGAGTATATTCTGCTGTGATTATTTGTTGCTGGTATCATTGTGCGTATTCTGCAGTCATTACTGGGCACTTGTGTCAGTGTCTGTATTCTGCTGTGATTACTAGTTGCTGGTGTCAGTGTGTGTAATCTGCAGTGACTACTGGGCGCTGCTATCAGTCTGTGTATGCTGCATTGATTACTGGGTGCCTGTGTCAGCATGTGTCAGTGATTACTTAGTGCTGGAGTCTGTGTGTATGTTCTGTAGTGATTACTGGTTGCTGGTGTCAGTGTGTGTATTCTACAGTGATTACTAGGTATTGTTTGTACTGGTGTCACTGTGTGTATTTGGCAGTGATTACCGGTTGCTGGTGTCAGTGTGTGTATTCTGCAGTGATTCCTGGGTGCTGGTGTCAGTGTTGAAAATGTGTTGCTGGTCAAAGCACAGCAGGTCAGGCAGCATCCAAGGAACAGGAAATTCGATGTTTCGGGTCAGAGCCCTTCACCTGTTGGCAGGTGTTGGTGTCTGGTGGCTTTCTCTATGTCGTTCCTTCTGTTCAGGATGACTGTGAGCCGACCTTTGTCTACAGGTTTATGTCTTTTTTGAGGTTTGCTAGCACTTTCTTTTCTCGTGTGATGAGTTTGTTTCTTTCCCTCTTTTGGCTCAGTGTAGGTGAAACTGTCTGTCTGATCGTTTGTTGTGTTTCTTCCATGAGATTGTTGTCCTTCAATGTGGTTTCTAATGCCACGAGGAAATCCTTCTTGTCAGCATCTCGGTAATTGAAATTTAATCCTTTTACTAGTGCCGCTTTTTCTGAGTCTGATAGGGTCTGGTCTGATAAGTTCTTTATCCATGCCCCTGTGTTATCGGTTTTGTCTTTGTTTGTGAGGTTGTCCAGGTTTTTTTCAGATCCCAATTTTTCTTTATCTGTGTTTGTCGTTGTTTGGTGTTTATGGCTCGTTCTACCGCGACTGTCCATTCTTGAGTTGTTGCTTGTTTGAATAACGGTTTTTGGCACGCAATTTCCTGGTTGTATTTTCGGAGTCTGGTGGGCGTCATTGATTAGTTCTCAGAGCATTCTGCGGCCATTTTGTTCTGTTAAACGTCTGGCCTGAGGTGTTTTTATCGGCGGTTTATACTGGAGACATTTTGGCAATACCTGTTTTCTTAAACATTCATGCAGGAAGTACAGTTGTTCACGGGTGGAACTCTCTCAGATGGCATTCCTTTCCCATCTTTGGGCAAGTTGTAGCATTTTGTGCCCATAGGCTTTTGCAAGGTTTGTGAAGGTGTGCATATGCTGCAGAGTAGACTAGATATCGGTGTCAGTGTACGTATTCTGTAGTGATTACTGATTGCTGGCGTCAGTGTGTATATTCTGAGTGATTACTGGGTACTGTTGTCATTGTGTGTATTCTGCAGTAAATACAGGTTGCTGGTATCAATGTGCGTATTCTGCAATGATTACTGGGCACTGGTATCATTGTATGCAATCTGCAGTGATTACTGGGCGCTGGTGTCAGTGCGGATTCTGCAGTGATTACTGGGTGCTGCTGTCAATGTGTGTATTCAGCAGTGTTTGCTGGTTGCTGGTGTCAGTGTGTGTATTCTGCAGTGATTACTGGGCACTGGCGACAGTGTGCATATGCTGCAGAGTATACTAGGTATTGGTGTCAGTGTATGTATTCTGCAGTGATTACTGAGTTCAGGTGTCTGTGTGTGTATTTTGCAGAGATTACTAGTTGCTGGTGTCACTGTGTGTATTGTGCACTGATTACAGAGTTCTGATGTCAGTGTTCATATTCTGCAGTGATTACTGGGTGCTGGTGTCAATGTGTGTATGCTGCATTGATTACTGGTTGCCTGTGTAAGCATGTACATCCTGAAGTGATAACTGGACTCTGGTGTCAGTCTGTATAATCTGCAGTGATTATTGGGCACTGGTGTCAGTGTGTACATTCTGCAGTGATTACTGGTTTTTGGTGTCACTGTGTGTATTCCGCAGTGACTACTGAGTGCTGGTATGAGTGTGTGCATATACTGCAGTGATTCCTGAGTGCTGGTGTCAGTGTGTGCGTATTCTGCCGTGATTACTGGGTGTTGGTGTCACTGTGTATTTTGCAAAGATTACTGGTTGCTGATGTCAGTGTGTGTATTCTGCAGTGATTACTGGGTACTGGTATCAGTGTGTGTATTCTGCAGTGATTACTTGGTTCAGGTGTCATAGCAGATTCTGCAGTGATTACTGGGTACTGGTATCAGTGTGTGTATTTTGCAATGATTACTGGTTGCTGGCATCAGTGTGTGTATGCTGCATTGATTACTGGGTACTGGTATCGGTGTGTCTATTCTGCAGTGTTTACTGGATACTGGTATCAGTGTTTGTATTCTGCCATGACTTATTGGGTGGTGGTGTCACTATTTGTATTCTACGGTGATTACTGGGTGTTGTTGTCAGTGTGTCTATTCTGCAGTGTTTACTGGATACTGGTATCAGTGTGTGTATTCTGCCATGATTTACTGGGTGCTGGTATCACTGTCTGCATTCAGCAATGGGTACTGTGCTGTTTTTTAAAATTTGTGGTTCTTTGGCATTGCTGGTTGTCCAGTATTGATAGCCCATACCTATTTGCCCTTGAGAAGGTGGTGGTGAGCTGCCTTCTTGAATTGCTGCAGTCTACGTGATGTGGGTTGACCCACAATGCTGGCAGGGAGGGAATTTCAGGTCTTTGACCCAACAAATGTGAAGGAACTGCTGTATATTTCCAAATCGGGGTGGTGAGTGGCTCGGAGGGGAGCATGCAGGTGGTGGTATTCCCAAGAACCTGCTGTTCTTGTGCTGTGTATTGCTATCGCCTATTAGCTTGTTCCCTCTGCCAGCTCCTGCCCATTTGGAATTCTCTCCCATGTCTCTTGTCCTATGACTTGTCTCCTGATCTTCTGAAATGCAGGTCTTTTCAGGCTAACCATTAAACGTAGTCAATGTTCCTTATTAATGCCGTCCATTATCAGTTTTTATAATGCTTTTTATAGGTCTTTTTGTTGTACGACTCAATAGTTAATTACGGTTACATGTAACTGTCACAGAATCCATAACAGGAATATCAAAATGCATCACTTTGATTTATTGTGTTAATTGAATGCCTATTATTTGCCTGGAACTGTATTTCTCATATTACTCATGTAACAGTCAGGTCAAAGAACCCTTGCTGCAAATTATGTGGTGAACAATAACTTTGCATCCTGTCCTTTTCTGTAAAACTGTTGAGTCTATATTTCATGTATCAATTTAAAATTAAATCAATGTTAATCAGTTATTTTTCATTAATTTCTTCCGATTTAAAGCTTGGAATTTCCAATGAGTTGCCATTCTAACCACTAGCAGCAATTCATGTGCAATTCGCAATGTGCATGACATAAATGGACACTGTTGTTTCAAAACTCAGTTAAACTTTGTGTACTCACTACTCCTCTGGTCAGATAAACATCCTTGACATATAGGAATACAGGTTTTGTTCAGTTGACCTAAATGAATGTACACACTATATAAATATAAATGAGATTTATTTTCTGTCAAATCATGGACCTTAACAAGAGTTCCACCAAATTTATACTACAGTTCTTGGCTAATATGGCACAACAAAAGCTAGTCTCGAGAATGATAATTACGATGAAATTATAACAAAAGGTGCGTGATTTATATGTAGTAATATCCCACTTATATGGAGTTTGGCTTTTAAGCTAGAGGATATGGGTGTGTACTTATTTTTCTTCATGGGTTTAATAGTTAATTAGCCCTGGTTGTCAGAACAACATGCAGTGTTTACAAACTCGTGCCTCAAGCATAATTTTAAAACCAGCATTTGTCAGAGAACAGATGACTAGGAACCCCTCGAGTGTTGATGGACATTTGTTTAGCTTGTGAGGGATTATGACAAGAGAGAGAAAACATTAAGCAGTTAGCAGAATCTAGAATAAACAAGTTTTTAAAACATTTTACCTATTTTTTTTATGTTCGGATAGGAGACCTGACTGAGGCCAGAAGCAAACAAAGTCTCTCCTAGAAAAAAGATTATTCAGAGCTGTTAAAGGAATTAGTTACCTTAGGAAACAGTATAGGTTTTGAAACTTCCAGACCAGTGTGTTTGGTTAGAAATCTGCACTAGTTCTTCAAAGCTCAAAAGGTCTAAACTTATGGCTTTTTGCTTGGGAAATCATGTCTCACTAAATTGATTGTGTTTTTTGAAAAAGTGACGATGAGGATTGATTAAGGCAAATCAGTGGATGGTGTCTATATGGACTTCAGTATGGTGCTCGACAAGGTTCTGCATGGCAGACTAGTTAACAAGGTTAGGCCACATGGAATACAGGGAGAACTAGCCATTTGGATGCAAAATGGGCCAGAAGGTAGGAGACAGAGGGTGGTGGTGGAGGGTTGCTTTTCAGACTGGAGGCCTGTGAACAGTGGTGTGCCACAATGATCGGTGCTTGGTCCATTGCTTTTTGATTTGGATGTGAATATAGGAGGTATGGATTAGTAAATTTACAGATTACACCAAAATTGAGGGTGGAGTGAGCAGTGAAGAAATTTACATCAGAGTACAATGGGACCTTGATCAGATGGGCCAATGGATCGAGGAATGGCAGATGAAGTTTAATCGACATAAATGTGATGTGCTACCTTTTGGTAGGGCAGGACATATACAGTTTATGGTAAGGTCCTTGGGAGCATTGCCAAACATAGAGGCCTTGGAGTGCAGGTTGAAAGATTAGTGAAGAAGGCATTTGGTATGCTTGCCTTTACTGATCAGTGCATTGAGTATAGGAGTTAGGAGGCCGTATTGCAGCTGTAAAGACATGGGTTAGGCCACTTTTGGAATATTGCATTCAATTCTGGTGTCCTTACTATAGGAAGGTTATTGTTCAGTGTGAATGGATTCAGAAAAGATTAACAAGGATGTTGCCAGGGGTAGAGGTTGAATAGGCTGGGACTGTTTTCCCTGGAGTGTCAGAGGCTGAGGGGTGACCTTATACTAGTCTATAAAATCTTGAGGGGCATGGATAGGGTGAATAGTCAAGATCTTTTTCCTCAGGGTAGGGGAATCCAAAGATAGAGGGCATAGGTTTAAGGTGAGTTAGGAAAGATTTAAAAGGGACATGAGGGGTAACTTTTTCACACAGAAAGTGGTGCATGTATGGAATGAGCTGTCAGAGGAAGTGGTAGAGGGTGGGCCCATTACAATATTTAAAAGGCATCTGGATGGGTATATGAATAGGAATGGTTTAGAGGAATGTGGCCCTTATGTTGGCAAATGGAGCAAGATTAAATTAGGATGAGTTGGACCAAAGGGTCTGCTCCGGGTTGTAAATCTCTATGACTTTATGACTCTTAGTTAAGAGAGTGATCAAGGGAAAGGCTTTATGGCTCATAGGGTGAGTTCTGAGAAAAAACAATTAAGCTGAAACCACAGATTTGATAGTGCAGGAAAATGTTACAAGATTTTGGTTATCTGTATTGCGATGGTGTTGGGAACAGATTCATTTTTGTTTTGCCACGTGTTCTGAAATCTTTCAAACTATAGTATATTTGGATATCCTGGTATGTTTTTCTTAAATTGCATTTTGTATTATATCACATTTATTTGTTAAGATCCCAGTTGATATTTCCAGTTTCTAAGTCAGTTCCCAGAATGAAATCTGGTTTGGCAAAGCATGTTTAGTTTCCTGTTAGTGTAACATAGCTGTCTTCCCCCAAAGTATCAACACTCTATGCTGCAGATTTGATTTTTAACAATAAAATTGAAAGAAAGAAGAGAAAAGATGATATATCTCATTGCAAGGAGGGACTTGATTTAACATTGATAGTCACAGGTGAGGTGCCAGAAGACTGGAGGTTGGCTAATGTGATGCCACTGTTTAAGAAAGATGGTAAGGACAAACCAGGGAACTATAGACCAGTGAGCCTGATGTTGGTGGTAGGCCAATTGTTGGATGGAATCCTGAGAGACAGGATGTACATGTATTTGTAAAGGCAAGGACTGATCAAGGATAGTCAACATGGCTTTATGCATGGAAAATCATGTCTCACAAACTTGATTAAGTTTCTTAAAGAAGTAACTAAGAGGATTGATGAGGACAGAGCAGTAGATGTGATCTAGATAGACTTCAGTAAGCCGTTCGACAAGGTACCCCATGGGAGACTGGTGAGCAAGGTTAGATCTTATGGAATACAAGGAGAACTAGCCATTTGGATACAGACCTGGCTCAAAGGTAGAAGTCAGAGAGTGGTGGTGGAGGGTTGTTTTTCAGACTGGAGGCCTGTGACCAGTGGATTACCACAAGGATCGGTGCTGGGTCCATTACTTTTCATCATTTATATAAATGATTTGAATGTGAACATAAGAGGTACTGTTAGTAAATTTACAGTTGACACCATAATTGGAAGTTTAGTGGACAGCAAAGATAGTTACCTCAGATTACAACAACATCTTGATCAGATGGGCCAATGGGCTGACAAGTGACAGATGGAGTTTAATTCAGATAAATGCGAGATGCTGCATTTTAGGGAAGCAAATCTAAGCAGGACTTATACACTTAATGGTAAGATCGTAGGGGGTGTTGCTGAACAAAGAGACCTTGGAATGCAGGTTCATAGTCCCTTGAAAGTGGAGTCACCGATAGATAGGATAGTGAAGAAGGCGTTTGGTATGCTTTTCTTTATTGGTTCGAATATTGAGCACAGGAATTGGGAGGTCATTACCAAGACATTGGTTAGGTCACTGTTGGAATATTGTGTGCAATTCTGGTCTCCTTCCAATTGGAAAGATGTTGTGAAACTTGAAAGGGTTTAGAAAAGATTTACAAGGATGTTGCCAGGAATGGAGAATCTGAGCTATAGGAAGAGGTTGAACAGGTGGGGCTGCTTTCTCTGGAGCATTGGAGGCTGAGGGGTGACCTTATCAAGGTTCATACAATCATGAGGGGCATGGATAAGATAAATAGACAAAGTATTTTCCCTGGGGTGGGAGAGTCTATAAATAGAGAGCGTAGGTTTAGGGTGAGAGGAGAAAGACACGGTGGGCGGCACGGTGGCACAGTGGTTAGCACTGCTGCCTCACAGCGCCTGTAGACCCGGGTTCAATTCCCGACTCAGGCGACTGACTGTGTGGAGTTTGCACGTTCTCCCCGTGTCTGCGTGGGTTTCCTCCGGGTGCTCCGGTTTCCTCCCACAGTCACAAAGATGTGCGGGTCAGGTGAATTGGCCAAGCTAAAATTGCCCGTAGTGTTAGGTAAGGGGTAAATGTAGGGGTATGGGTGGGTTGCGCTTCGGCGTGTCAGTGTGGACTTGTTGGGCCGAAGGGCCTGTTTCCACACTGTAAGTCTAATCTAATCTAATCTAAACATGAAAGAGATCTAAAGGGCAACATTTTCACCCAGAGGGTAGTACGTATATGGAATGAGCTGCCAGAGGAAGTGGTAGTGGCTGGTACAATTCCACCAATTAAAAGGCATCTTTTAATTGGGACTAGATTGGGTTGTGATAGCTGGTTGGCATGGATGGGTTGGATCAAATGATCTGTTTCTGTGATGCACATTTCCACGACACTATAACTGTAAGCATCTGCAGTTAGTCTTAAAGTTTACTGAGGATAGAATTGAAAGTTATTTCATCTCATAGAATCAAAGAGTCATTGAGAAGTACATCACAGAAACAGACCCTTTGGTCCATGCCGACCAGATATCCCAACCTAATCTACTCCCACCTGCCAGCACCTGGCCCATATCCCTCCAAACCCTTCCTATTCATATACCCATCCAAATGTCTTTTAAATGTCGCAATTGTACCAGCCTCCACCACTCCCTCTGACAGCTCATTCTATACATGAACCACCCTCTGTGTGAAAAGGTTGCCCCTTAGGTCTCCTTTATATCTTTCCCCTCTCACCCTAAACCTATGCCCTTTAGTTCTGGACTCCCCCAAACCAGGGAAAAGACTTTGTCTATTTATCCTATCCATGCCCCTCATAATTCTGTCAACCACTATAAGGTCACCCCCACCCCCAGCCTCCGATGCTCCAGGGAAACAGACTCAACCTGTTCAGCCTCTCCCTATAGCTCAAATCCTGAACCCTTTCAAGTTTCACAACATCCTTCTGATAGGAATGAGACCACAATGGCACACAATATTCCAACAGTGACCTAACCAATTTCCTGTACGTGATCTCCCAACTCCTGTACTCAATACTCTGACCAACAAAGGAAAGTATACCAAACGCCTTCTTCACTATCCTATCTCCCTGTGACTCCACTTTCAAGGAGCTATGAACTTGCACTCCAAGGTTTCTTTGTTCAGCAATACTCTCTAGGACCTTACCATTAAGTGTATAAATCCTGCTAGGATTTGCTTTCCCAAAATGCAGCACCTCGACTTTATCTGAATTAAACTCCATTTGTCACTTCCCAGCCCATTGGCCCACCTGATTAAGATCCTATTGTAATCTGAGGTAACCTTCTTCACTGTCCACAACACCTCCAATTTTCGTGTCATCTGCAAACTTACTAACTATACCTCTTATGCGCACATCTAAATCATGACGAAAAGTATAGGGCCCAGCACCGATCCTTGTGGCACTCCACTGGTCACAGGCCTCCAGTTTGAAAAACAACCCTCCACCAACACCCTCTGTCTTCTACCTTTGAACCAGGTCTGTATCCAAATGGCTAGTTCTCCCTGTATTCCATGAGATCTAACCTTGCTTACCAGTCTCCTATGGGGAACCTTGTCGAATGCCTGACTGAAATCCATATAGATCACATCTACCACTCTGCCCTCATCAATCCTCTTTGTCACTTCTTCAGAAAACTCAGTCAAGCTTGCAAGACACGCTTTCCCATACACAAAGCCATGTTGACTATCCCTAGTCAGTCCTTGCCTTTCCAAATACATGTACATCCTGTCTCTCAGGATTCCCTCCAACAACTTGTCCACCAGCGACATCATGCTCACTGGTTTATAGTTCTCTGGTTTGTCCCTACCACCTTTCTTAAACAGTGGCACCACATTAGCCAACCTCCAGTCTTCCGGCACCCACCTGTGACTATCGATGATACAAATATCTCAGCAAGGGACCCATCAATCACTTCCCTAGCTTCCCACAGAATTCTTGGTTACACCTGATCAGGTCTTGGGTATTTATGTACCTTTATGCATTTCAAGACATCCAGCACTTCCTCCTCTGTAATATAGGCATTTTTCAACATGTCACCATCTATTTCCCTACATTCTATATCTTCCATATCCTTTTCCACAATAAAGATTAATGCAAAATACTCGTTTAGTGTCTCCCCCATTTTCTGTGGCTCCACACAAAGGCAGCCTTGCTGATCTTTTGAGGGACCCTCTTCTCTCCCTAGTTACCCTTTTGTCCTTAATCTGTAAAAACTCTTTGGATTCTCCTCAATTCTATTTGCCAAAGCTATCTCTTGTCCCCGTTTTGCCCTCCTGATTTCCCTCTTAAGTAACTCATACTGCCTTTATACTCTTCTAAGGATTCACTCGATCTATCCTGTCTATACCTGAAATATGTTTCCTTCTTTTTCTTAATCAAACCCTCAATTTCTTTAGTCATCCAGCATTCCCTATACTTACCAGCCTTTCCTTTCACCCTAACAGGAATATACATTCTCTGGATTCTCGTTATCTCATTCCTGAAGGCTTCCCATTTTCCAGCCATCCCTTTACCTGTGAACATCTTACCCCAATCAGCTTTTGAAAGTTCTTGCCTAATACCATCAAAATTGACCTTTCTCCAATTTAGAACTTCAACTTTTAGATCTGGTCCATCCTTTTCCATTGCTATTTTAAATCTAATAGAATTATGGTCGCTGGCCCCAAAGTGCTCCCCCACTGACACCTCAGTCACCTGCCCTGCCTTATTTCCCAAGAGTAGGTCAAGTTTTGCACCTTCTCTAGTTAGTACATCCACATACTGAATCAGAAAATTTTCTTGTACACACTTAACAAATGCCTCTCCATCTAAACCTTTAACACTATGGCAGTCCCAGTCTATGTTTGGAAAGTTAAAATCTCCTACTGTAACACCCTATTATTCTTACAGATAGCTGAGATCTCCTGACGAATTTATTTCTCAATTTTCCTTTGACTATTAGGTGGTCTCTAATACAGTCCCAATAAGGTGATCATCCCTTTCTTATTTCTCAATTCCACCCAAATAATTTCCCTGGATATATTTCCAGGAATATTCTCCCTCAGTACTCCCCCTCAGTAATGCTATCCCCTTTTATTTACACCACTCCCCTTTCTCTTTTGCCTCCCTTTCTATGCTTCCTGTAGCATTTGTATCCTGGAGCATTAAGCTGCCAGTCCTGCTCATCCCTGAGGCATGTTTCTGTAATTGCTATGATATCCCAGTCCCATGTTTCTAACCATGCCCTGAGTTCATTTGCCTTCCCTGTTAGGCCCTTTGCATTGAAAGAAATGCAGTTTAGTTTATTAGTCCTACCTTGTCCCGACGTGCCCTGACTGTTTGACTTGCTTCTGTTCTCAGCTGTACCAGTCTCAGAGTGATCTCTTTCCTCACTATCTCCCCGGGTCCCAACCCCTAACCCCCACCTTACTAGTTTAAATCCTCCCGAGCAGCTCTAGCAAATCTCCCTGCCAGTATATTAGTCCCCTTCCAATTCAGGTGCAATCCGTCCTTCTTGTACAGGTCACTTCTACCCCAAAGGCAATTCCAAAGATCAAAAAGTGTGAATCTTTCTCCCATACACCAGCTCTTCAGCCATGCATTCATCTGCTCTATTCTCCTATTCCTGCCCTCACTAGCTCGTAGCACTGGGAGTAATCCAGATATTACTACTCTTGAGGACCTACTTTTTAAATTCCTGCCTAATTCTCTGATCTCCCTTCAGAATGTGAATCTTTTCCCTTCTTGTGTCATTGGTTCCAAAGTAGATAATGACCTCTTGCTGGTCCCTCTCCCCCTTGAGAACATTCTCCACCTTCCCTGAGAAGTCCTTGATCCTGACACCAGGGAAGCAACATAGTATTCGGATTTTTTATTGCTGACCACAGAAACATCTGTCTGTACCATGGACTAGAGAGTCCCCTAACACAATTGATTTCTTGTAACCCAACATACCCCTCATTGCATTGGAACCAGTCTCAATACCAGAAACTTAGCTGTTCATGCTACGTTCCCCTGAGAATCCATCACCCCCTACATTTTCCAAAACAGCATACCTGTTTGAAACAGAAGACACCTGCACTAGCTGCCTACCTCTCTTATCTTTCCTGGAGTTAACCCATCTGTGTGACTGTATCTCTGACTTTTCTCCCTTCCTATAACAGCCCTCCATCATATATCGTTGCTGTGGCAAATTCCTCATTGCCTCTAATTGTCTCTCCAACTGATCCATTCGATCTGATAGGATTTGCACCCAACAGTACTAATTGCAGATATAATCCACAGTAACCCGTAAACTCTCCTTCAACTCCCACATCTGATAAGAAGCGCATACTACTCTATTAAAGGCCATTTTTGCCCCTTCACAATCTACAGACCCAGAACATACCATCTTATTCCTCTACAAAACAATGCTCCAGGTTAAATTAATAGTTATGGCTTATATTTTAAATTTAATCAAGAGGTATATCTCAAAAAACATATAATCAAAAACGAACCCACTTCTCACTACTGCAGACTTTCTGTAGGCCACACTTAAAACTATTTACTTATCTGATTCTGTGCTGTGATTTCACGCAAACAGTTCCTCCAAGATCAGTTATGAATTTCACTGTTTCTTAATTTTCCCAGATGCACTCCGATGTCCAGTGATACATGAATTCAAACAGCAAAGGCAGTAACTGTGCAGGTACACTGTGGTGTTAGTTTCTTTTTCTCTGTCTCTCTCTCCCCTTCACTGACCTCACCATGTGCTTCCTTTGTCTGTTTTTCTCTCTTTTAAAACTGCTGTTATTTTGACTTTTTTTCCCCAAAGTTCCAAAACAATGCAACAGCATATAAAACAAAGTTAAAAATCACACAACACCAGGTTATAGTCCAACAGGTTTAATTGAAAGCACACTAGCTTTCGGAGCGACGCTTCTTCATCAGGTGATAGTGGAGGGCTCAATGTTTAGATTGCTAAACATCATGACATAGACAGAGAACACAGGGGGCCAACATCTTCAACATATTGTCTAGCTATCACCATTGTGAACAGCTAACCCAAGAATGCAACTTTAAAAAAAAGTTTTGTGATTTACACATGAAAGAAGTGAAAATATCACTGTATTCTAACAGATGAAAGGCTTAACAATCAATTTTTTAATGTATAATTTCAGTTACATCACACTGTAAATTTTTGCTATAAATTCTGTGTTACGATCGAGCCCTCCACTATCACCTGATGAAGGAGCGTTGCTCCGAAAGCTACTGTGCTTCCAATTAAACCTGTTGGACTACAACCTGGTGTTGTGTGATTTTTAACTTTGTACACCCCAGTCCAACACCGGCATCTCCAAATCATGGCATATAAAACAGTAATTGCTGCTCCTGGAATTCAAGGAAATCACCTCCAGCCCTAAAATACCTCAAAAAAGGAACAGGCGTTACAGCCAGAAATTTTTCCCGTCCTCCATCTTGGATTACCCAGAAGTATAGCTGGGTGTATGACATGCACAAAAGACTTTTAGACCTTAACTTACAAAGCACTTTGAGTATGAGTGTGTACGTTTGTCAGAGCACCAATTTGCAGATTATGTAAAAGGCAACAGTCATTGCTGTTTGACCCTAAAGCTTATCCATTAAAATTTAGGGATTAAAAAATAAATCAATTCAGAAATTTGAAGAATTGGCAAGGCAGGAAAAAATATTTATGGGATAAGTAATTTTGATTACCACAGCCAAAGAAAAGTTTTGAGAATGTAGGGGAAATTATGATGATGGAAGAATCTAAAAATCACATTTCTGCAAGCTTAAAACCTATGTTGATGAGTGTCAAAAGTCAGAGGAGGCAGCAGTTTTACAAGAGACTAAATGTCTCACACAGATAGTTGCTAGTTTGGAGAGGATCATATGGGAATTTGCAAAGAAATTGGAGGATTAGGAAAGCCAAAATGATGCCCAAACAATAAATGAGTGGCCAGAGCCAAAAAAAAAGAAATTGAAAAGCTGCCATTGTAATAAGACTTGACCTACCAAAGCCAATTGCTGGAATTTAAATGGGAGACTGGCAACGGTAGTATGAATGTCTGAAGAATCATCAGAAAAGGGAGCATCAGGGAAGGAAATGGATATTTAAAGAGAACATGTTTCCTTAGAATGTACTAAGAAGGGAGAGATGTCTCAGGATAGTCATGAAAATTCTTCAAATATTGACAAAGAGAAACTGTGTTTCACTGAACCTTTTTCTCTTAACGGGAAAGGTATTTTGTTGTGCATTAAATCATAGAGGTAAACCAACAAAGATATTGAGAGACTGTGGAGCAAGCCATTTACTGATGCTGGCTGATGACATTGTTTGTCTTCCAGAAGAGTAATGAAGGAGAGAATATGAATTGAAGGTATACATGCTGGTTACGGAGCAGTCCCATTATAAAAGGTTGGATTAAGGTGGGATATAGTAAATGGGGAAATTGCAATATGAATAGTGAAGCAAATTCCTAAAGAAGGTATTGATTTTATCTTGGGGAATTAAATTAGGATATGTGTTTGTCATGGATGAATTGGATCGAGGGTCTGTTTCCATGCTGTACATCACTATGACTCTGTGACTCTTAGTTAAGAGAATGATCAAGGGAAAGGCTTCATGGCTCACAGGGTGAGTTCTGAGAAAAGCTGAACCCACAGATTTCATTGGGTAGGAAAATGTTACAAGATTTTGGTTATCTATAATGTGATGGTGTTGGGAATAGATTCAAGAATATTGATAGTTCAAGAATAGTAAAAGCACTGAAGACGGTGGAACAACGAGAGGAAGCAAAAGAAATTAAGATGTGCCAGTTATGACCAGATCTCATGTCCATTGTGTTAGACAAGAAGGAAAGAAGTCTACAGACTTAGGATGTAGGAGCAGAAGTAGGCCATTCAGTCCATCAGGTCTGCTCTGCCATTCATTGAGATCATAGTTGATTCCATAATCCTCAACTCCACATTCCTGCCTTATCGCCAAAACCATTGATTGCCTTACCTCTGAAAAATCTATCTCAGCTTTGAACATACTTAATGGCCCAGCATCAACAGCCCTCTGTGGTGAAGAATTCCACAGATTAACTGCACTCTGAGTGAAGAAATTATTATCTCTTTCCTAACTACGTAACCATTTATTCTGAGATTATACTATTTTAGACTTTCCCATAAAAGGAAACAATCTTTCGGCACCAACCCTATTAGGCCCCCTCAGAATCTCATATGTTTCAAAAGGTTGCCTCAAATTCTTCTGAACACAAATGAGTACAGGCTCAACCCAATCAACTTCTCACAAGAAACCCTCCATAGCCAGGATCAATTGAGTTTGGACTGCCTCCATTGTACCTTTCCTAAAGGGATCAAAACTATTTATAATATTCTAGCAGTCTGACTCGTTCTCCATTTTTATACATTATTCCCGAGGAAATAAAGGCCAGCATTACATTTACCTGTCTTACTACTGTTACAACATAGGGTAAACCCCCTCTGTTAATTTAAACAAGCAACACAGAAAAGATTTATCCCATGAGGTAATCTGTAAAAGTTTGAGATGCCAAGAATTATTTAAAGTAAAAATTAACAATTTTGTTTCTTATAACAGCGAATAATTAACTAACAACTATTTACAACTCCTTCCTCTCACCTGTCTTTCACGTTCCCTTCTGTAATACTAGACCCCCGAGTAAAATTTACCAAAAATTCAAATTTCAAAACCAGGCAACTGTCGAATCTTCCCTTTGTATCTTCCTCTGTAGAGGTGCTCTCCAGGTCAGTGTCAATTTTTTCTCTGTGCAAACTCCTTTTCTACACAGTTATGTCTCAGAGAGTTCTTACTAGCATGGTCTTTTGGCAGTTGTCTCTCAACTGTTCGTGTTTTCCTGGTCTTATACCCAAAGCATCAGACTGTGTCATTGGCTTTTAATATTATCAATATACTAAATTCAAACTTGTTTGGAGTTTGTTACATTCTTGGAGGTATTATTTAAACTGATTGGACTAATTCGAATATGTTTTTGTCTCCAGGCAACCAGCTACACTAGCTGCTGGGCAAATAGGTTACATTGTATCTTGTTCAGAACACTTTTTGCTGTCAGGTCGTTCTGCTAGCTTTTAACTTTCTTAAACGTACAGTACATCCACATCTTCATAACATTGCCTACTGAACGTATGCTATCTTTTTATGGCTTAAGTTCAAATATCTCCAAATCCCTCTCTAGTACAGATTTCTGCAGCCTTTCCTTCTTGTAAACAATATTCAGCTCCTCTATTCTTCCTGCTAAAGTACATAAACTCTTTTCTTTCCATAATTCCATTAACCATGATTTTGACCATTTACCTAACCTGTCTGTAACCTGAGGACTATGCCATCCTCACCACTTGCCTTTCAATTTATTTTTGTGCTGTTCACAAACTTTGCTGCAGCAATTTATCATATTAGAGTAGATTCCCTACAGTGTGGAAACAGGCCCTTCGGCCCAACCAGTCCACACCGACCCTCCGAAGAGTAACCCACCTAGACCCATTTCCCCCTTACTAATGCACTTAATGCTATGGACAATTTAGAATGGCCAATTCTCCTAACCTGCACATCTTTGGATTGTGGGAGGAAACCGGAGCACCAGGAGGAAACCCACGCAGACACTGTGAGAATGTGCAAACTCCACACAGTCTTCCGAGGCTGGAATCGAACCTGGGACCCTGATGCTGTGAGGCAGCAGTGCTAACCATTGAGTCACCATGCCACCCCGAATCTAGACTAATGTACACTATATTATCAGACATATTTTGGAAATTATCTTACATGTATTAATTGCTGTCTACATTAAATTATATAACCTGTACTGGTTTCCCAGGAGATTGCTTAAAATTCCACTGATCAAAAAGGTTTTCAAAAATGTAATTAATAGAAATGTAATAATTGGTAGAGTCATAGAGTCATACAACATGCAAACGAAACCTTTGGTCCATTTTGTCCATGCCAACCAGGTTTCCTAAGCTGATCAAATCCCATTTGCCTATATTTGGCTCATATCCTTCTAAACCTTTCCTATTCACATACCTGTACCAATGTCTTTTAAATGTTCTGGCAAGAGTCGAGAGTGTGGTGCTGGAAAAGCATAACAGGTCAGGCAGCATCTAACGAGCAGGAGAATTGACATTTCGGGCAAAAAGCCCTTCATCAGGAATGAAGAGGTTTTCTCATTCCTGATGAAGGGCTTTTGCCCAAAACGGCGATTTTCCTGCTCCTCAGATGCTGCCTGACCTGCTGTGCTTTTCCAGCACCACACTCTCGACTCTGATCTCCAGTATCTGCAATCCTCACTTTCTCCCACTTCTTCTGGCAGTTCATTCCATATACACTCCACCTTCTGTGTTAAAAGGTTCCCCTTCAGGTTCCTTTTAAATCTTTCCCCTCTCACCTTAAACCTACGTCCTGTAGTTTTGAACTTCCCCACCCCTACTATTCATCTTCTATATTAGATTCCTTATAGTGTGAAAACAGGCCCTTCTGCCCAACAAGTCCACACGAACCCTCCGAAGAGTAACCCACCCAGACCCATTTCGTTACCCTGTATTTACCCCTGAATAATGCACCTAACACTATGGGCAATTTAGTATGGCCAGTTCACCTGACCTGCACATCTTTGGATTGTTTGAGGAAACCGGAGCACCCGGAGGAAGCACACGCAGACACGGGGAGAATGTGCAAACTCCACACAGACAGTTGCCTGAGGTAGGAATCAAACCCGGGTTCCTGATGCTGTGAGGCAGTGGTGCTAACTAGTGAGTCACTGTGCCATCCCTTATAATGCCCGTTACAATTTTATAAACTTCTATAGGGTCACTCCTCAACCTCCCACTCTCCAGGAAAAGCAATCCCAGCCTATTAAACCTCTCTTTGTAACTCAAACCCTCCAGTCTCGGTAGCGTCCTTGTAAAATCGTTTTGCACCCTTTCAAGTTTCTATAGCAGGGTGACCAGACCTGGACGTAGTATTCCAAACCAATGTCCAATACAGCAGCAATATGACATCCCAACTACTGAATTGAAAGAATAAAACCACTTGACTTGCAAATACTTGCAAATATTCAAAAAATGATGACCAGTTTGGTGTGTCACAAAGCTGGGCCCTTTTTTCCAAAAGCTTTTCCTTTTCTCCAGGATACTAAGCAGTGTACTTGGTTTTCTTCAGAGGATTTGCAAAACACTCTGGGCTCTGAAATGACTGGTTTGATACAGAGATGAATAGGGTATTGGGAAGCCTTTTTGTTTATGCCTAAACAGATGAGACTTTAGGTCAAAGCTTTTATGTTTTACGGGGGCGTATCCAGCTCTCTAACTGAGCAATTCAGTTCAGAACTTCAGTTCAGTGCAGCAGGAGCTAAGTGTGAAACAGGCTGCTGAACATTCTCTCCTTCTGCCCTTCTAACTTTATCCTATAAGCCTCTGTCTCAGTTTTACTCTATGTTTGAGGGGTTGGTTTATTGGGACTGTTGTGTATATTCGGAACAGCATAATTAAGTCTTGTTTGGATAGATTAGATTCCCTACTGTATGGAAACAGACTATTCGGCATAAGTCCACATTGACCCTCCGAAGAGTAACCCACCCAGCCCCATTCCCCTACATTTACCCGTGACTAATGTAACTAACAATATGGGCAATTTAACATGGCCAATTCACCTGATATCCACATCTTTGGATTGTGGAAGGAAACCCACACAGCCACGGGGAGGATGTGCAAACTCCACACAGATAGTTGCCTAAGGCTGGAATCAACCTTGAATCTCTGGTGTTGTGAGGCAGCAGTGCTAACCACTGAGCCAACATGCAGCCCACTGATAGACGGATAGACTGAGTTCTGTGGGTATTCTATATTCTGTTCTTTGTGTTTCATTCCATAGTTGTGTGAATAAATTTTTGTCTGTTTTAAAACCGGTAGTAAACATAGATAACTTACTCCAGGCAATTTTCACTGTACACTTACTGAAACAAATAGCAAAAGTATGGTCTGGGCTGCCTGCTTAAGAAAGTTTTGAGTGGTCTGGCCTAGTCCATAATAGGAAACAAAATAATTAATGCACTCTGCTGATCATTTAATTTCAAGGTGCTTCAGAAAGATGGTATAAAACTTTGGAGACCATGCTCATTATCAGAATGCTCTACTGATTGAGATAAAGAAATTCTCTTTTTGCTGTTCAACAGTAGGAATGTTCCTGATGATTGTCCAGGATTCAGTCCTTTTGAACTGAAATATGGAAATGATTTGAGAGGACCACTTCAAATGAAGAAATGGTTAGACGAAGCTCAGAAGTTAGACTTTCAGCGTATCTTTTGAGTTTCAGAGAAAAACTAAGAAAAGCATAAGTTGACTCAGAAGCATTTGAAGAGCAGTCAATACTCAATAAAATCCAGAGCAGATAAAAAAACGGCCCAAGTTCAATATGTTGATGGAGACAATGTGTAGGAGTTTTTACCAATCTCTGGAGAACCTTAACAGCATGATTCACTGAATCTTATCAAATCATGAATAATTTGATGTAAATTATGTAGTGGGTATTGCAGACTGGAGGAAGAATCAGTGACTATGTCACATTAATACTTTAAAGAGATAGTCTGACAGGTATGACTGCCAGCAGAAAGCCACTTCATTGGAAATGGTCATTGCCTGGCACTTTTGTGGCATGACTGGTATTTGCTACTTTTCAGCCCAAACCTGGATATTGTCCAGCTTTTGCTGCATATGGAAATGGATTGCTTCAGTATCTGAGGAGTTGAGAGTGGTACTGAATGTTGTGCCACCATAAGACCATAAGACAGAGGAGCAGAAATTAGGCCATTCAGCCCATTGAGTCTACTCCACCATTCAATCATGGCTGATAATTTCTCATTCCCATTCTCTCACCTTCTCCCCATAACCCTGGATCCCCTTGATAATCAAGAACCTATTTATCTCCATCTTAAATACCCTCAATGACCTGGCCTTCACAGCCTTCGTGACAGTGAATTCCGTGGATTCTCCCGTGGATAAGTTTCTCCTTATCTCCGTTCTAAAGGGTCTTCCTTTTTTTTCTAATGCTGTGCCCTCGTCTTCCCTACCAATAGAAACATCTTCCCAATATCTACGCTGTCCAGGCCATTCAGTATTCTGTATGTTTCAATTAGATTCCTCCCTCAGACTCGGAGTCCTCAAACCTTCCTCATATGTTCCTCAGCAAATATCCTCACTTCTGACCTAAAAATGAAGATCATTGATGAAGCATATGAAGATGATTGGCCCTAGGACATGATTCTGTGGAGCTCCTGTAGAAATGTCCTGGAGCTGCAATAACTGACCTCCAACAGTCACAATCACCTTCCTTTGTGCTTGTTCCAACTCCAACCAGCAGAAAGACTTTCCCCTGATTCCAATTTACTCCAGTTTAGCTAGGGCTTCTTGATACCACACTTGGTCAATGCAGCCTTGATGGCAAGGGTGGTCACTGTCACTTCCCCATTGGAATTCACCTCTTTTGTCCATGTTTGAACCAAGGCTGTAATGAGGTCAGGAGCTGAATGGCATTGGCGAAATCCAAACTGGGTGTCATTGAGCGGGTTATTGCTGACCAGGTACTGCTTGATGGCACTGTTGTTGATATCTTCTGTCACTTTACTGATAATCAAGAGTAGGAACTTGGAAACAGGAATAGGCCATTCAGCCTCTCGAGCCTGATACACCATCCAAAGATGTCGGATCTGCAGCCTAACTCCATATACACGCCTTTGGCCCATAACAATTAATATCGTTACTTAACAAAACAAAATTTATTTCAGATGTAAAATTGACAACTCATCCAACATCTAGTGCTGTTTGTGGAAGAGAGTTCCAAACATCTATCACTTTGGGCAAAGAAGTGCTTCCTAGCATCTCCTGAATAGTCTGGCTCTAATTCTCAGACTGTGCCCCATAGTTCCAGACTCACTAAACAATGGAAATAGTTTATCTGCCCTGTTGTGTCCTATTGATATCTTGAAGTCATTAATCGGATCACTCTGTAAGCTTCTGAATTCTAGAGAAAGCAGGCATAATTTGTATAATTTCTATTTATAACTCAATCCTTGAACCAGGTATAATTCTTGTAAACCTATATTATATACCCTCCAAGGCTAATACATCTGTCCTAAGGTGTGGTGCCCAGATCTGCTCACAATATTCCAGGTAGGGTCCAATCAGGATTTTATGTAACTGCAGCATAACTCCTGCATCCTTACACTCCAGTTATTATCACAGACCAGTTAGCCTAACATATGTAATGGAGAAATCGTTGGACTCTATGATTAACCATGGGGTAACTGATCACCATGAAAAATGTCAGTTAATCCAGGAGATTCACAAAGGGTAGGTCATGCTTTACTAATTTCATAGAGGTTTTGTAGAAGCTGACAGAGGAAAGTTGATGAATGTTATCCAGAAGATTTTTGATGAAGTCCCACATAAGACACTGTTAGCTCAGGTGGGTGCTCATGGAATTGAAGGAAAATTACTACATGGAAAGGAAATTAATTGAGTGGCAGAAAACAGAGAATTGGAATAATGAGTAAATATTCAAAGTGCAGGATATGGCTAGTGATATTCCACAGGGATCTGTGATGGGCCAATAATTATTCATAATACTCATTGATAACTTAGATTATGGCATAAAAAGTCAAATATCCAAAAATTTGCCAGTAACACAAAATTAGATGGCATTGTAGGCAGTGTTGACGACTACATAAAATTAGAACAGAACATTGAAAGGTTAGGTTAATGAGCAAAGCTGTGGCAGGTGGAAGATTCTAGAACCGGGGAACACCATTAAGAATTAAGGTTTGGCCAATCAGGAGAGATGTTAGAAAGCACTTGTACACACAAACAGTCGTGGACATTCAGAACTCTCTTCCTCAAATGGAGGTTGATGCTAATTCAGTTGCTACATCTAAAACTGAGGTTGACAAATGTTTATTAAGCAACAACATCAAGAGATGTGGGCCCAAGGCAGGCATGTAGAATCAGGCCATAGATCAGCCATGATCTTATTGAATGGCTGGCGGAGCTGAAAGGCCTACTCCTGTTCCTGCTCCAGACTTCTAGTTGATATAAAGTACATTGATGGGGCAGAAATTGACAGGATTGGTTTTGTCCAATGATTTGTGTACATGGCATTTATGGGCGATTTTTTACTTCACTGGATATATGTCTTTCTTCCTTAAATCAAAGCTCACTGTTCACCATCCACCATCTCCCTCATCTGCCTGGCTTGTTCTCCCTTTACTTGGCTCACTTCCTCCAAACAAAAGATGTAGCCCACACAGGTCCTAGCTATGCCTCTCTTTTTGTGGAAAGTGTGGAACTTTCTTGTTTCAGTCCTATTCAGATCCCCTTTGTTTCAATACTTTAGGAACCTGCTCATCATATTAGATCATGGCCAGTGATGCACTTCAATGTTACATGGTCACACTATTCTGGTATTCCTCGATTTCATTAGCATCCTGAAAGCTACCAGTCTGTTTCTTGAACCTGTACACTATTTGGGATTCCGAATATTCACCTCCTTTCTGAATGAAGAAGTTCTTCCTTACCTGACTCTTAAATTGCATACCCTTTATTCCGTGCCTGATTTATTTATCCTGGTTCTGATGACATTCACTGGGGACAAAGGGCTTTACTGTAATCATGCCCACTCTCTTTGCTGTTTGTCCCAAGACATCCATGTTATTTCATCTCTCCTTGCACCTACATCAGCACAGACCTTCCATTCTGTTCTTCTATATCTCTCGCCCTTTCAATGACATAAAGCCCTTTCAGTGACATTTCTACCTCGCTCCAATTCTGGTGATGAGCCACCTTTTCTTGAAACATAAACTCTGTTTCTTTCTGTACGGACACTGCCGGGCCTGCTGAGCATTTCCAGAACTTCCTGTTTTTAAGTCAAAACGTGTTCCTGATTATTTTGTGTTGTTCTGAGTTCCTTTCACTTACTTTGAGCATCTGGAAATCAAGGAAATGTAATTGAAGTAAATAAAAAGAGCTGTCGTGGAAAAGCGTTAAGAATTTGATCTGTGAAGGCAGTGGCAGTGGAGTTCTGACTCCATGTTCTTCAATTTAATTAGGGCTTTGAAACTGGATTTTTTGCTGGAATACTATCAATTGATCAGGACTTGCAGCTTTTCCTGATTTTGCGCCTTCATTTTCTATGTAATGTGAACAGTCTGAAATCCAGGAAGATGCTGGAACGAGTTCATGCAGGAAGAGAGAAAAGCATGAATTACTTTGTGAATGCGTTTATTTCTGGTGCAGAACCTATAGGCAAAAAGTCACCATCATTCTTCAAACGAAATATCGAAGCTAGGCTCAATGCCCCGTGGGACCTGGAATGAAAGATTGCCTGTACTACGTTCAGATGCTGAGAAACCTCTGTTTCTGGGTGAAACAGTTAGGGAGACATGGTGGCTAAATGGTAAGGACTACTGCCTCAGAGCACCAGAGACCTGGATTCAATTCCAACCTCTGGCGACTGTCTGTATGGAGTTTGCACATTCTCCCCCCGTCTGTATGGGTTTCCTCCAGGTGCTCTGGTTTCCTCTCATAATCCAAAGATGTGCACGTTAGGTGAATTGGCCATGCTAAATTGCCCATAGTGTTCAGGTATGTGTGGGTTGGGTGCATTAGTCAGCGGTAAATGTAAGGAATAGATCTGGGTGGGATACTCCTTGGATGGCCGGTGTGGACTTGTTGGGCCGAAGGGTCTGTTTCCACACTGTATCTATGATATCTGTGAGGTTAGAATCTCCAGCCTTTTCACCCAATGTGGATTTCAGGAGCTTTGCTTGGAAGTAAAAGCTGGTTGAATTCAGTCCTGTTCAGGCTGGGACTCAGTGAAAGCGCACTCACTTCAGAGATACAAAGTTGTGGATTCAGATCCTGCTCCAGACACTCAACAGCAAAATCTAAGCTGACACTTCAAGGTTCCACTACATTTTTTTTGGCTTTAGAGCTGAAATCAAGGACTTGACTGTTTCTCAGATGTAAAAAATCCTGCTTTCTGAGGTAAAGATATTTATTCCCTGGGATATCTCAGGGTCAATGTTGTCTGTCCCCAATTGCCCTTCAGCTAAATGGCTTGCAAGGCCATTTCAGAGGACAGTTAAGAGTCAACCATATCTCTGTTGGTGTGGGTGTAGTTTCAGCATTTCTCCTTGCTACATGCTTCCCACTTCAACAATTCACTTAAAAAAAATCTGCACTAAAAATAACTAATCTCTTAGCAACCACACTGTCACCGTGAAGTTGCTAAAAGCCTGAGACCTGAAGCAATCGATTAAAAACAGCTCCTGGTGGTATCACAGACCAACATGATTGTCTCAAGTAATTCCTGATAATTCCATGTTTTATCGCATCCGTGCTGATGTTGCAACATCTTAAGAAAAGATTTCACTCTTCCTCTTCTCCTGGGGAATAGGAGGAAATACAGCGATCTCAAAAGATGTCATGAGATTGCATAGCCTATTCCCATCCATATCTTATCGATTAAAATTAACAGTAAATTGGGATTACAGGAGAAAATATTTACTGACAGATGCTCCCGCTAGAATCTGTAAAAAGGACAGTTCTAGCTGTAGCTGTGGATACTCAACCACTTATTTTCGCTATCACCACTGTCTGGGATGGGAAAACAATGGCAAAGCTTCAAAAAGGCTGTGGTATCTCATTTAACCTCAAGGGTGAAAGTACAATCCACTGTTAGTCTTGGTCATAAACCTAAGAGGAATTCAGAGGGCCTCTGAGGCTGGAAGACCCAAGGTCTATATAGGCAAGGTCTTTTTTACTAGAATAGGGGAGTCCAGAATGAAATGGCATTGGTTAAAGTTGATGGGAAAGAGATTTACAAAGGATATGAGGGGTAACCTTTTTGGAACGAGCCACCAGAGGAAGTGCTGGAGGTGGGTACATTTAAAAGGCATTTTGATGGGTATATGATTAGGAAATATTCAGAAGGGCAAGGGCCAAATGCTGGCGAATGAGATTGTTTCAGATTGGGATGTCTGGTCAGTGGGTATGAGCTGGACCGAAGGGTCTGTTTCTGTGCTGTGTGACTCTGTAACCCTTTCAGAATCTTTGTCTAGTATATGAGTCTTGTACAGGAATCAGCGCAGCAGTGAGGGCTATTTACAACTGATCCATACTGGATACTAGTGAAGGAAATCTTTGTACAAAAAAACAGTGATGCCATAACCAGTTGAGTGCAAGTATAAAGACCACTGCTGTCAAATTTACTTTGGATTTACATTGCAACATCCCATTTGAATGTGGCTATGTCCAAGTACAAGGAAGTACTGTTACAGTGCTGCAGCTTTAAGAGAGATTTGTTCCACGCTGTTTTTTCTCGCAGAGATGCGTGGAGACAGTGAGAGCAGAGCTTCAGAAGCAGTGGGTAAACAGCTTTGAGCTCTCTGACTATTTTTTTTCTAAAATTAGACAAAAGAAGCTTTTGTAGGTGGAGTCAGACTAACACAGTCAAGATTAATCTGAGTGGTGCTGGGCTTCCAGATGAAGGGCTCCTGCCTGAAAGGTTGATTTTCCTGCTCCCCGGATGCTGCCTGACCTGCTGTGCTTTTCCAGAACCACTCTAATCTTGACTCTAATCTCCAGCATCTTCACTTTCGCCTCAGACTAACACAGCACCCAGGGTTTAGATTTTGCTTTCAGTTGGGGTTTGGTGTTGGCTCTTGAAGCTGATGGATACAGCTCTCTCTGTTACAGCAAAAAGCTCGAGTTCTCTCTGCTGCTAGATTTCTTCTTTGAGTGTTCCTTTCTCCTGGACTGGAAGATTACATATGAGAAAGATCTGTTTTGCTGAATTTGCCTTTGCCGAGGATGTGTTTATGTGATGCTGCTACATCGGAGCAGATGATCATTAGTGGTTAAATATTTATCTTATTATGTATTTAAGAACATTGGTTAGGCAACTTTTGGAATACTGCATTCAATTATGGTCTCCGTGCTTTAGGAACAATGTTGTGAAACTTGAGAGGATTCAGAAGAGATCTACAAGGATGTTGCCAGGGTTGGAGAGTTTGAACTACAGGTCATTCTGCAATGACGTATGTTTTGTTAATGCGCATCCACTGTAACACAATTGACAAATTGGGGACAGTGTATCTATAGCCAGTGTATTGGTTAGAACACGATTCCGGCCCCATTTGTTTAAGTGATGCTGCTATCACACAATTTTCTTATAATTGGGGCTGCACGAGAATGGAGCTACAGCATTATAGCAGAACTGACTGTACAGGGAGAGGCTTAATAGGCTGGGGCTATTTCCCGTGGAGTGTTGGAGGGTGAGGAATGACTTTATAGAAGTTTATAAAATCAAGACGGGCATGGATAGGGTGAACAGCCAATGTTTTTTCCCTAGGATAGGAGAGTCGAAAACTAGAAGGCATAGGTTTAAGGTGCGAGGGTAAATACTTAAAAGGGACTTAAGGAGCAACTTTTTCACGCAGAGGGTGGTGCGTGTATGGAATGAGCTGCCAGAGAAAGTGGTGGAGGTTGGTACAATTACAATAGTTGAGTATATGAATAGGAAGGGTTTAGAGGGATATATAGACCAAATGCTGGCCATGAGGACTAGATTAATTTAGGATATCTGGTCAGGATGGATGAATTGAACCAAAGTGTCTGTTTCCGTGCTGTACATCTCTCTGACTCTCAATAGAGTTAAAATGATGTCAATGTTTCTTTGTTTGTATTTTAACAGAGATGTAAGAATAAATTGTGTTTTGCTTTAAGCCTAGTAGTGGACAAATTGAATCATATCTGAAATGCAGTGCCTTACACTTGCCTTTAAATAAGTTAGGGTCCAGGCTTCCTCCTTGATATATTTTGAGGGGATTTGGTCTGGAGCTTAACAGCACTTTCAAGGTTTGTTTAGATGCAGTGCATCATCACGGTTGTGGCTGTGTGTTCATATCCTGGTGTGGCAATTTACAGAATTTAGCAACAAAACAAAACAAAACCTAGTCCCTGCACCAAACAAATAAGTTGTCAGGTCATTGTTTAAAGAAAAACCCAACTTGATCACTGATGCTTGCTGAGGGAAAGGCACATTGCTGTCCTTAGCCATTCAAACCAGTCTGTTCCTTCAGTCCCATTCCAAAATCACTCACACTTAACTGTCCTCTGGAGAGGCTGAACAAATGAGTCTGTCGTGTCAACCTGTTTTAATGAATCAAACAGGAAGATGCCTATCCATTTCTCAGGTTTTGCCCTCAACACCCACTGTTAAAAAAACTAATGTTTTGTGCCATATATTTACTGACTTAAAATTAGGAACAGAGAGAGTTCACAGAAACCTCTCAAGCCAGCTCTTATGAATGATATATGACTCTCTATAACTCCACTGTCACATCGTTGCCATGTAGCTGCTTAATATCTCACCTAACAACAATGCACCAATCTCAGTTTGAAATTTTCTGTTGGCACCTTACTCTGTGAGGAAGACGGTGCTTTGTGTGAGGAAGTGATGATTAGCACCATCCCTAAGTACCTGAGCTCTAACTTTTCCAAGTGCCTTTCTAATAGAACATAGAACATAGAAAAGTACAGCACAGAAAAGGCCTTTTGGCCCACAATGTTGTGTCGAGGATTAATCCTAATGTAAAATAAAACAACTTAACCTATGCAGGCCTCAATTCACTGCTGTCCATGTGCATGTCCAGCAGGCACTCAATCTGTCAAGCCTGCCAACTCCATCAATCACCTTAACTGCCCCAACTAGATCACCCTTAATTCTCAGTGCTCAAGGTATTAAACCCACAGTCATTCAACCAATTCTCATAATTCAACTCTTTTGATCCTGGTTTAAGACCATTAGGACTATCAGAACAAGGAGTAGAAATTAGTCCATTCAGCCCATCGAATCTGCTTGGCCATTTATTATGGCTAATTAGTTTCTTAACACCATTCTCTCACTTTCTCCCTTAACCCTTGACCCCCCTTTACAATCAAGAACCTATCTATCTCAACCTTAAGTATATTCACTGACATGTCCTCCACAGCCTTCTGTAACAATGAATTCCATAGATTCACCACTCTCTGGCTGTAGTAATTTCTCTTAATTTCTGTTCTAAAAGGTCTTCTCTTTACTCTAAGGCTGTGCCCTCAGGTTCTAGTCTTTTCTATCAACTCTGTCCAGGCCATTCAGTATTCTGTCAGTTTCAATTAGATCTCGCCTTGTCTTTCCAACCTCCATCGAGTGTCAACCCAGAGTCCTCAAACATTCCTCATATATTAAACTGTTCATTCCCGGAACAATACTCATGAATCTACTCTGAACACGCTCCAGGGCCAGAACATCCTTCCTGAGATATGGAGCTCAAAACTGTGCACAATACTCCAAATGTGGTCTGACCAGAGCCTTATGTAACCTCAGAAGTACATCCCTGCTTTTATAGTCAAGTCCTCAACCTGACTCGACCTGAAAGTTTACCTTGAGACAATCCCAATCTAAAACTCCCAAGTCTCTTTGCATTTCAGACTTCTGAATTTTCTCCCCATTTAGAAAATAATCCATGCCTCCATTCCTCCTACCAAAGTACATGACCTCACCTTTCCTACATTGTACTCCATCTGCCATTTCTTTACCCATTCTTCTTACCTGTCCATATCCTTTTGCAGCCTTTGTATCATCTGTAAACTTAGCCAGAATGTCCTCAGTTCCTTCATCTAGATTGTTAATGTATAAAGTGAAAAGTTGTGGTCCCAAAACTGAGCCTTGTGGAACATCACTTATCACTAGCTGCCATTGCTGAGAATGACCCTTTTATCCCCACTCCCTGCCTTCTGCTAGACAGCCAAGCTTCTATCCATACTAGCACCTTGCCTCTAACACCATGGGCCATTATCTTACTCAGCTGCCTCCTGTGCGGCACCTTGTCAAAGGCCTTCTTGAAGTCCAGGTAGATAACATCCATTGACTCTCCTTGGTCTAACCTGCTCGTCACTTCCTCAAGGAATTCTAGCAGATTTGCCAGGCATGACTTCCCCTTAATGGAACCATGTTGACTTTGCTCTATTTTACCACACACTTCCAAGTATTCAGAAACCTCAGCCTTCACGATGGATTCCAGAATCTTACCCATGACAAAGATTAGGCGAATCAGTCTGTAATTTTTTTGTCTTCTGCCTACTCCCTTTTTAAACAGGAATGTTCTGTTAACAATTTTCCAGTCCTCTGAGATTCTCCATGATTCTAGCAATTCCTGAAAGATCACTAATAACGCCTCCACTATCTCCTCAGCCATCTCCCTTAGAACTCTGTGGTATAGTCTGTCTGGTCCAAGTGGGCCCAGTTCCAGCAATAAGCACAGTTTGGGCAGAGCTTGGAGTCCATGCTTTCCACATGGAATGGCAGGCCACCTCTGACTGCACACACATGGATTCAGTCATTGAGATAAAGTCTGGCTGTTTATGTTGCACCTTCCATTGTGACTCAAGTAGCCTCCTGCCTCAGGTAGAGTAATGCAGTGGAAATGGCTATGGCTGTTCTGTAAACTCAACCTGCTACCATTGCATGTGCTGGATGCCTGTGCTTCCTGGTTCTGGCAAGATTCCTGCACTCTGTCCTCGAGCAGGCTACAAGGATCGCTGAGGCAATGTCCCAGAAGCAATCCCATGGAGCTCAAAGCTGCCACCCTCCCTTCGGAGGATGATGTTTGTCCTCCTGCCTTTGCCAATCTGCTTGTGCCCTTGCCAGTGCTTTGTCAGTTGTCTATAAATATTGTAATCTGTGCCTCCCCATTGCTCAGTTCAAAGCCAGGGCTTCTAGCCCAAGTGCCACTCAAATTTATCCTCTGGTCATCTGTAGTATCACTTAGTGAAAATCAACATCCTACCACCAGCATGCTCAGCTACTTGGTTAACACAGTATAGGAGTACGAAGCCAGGGGAAGATGAGTGTTAGTGTGATTAGTAAACAAGCACAATGTATTTAATTACAAATGAGGGGTCACTGGCCCCACCATCCCCACTTCTGACCTTATGATGGGAGGGAGGTCATTGATAACGCAGCTGAAGATGGTTGGGTCTAGGAAACTACCCTGAGTAACTGGAGCTCAGGTGACTGACCTCCAATAGCCATAACCATCTTCCTATGTGTCGGATCTGACTCCAACCAGCGGAGAGTTGGCCCCTGATTCCCTTTGACCAGTTTTGCTAGGACGCTTTGATGCCACACTCCATTAAACATGGCCTTAATATCAAAGGCAGTCACTCTCATCTCAACTCTAGAGGTTGTGATTTTTAAATTTGGGATGAAATCCTTCCTTTCATGTTATCCTTTATTTTGACATTGTTACAAAGAAGGTTGTGATGATCAGAGACTGAGGGAAGGTAGGAAGTTGAAGAATATTGTTGACCGGGGAATTGGGAATGGCAGGTCATGATCTCCCTCAAACTGTAAAATCATAAACTCTGAAAGGAAAAAACAGATCCAAAACCACAGATATAAAGAGCCAAATCTCAACATGTATGGATGAGCTACATACGTATGAATTGGTTCATTATATCCACAAAGATGGTATATCCAAATCTCAAGTTCGTTAAAAGATTGGAAGTAACATTATCACAAACAATGGGACAGGCAAACGTCCATTGCCAAATGTACTAAGAAGGCCCCATTATCATAAACATTTAGACAGAAGGAACATTCACACATCCATCAAGGCAGGGATCCTTCAGCTCCTGAAAATTTATCATGCGCTTTCAGTTCTGTCAAGGCCAGCTTGTGAAGTAAGTCCTGTTTAACACAGGACAATTGAGCAGGTTGATATTAGTGACATGAGTTATCATAAAAATATTCACCATCAGTGTCTGGTTACTGCAGTTGGGAGAAGAAACTGGTCATCTGTTGGTTCAGCCTATAACCAACCCCAGTAGTAAGCAGCAATGCCTGTGATACCTTTTCTGTCAAATCGGACAGCAATTTGTACTGGGAGCATTTCAAGTGATAGTCAAATTCCAGAGGGCTTAGACTGTGTTTACTTGTGTAAGTTTCAAGCATTTATTGTGTGCTGTGAGATTGGTGTAATATTCCAGCAAGTTACTGGAGGTTTTGATTTGGGAAGGAAATTTTGAAAGTTCAATAAACAAATGCATTAGAGGTTGAAACAAAATCTATGCCTCATGCATTTTGTTCTTGCAAGTCCTGAAGCCTAAGAGCCTATTGTAAGGAGGAATGGGAGTGGAAACACTTTGATAATCAAGGTTATTGGTTCATCATCGACATAAGCCATTTCTCCATGTGGCTTGATTGAGGTAGACACTAATTGCCTCTTGAAAAGATGGTGGTGAGTGATCTTCTTGGATCAGGGCAGGCTATGTTCTCTAGGACACCTACAGTGCATTTAGGGAGGGAGTTCAGGGATGTTGACAGCAATATTAGGATGGTGAATGACTTGGAGAAAAACTTGCAAGTGGTGGTGTTCCCATAAAGCTATCGTCCTTCTAGATGACAGATGTCAAGGAAGGCATATTTGAAGGAGTCTCAGAGATAAGATCGTATGATGTAGGACCAGAATTAGGCCATTTGGCCCATCAAGTCTGCTCCACCATTCAATCAGGACTGATATGTTTCTCAGAGTAAAAAGTGAGGTCTGCAGATGCTGGAGATCAGAGCTGAAAATGTGTTGCTGGTTAAAGCACAGCAGGCCAGGCAGCATCCAAGGAACAGGAAATTCGACGTTTCGGGTTGGAGCCCTTCATCAGGAATGAGGAGAGGGTGCCAGGCAGGCTCAGATAAAAGGGAGGGAGGAGGGACTTGGGGGAGGGGCGATGGAGTTGTTATAGGTGAAAGGAGGTCAAGGTGAGGGTGATAGGCCGGAGTGGGGTGGGGGCGGAGAGGTCAGGAAGAGGATTGCAGGTTAGGAGGGCGGTGCTGAGTTCGAGGAAATCGACTGAGACAAGGTGGGGGGAGGGGAAATGAGGAAACTGGAGAAATCTGAGTTCATCCCTTGTGGTTGGAGGGTTCCCAGGCGGAAGATGAGGCGCTCTTCCTCCAACCGTCGTGTTGTTATGTTCTGGCGATGGAGGAGTCCAAGGACCTGCATGTCTTCGGTGGAGTGGGAGGGAGAGTTAAAATGTTGAGCCACAGGGTGGTTGGGTTGGTTGGTCCGGGCGTCCCAGAGGTGTTCCCGGAAGCGTTCTGCAAGTAGGCGGCCCGTCTCCCCAATATAGAGGAGGCCACATCGGGTGCAGCGGATGCAATAAATGATGTGTGTGGAGGTGCAGGTGAATTTGTGGCAGATATGGAAGGATCCCTTGGGACCTTGGAGAGAAGTAAGGGAGGAGGTGTGGGCGCAAGTTTTGCATTTCCTGCGGTTGCAGGGGAAGGTGCTGGGAGTGGAGGTTGGGTTGGTGGGGGGTGTGGACCTGACGAGGGAGTCACGAAGGGAGTGGTCTTTGCGGAACGCTGATAGGGGAGGGGAGGGAAATATATCACTGGTGGTGGGGTCCGTTTGGAGTTGGCGGAAATGACGGCGGATGATACGCTGTATACGGAGGTTGGTGGGGTGGTAGGTGAGAACCAGTGGGGTTCTGTCTTGGTGGTGGTTGGAGGGGCGGGGCTCAAGGGCGGAGGAGCGGGAAGTGGAGGAGATGCGGTGGAGGGCATCGTCGATCACGTCTGGGGGGAATCTGCGGTCCTTGAAGAAGGAGGCCATCTGGGCTGTACGGTATTGGAACTGATCCTCCTGGGAGCAGATGCGGCGGAGACGAAGGAATTGGGAATATGGGATGGAGTTTTTACAGGGGGCGGGGTGGGAGGAGGTGTAGTCCAGGTAGCTGTGGGAGTCAGTCGGTTTATAGTGGATGTCTGTGTTGAGTCGGTCGCCCGAGATAGAAATGGAAAGGTCTAGGAAGGGGATGGAGGAGTCTGAGACAGTCCAGGTGAATTTGAGGTCGGGATGGAAGGTGTTGGTAAAGTTGATGAACTGTTCAACCTCCTCGTGGGAGCACGAGGCAGCGCCGATACAGTCATCGATGTAGCGGAGGAAAAGGTGGGGCGTGGTACCAGTGTAGTTGCGGAAGATGGACTGTTCCACATATCCTACAAAGAGACAGGCATAGCTGGGGCCCATGGCAACTCCTTTAGTTTGGAGGAAGTGGGAGGATTGGAAAGAGAAGTTATTCAGGGTGAGGACCAGTTCAGTCAGTCGAAGGAGGGTGTCAGTGGAAGGGTACTGGTTGGTGCGGCGGGAAAGGAAGAAGCGGAGGGCTTTGAGTCCTTCGTGATAGGGGATGGAGGTGTACAGGGACTGGGTGTCCATCGTGAAGATAAGGCGTTGGGGACCGGGGAAGCAAAAATCATGGAGGAGGTGGAGGGCGTGGGTGGTGTCCCGAACGTAGGTGGGGAGTTCTTGGACTAAAGGGGACAGAACCGTGTCGAGGTACGCGGAGATGAGTTCGGTGGGGCAGGAGCAGGCTGAGACAATGGGTCGGCCGGGGCAGGCAGGTTTGTGGATTTTGGGCAGAGGTAGAAACGGGCGGTGCGGGGTTGTGGGACTATGAGGTTGGAGGCGGTGGATGGGAGATCCCCTGAGGTGATGAGGTTATGGATGGTCTGGGAGATGATGGTTTGGTGGTGGGAGGTGGGGTCATGGTCAAGGGGGCAGTAGGAGGAGGTGTCCGCGAGCTGGCGTTTGGCCTCAGCGGTATAAAGGTTGGTGCGCCAAACTACTACCGCGCCTCCCTTGTCTGCCGGTTTGATGGTGAGGTTGGGGTTGGAGCAGAGGGAGTGGAGGTCTGCACGTTCTGAGGGTGAGAGGTTGGAGTGGGTGAGAGGGGTGGACAGGTCGAGTCGGTTAATGTCGCGGCAGCAGTTGACTATAAATAGATCGAGGGCGAGTAAGAGGCCAGCACGGGGTGTCCAGGTGGATGGGGTGTGTTGAAGGTGGGAGAAGGGGTCGTCAGAGGGTGAGCGGGAGTCTTGGTTGTAAAAGTAGGCACGGAGGCGAAGGCGGCGGAAGAATTGTTCAATATCTCGCCGCATGTTGAACTCATTAATCCGAGGGCGTAGGGGAATGAAGGTGAGGCCTCTGCTGAGGACTGATCTTTCGTCTTCAGAGAGGGGGAGATCTGGAGGGATGGTGAAGATCCGGCAAGGTTGGGAGCTAGGACCTGGTGTGGTACTAGAGCTGGGAGTGGGGGCGGGTTAGGCGCGGGGGCAGAGATCGGCGTAGGGGCGGGGTTAGACGTGGTGACGAAGCTTGGTGTGGGGGCGGGGTTAAGCATGGGGGCGGGGTTACGCGTGGTGATGAAATTCGGCGTGGGGGCGGGGTTACGCGTGGTGATGGAAGTGAGCGTGGGGGCGGGGTTACGCGTGATGACGAAAGTCGGTGTGGGGGCGGAGACACCTGAGGCGTTGCGGTCATGCAGGTTAGTGATGTCAGTGGGGGCGGAAGTGGCTGCGGCGACGGCAACCGAAGAGGCGGAAATGGTTGTGGCGACGAAAGAGCCGTTGTCATTCCCGGTAGCCGCGGGGGTCGCGAGTCCGTCGGCGATCTTCCTGGCGATCGTGGAAGCGGTAGTCTGTGCGGTGATCGTCGGGGCGGCTGTTTGGGGGGCGATCGTGGAGACTGCGAGGTCGGTGGGGGCGGAAGTGACGTCACGGTCAGCGGCGGCTGTTGGTGCCGCGGGCGCTGTAGCGGCCGCATGTGTAATGGCGTCCGACAGGCCGATAGAAGATTCTGGAACAGTTGAGGAACCACGAGTGTGGCGGTAAGTACATGAAAGTTTTCGGTACTTACTGTCTTTAATTTTTGATATGGCTAGGAAGAACTGTTTGTTTAGTGTGTGGATTCTTCTGTAGATGAAGAACAGTAGAGGTCCTTTGCAGATCTGTGAGAGTGTTGTCCTGAGCTGGGGTAGGGCTGATTGCAGGGAATGTAGGTAGCGACGCATGGCTGCAAGGGTGGAGCGGAGGATCCGGAGGGAGGTCTGTTGCTGGAGGCTTCGGATTTGTTGTAGGTACAGGTTGTCCTAGTTGGGTCCAAATTTTGTTGGTTGGAATGTAGTTCGGAGTCCGTGTGGGATCAGTCGGTTCCGCAGGCAGGTGCTGAGGAAGGAGATGTGGCTGTGGTAACGAGTCTGTTTGAGAACGTGGCTGAAGAGCTTCTGTGCAGAGGAGATGACCTGGGGGGTGCAGTGAGAGAGAGACTCACTGAAATCCTTGTAGATTCTCCTGCCTTCTCCCTGTAACCTTTGATCTCCTTACCAAATCAGAACCTCTCTCTCTTTCTCATAAGTGCACTCAAAGATTTGGTCCCCACAGCCTTCTGTGGCAATGAGCTGCACAGATTCACCACCATCTGGGTGAAGATATCACAGTATACCTTGTGGTACACAGTGTCAGGAAAGGATGGAGTAAATATTTAAATTGCTGGATGTGGTGCCAGTCAAATAGACTGCTTTAAACTTCTCAAATGTGCCATCCAGGCACTTGAGGAGTAATCCATTGCACTCTCGGACTTGAGCTTTGTAGATGGTGGACGGGCTGTCAGGAGTCAAGGGCTGAGTTACTCCCCAGAGGATATCCAGCCTTTACCTACTCTTGTAGTCACAGTGTTTACATGGTTGGTCAGTTTAGATTTTTGTCACCACTAACTCTCCGAATTATGGTACTGAAGGTCCTAGGAATTGTAATGCCATTTAATATCAAATGAGAGATGGTTAGATTCTCTCATTTATGAGATGGTCACTGCTGCCATTTTTCAGGGTGAAATATTACTTTAAGTACCTTCACCCAGCCTTATTCATTTATCTTGACTTGTGAATCGGGGACAGAGTTTATATGTACCTATTTGTCAATCTACCGATTCAGTGATGTTATTAGGTACTTCTGGAGAAGGTGGGTCTTGAATCCAGGCCTCCTGGTTTAGAGGTAGGGACACTTACACTGCACAAGAGCCCCCAGGCGCAGAGTAGTTGAGCGGTTGTGACCAATTATTGAAAAATGAGAGCTCATCAACTTAACAAAGTAAATAACATCTGCTGAGAAAAGACAAAATAACACATTTCAGTGTTATTTTGCTCAGTGAGAGCTAATAAACTTTGCTACTGTGGGAATAGGAAAACGTATTACTTGCTTTTGGTTTCAGTGGGAACCTTTCTACTGATTTATTCTATAAATTCTGCTTTCAAGGCAATCTACACCCTCAGGACAGGGGTTGGCACAGTGGCTCAGTGGTTGGCACTGCTGCCTTCCAGCACCAGGGACCCGAGATCGATTCCTCGGGCCACCACCTGTGTGGAGTTTGCATATTCTCCCCTGTGTCTGCATGGGTTTCCTCTGGGTGCTCTGGTTTCCTCCTACAGTCCAGAGATGTGCAAGTTAGCTGGGCTGACCATGCTGAATTGCTCATAGTGCCCAGGGATGTGCAGGCTAGGTGGATTAGCCATAGGAAATGGAGTGTGTGAGATGTCCTTCAGAGGGTCAGTGTGGACTTGATGGCCGAATAGTCTGCTTCCACACTGTAAGGATTCGAGAAGGAAACCTTTAAGAGATCAATTGCATAACCCTGTGTGGTCATTAGACCACAAAGTGTGCACTAGCTTAATTATAATTCTCACAGTCCTCATTAAAAATAATTGGTTAATGCCGTCATTTACTCAGAATGTATTAACCATAAATACAAATCCCTTCGAGGTAGCTATTATCCTTGAGATTTATGAACAATTCTCCATTGCATGAGCTCTTCAGTTGGAGGAATCTATTTCTGAGTATCACTTTAACAGAATGACACAGAAGGTATTAATATTTGTAATAGATGTCGCTATTGAGATGCGTGTTCAGAATTGACGAGCTTACTTCTTGTGTGAAATTAAATTTTGGTGGGCGTCAGTTGAGTCACATTTTGAGATTTATTGGTAAGGAGCCAAGAAAATTCAAAATGTGGACCCTTTTCTTTTTACGCTTGGAATATGTTTGAGTAATTGTGTAGCAAAACTATTATCTGACAATAATTGCTCTTTATGTTTACCATTGAATAACTGCGATGCATGACATTTTGTAAACCCATATTTAGAATTTTAAATCTGACAGTTGCATCTTCATTGGATTTCAGGTCCTGAAGTGATACTCAAACCTAGCCCTTCTAATTAAGGGAGAATGAGACTACACATTGCATCCATTCTAACAGCCTTCAAATGAAAAAAAAACTTTGGATTTTAACTTTAATATTTTATCCTTTTTAAGTGTTCAGTTATTGCTTGAAGTGTGCTGCAGGAACAATATATCCTCCTTCTCTTCCCAATTGGGGAATAGTTAAGTAGATTTACCAGGCACATTGTAACAATTCACCTTTCGATCCAAGCATTCTCCATGGCAGCTCTCCAGATACACCAAATGACCAAGTCAAGGGCTTCAGGTCAGATGCAGACAAAAAGAACAAGTAACAAATGGTGAGCTGATACTGTAAGGAACAAGAGTAAGCCATTTAGCCCCTTGAGGAGAAAGTGAGGTCTGCAGATGCTGGAGATAAGAGCTGAAAATGTGTTGCTGGAAAAGCGCAGCAGGTCAGGCAGCATCCAAGGAACAGGAGATTCGACGTTTCGGGCATAAGCCCTTCTTCAGGAATGAGGAAAGTGTGTCCAGCAGGCTAAGATAAAAGGTAGGGAGGAGGGACTTGGGGGAGGGGCAATGGAGATACGATAGGTGGAAGGAGGTCAAGGTGAGGGTGATAGGCCGGAGTGGGGTGGGGGTGGAGAGGTCAGGAAGAGGATTGCAGGTTAGGAAGGCGGTGCTGAGTTCGAGGGATTTGACAGAGACAAGGTGGGGGGAGGGGAAATGAGGAAACTGGAGAAATCTGAGTTCATCCCTTGTGGTTGGAGGGTTCCCAGGCGGAAGATGAGGCGCTCTTCCTCCAACCGTCATGTTGTTATGGTCTGGCGATGGAGAAGTCCAAGGACCTGCATGTCCTTGGTGGAGTGGGAGGGGGAGTTAAAGTGTTGAGCCACGGGGTGGTTGGGTTGGTTTGATTTGAGCCTGCTCTGCTATTCAATAGGATCATGGCTAACCCGACATTTGTGATGATACAGGAATCTAACTTTTGTAGCAGATATGAACAATGTTAAGGATGTAAAAGAAGTCTGCTCATTTAGCTTAACAAAATTAGTGAAACAGATGACACTAAGATAAAAACTGGAGGCCGCACATGTATGAAATGGGCAATAAGTTCAATAGTAAGAGCAAGGGCAACTTCATTACCCAGAAAGGGGAGATGACACAAGACCACACTGTGGTGAATCACCTTGAACAGCACGTGATGGAGGAAGAAATAGGTGGATATGCTGAACAAACTGGATTGACGAGGTTTGGAAGGAAGTTTGTGTGGAGTATTTACGCTGTGGTGAAAGGGTTGATTTTACCTGTACTCTGAGTATATCTATAGATTGTGTGCATCAGGAGATGTGTCACTATGACATTTGTTCACGTAGAATTGGAGTTTGAGTTTGTACAGTTCCAGAAAAATGTTCTTGTTTTACTAACCTTTGTGTGTAATTATGTTTAATAAGGCCTGATATTCACTTACAGAAGTGTTGATCACAATTTTGCTGTAAAACATGGACTGCTTGGGCCAAATGGCCTGTTGTAGTTTTCTATCAGTGCTGTGTCAGTAAAAATTAGATTCTCTCAGGAGGAAGTGGTGTACTTCATTCAGGATTCCAGATTAATTATCTGATATTTAAATAACACAGCTCAGAGATTTAGCAAGGGGAACAAGATATCTAATTAACATAATTAATCTTTTATAATCATTGCTTTGCCAATCTTCGTCATAACTGACCTTTATTAAACATCATGCTGCTGTAAGATTTGCAGCTCATACACTGTTTATTCTCATTAAAATCTCCATTTGCACAGTGGTTTTCTGTTCAGCAAATCTGATCATAGCAAAATAAAATACTCTTTTGATGTTCTCGAGGAATGGCTGGCTGCTGAATGTGTATGATTTATGTATTTAATAGGGTTAGGTTTCACTGAACTGCTGACCAGTCAGCTTTCCTCTGTGCTATCCACGCTGGCTGACATTGGGAATGATTCTCCCTTCTCTAGTCATCTTCCCTAAGCAAACCTGTTCAGCTCTTCTCCACCAAAAAAAAATCCATCCTTAACTCTATCCCCTTCCACATCAAATTAACCTCTCGGTCCGCTCCAAAAATGCCTCACTGTGTTTGTACTCCCAAATCCATTCCAATCGTCCAGCGACTCCCAAGTTTGAAGAGGAATGTAGGGAGAGTTGTAGGTATTCATTCTCACAAGTCTGCAAACCCCAAGCAGCCATACCAGGGCTGATCTGCTCCATTTTCCTACACAGTAAAATGCTTCTTTGAGATTCCGGAAGCTCCCTTTTGGGCTCAGCTCTAATTCTGCTCATTGTGAGAGAAATAGGGATGGGATTTTCCTACCAACAGGTTGACTGGCAGTGGCACCTGTAAAATGGCAAGGAAAGATGGCCACGTTGGTAGCGCCCATGCTTGTTGTCCTCCTGCCATGCCGCCTTGCCAATGGTCAGCACTCCTCTGCATGCGGAGAATTCCTGGTGAGGCACGGCAGTGATCCCAGCAGGCTTTGAGTAGAAGTGGGGAGAGTTTCCTATCTGGGCACTCTTTGGCCCACAGAGGGGAAATCCATTGATAGACATTGGTTTCCCTGAGTCAATGGCAGGATCTGCCTTAACAACCTCTCCACACCCCCAACAGCCCCACAGCATGGGGGTTGGCTGGTTGTCCTAGACCCCACATGCCTACTTGTGAGAGCACATGTCCATTGATATGGTGCTCTTCCACCAGTTGCAGTACCAGTAGTGGCCTTGTCTCCCAGTGGTACTGTTGGGACCGCTGATATAGCCACTTGCTGGTTGGTGCTCAGTTCTAAGGGAGGGAAGCTTTCTTTCTTATGGATGGCTGTGTTGGGAAAGCTAATTGCCACTAGCAAGAGATGTCCCTGGGTCCCATTCACTACTGAAGGGTGGGTTTGTCCCTCTCCTCCTGCTTTTAGTGCCATTGGGGGATGGCTGTTTCCACCATTACATTCTCTCTCTTTATGTCATTGTGTTTCTTAATCATTTTAAGTGTTTTGACAAGATTGCTTCCTAAATTCTGAGCTGGGGTTCGTTTGCTCCAACTACTTTATTTTTCTTTTTACTTACCTTTGGTCCTAAGCTTAGATGGCATGTCGGAGGTGAGCAAGCCCAGCACAGAGTCCAGTGGGCCCAGTGTGGACCCAGAGCAGAGTTATGTTGGCCTAACATGGACTCAGGTGAACCCAGAGTGGTGTCAAGTGGGCCCACTACGGAGTCGAGTGGGCCCAGTGCGGAGCCGAGTGGGCCCAGTGGGGAGCCGAGCGGGCCCAGTGCAGAGCTGAGTGGGTCCAGTGCAGAGTCAAGTGGACTAGCATGGAGTCGAGGGAGTCCAGTATAGAGTTGAGTGGACTCAGTGACTGAGCCCCTCCTTTCCCAGGGCAAACACGGGATCTGGCATCAGAATTGGCGGCTGCTACATCGGTGGAGGTGTCGTCGGCAAGGCAGGCCCAGTGGTGAAGGATGGTGCTTGAGGATCAGTTAGTTGGTTCTGTTGCTAGCGACAGTGAAACAGTGGTGGACGGGCATCGCAGCAACATTGGAGTGGGCTCAGCAATGAAAGGTGCGACTCTGACTGGCATTGGTCGGTTCGACGTGGGTGGTGATGGAGAAGAATTGGCCCAGTGGCGAAAGATGGCGCCTGAAAAGTGGCGACTTAAGTATTGGTTGGGTCTGGTGAGGCAGTGGAGGTAAAAAGGCAGGTCATGCACTAGCTCAGGACTGGTTGTTCATGCCTGCTGTTTTATTAGGCCTCACTTTTCATGCATACAGTACTTCCACTTGACTTGGTCCTCACCTTTCCAGGATCCAGGTTCTTGTAGTACTGCTGCTCAGTTGCTGACTACTGCAGTTAGTCTCCTGTATTCTGCATGCAGACCCTTTTCTCTGGTCTACTGGAAACAGCACGTCTGTCTGTCCTTGGATGAGCAGCCTACAGGGAAGTGTCACTGTTTCTGTGGGGCAAACGCTCCTTGTGAAGGCTATTCTTTCTTGCATGTACATTTCCCAGGGTTGGGCCAATGACTTAGACTGTAAGGCCATAACAAACAAGAAAAGAGGTAGGCCATTTAGCACCCGGAGTCTGCTCCGCCATTCAGTTGGATTGTGGCAGATCCACCATTACTCCTACTAACTTTCCACAGCACTTTTAATTCCCAACTCTTCAAGAATCTAACCGTGTCAGCCTTAGCTATGCACATGGATTCTGCTCCTGGCTGCCAATGATTCCCTGATGAAGGGCTTGTGCCCGTAACGTCAATCCCCTTGCTCCTTGGATGCTGCCTGACCTGCTGCGCTTTTCCAGCGCCACCCTCTCGACTCTGAGCTCCAGCATCTGCAGTCCTCACTTTCTCCTGCCAGCGGATTGGTTTGCACTCATGGACAAAACACTGGTTTGCCATTGCCTTGTGTGGGATGGCTGACCAGGAAGCAGTCATGGCTCTTACAGTCTGCCATTGGGTGTATTGGAAAGGTTTGCAGTCCGGTGGTCTTCACGTCTGGTCACATTACAAACAGGGTTAATATGGCCAGCAAGAGATGGTGTGGGATTTGAACCCAGGACTTCTTGCTCAAAGGTAAGAATGCTACCACTGCATCACAAAACCATGGAGCCTCCAACCATACTCTGTACATATCTTTAAACCTTGTGCCTCATGATAAGCTGCCAGATTATGCCCCAATACTGTGTTTAATTAGTCCTGGTACTCGGTCTTCCTATCCTTGTTGAATATTCCTCGAGGAAAACTCATCAAAAAGGTAGCACAATCTACTCCATGGGGCAAAGACTCGAGTATCCCTCTGCCGTTAGAAGAGGGATTGAACCTGAGATGCACATAGTTAGAAAACTCAGTCCAGCCCATATTTCCCTACAGAATTAAAAAGATTGCTGGATTAAGATGTATTTTACTTTCAATGCAATTCCATACAAATGAAAAATTCATAATTCTGTTATAATTACTATAATTAATTTCCTGGCGGTTAAAAAAAGAATGATTTTAATTGAATGTTTGGATCAGTTGATTATTAATTCAAGGTTATATATTTCACAATAACAGGATTGGTCAGAAAGAACTGTTTCTAGTCAGGGAAATGTATGATTAATTTATTGATTATTGTCTGAAAATTTGTCATCAAGGAATAATATTAAAACATCTTGCCAATCTTCTTTTCCATGCAACCAAATCCTGAACAGTATAACCTCCAAATTCTGGTCCAACTCATGCACTCTCCTGACTTGGACATATATCGATTGGGCTTTTGCAGTAAAATTAATGGTGAAAATTAATCAAGCATACTCCCTGTTATTAACATGTCAATTCGACAGCAGCTTCAAGTGAAGGCACATGTGGAGCCAGACGCATAAATGAGGAAGCTGTTATTTGGAACGCTTTGCTTCTTTTGCTTCAACATTGCCATGTGAGGAGAAGTGGTCTTCAAATTATTTACAGAATCAGTGTTTTAAATTCGCCAGAGAAAGTCTGTGTTTTGCTCTTCCTGAGTAACTACCTTTTCAATCCTGTGATAAATTATTCCCCTTCAACCTCTCTGGTACTGAAAATAGAATTTAACAGCTGTGGAGTCTCACTCATTCAGATTTTACTTATTCTTGAAAATTTAATGGAACAATATAAATATTTTAAATGCATCACAGAATCATAGAGATGTACAGCACGGAAACAGACCCTTCGGTTCAACTCATCCATTGCCAACCAGATATCCCAACCTCATCTGGTCCCATTTGCCAGCACTTGGCCCATATCTCTCCAAACCTTTCTTAATCATACACCCATCCAGATGCCTTTTAAGTGTTGCAATTGTGCCAGTCTCCGCCACTTCCTCTGGCACCTCATTCCATACACGTATCACTCTCTGAGTGAACATGTTGCTCCTTAGGTCCCTTTTATATCTTTTCCCTTTCACCCTAAATCTATGCTCTCTAGTTCTGGACTTCCCCACCCCAGGAAAAATCTTTGTCTATTTACCATATCCATGCCTCTCATGATTTTATAAAACTCCATGAGGTCGCCCATCAGCCTGTGACGCTCCAGGGAAAACAGCCGTGGCCTATTCAGCCTCTCTGTTTAGCTCAAATCCTCCAACCTTGGCAACATCCTTGTAAATCTTTTCTGAACCCTCCCAACTTTCACAACATCCTTCTGATAGGAAGGAAACCAGAACTGCACACAATTTTCCAAAAGTGGCCTGACCAATGTCCTGTACACCCTCAGCATGACCTCCTAACTCCTGTACTCAATACTTTGACCAATAAAGGTAAGCAGACCAAATGCCTTCTTCACTATCCTATCTACCTCTGACTTTACTTTCAAGGAGCTATGAACCTGCACTCCAAGGTCTCCTTCACAAGGATTAGAGGATTTGAGTTAAAGGGAGAAGCTGAGTAGGCTGGGGCTATTTTCCCTTGGTTGAGGGGTAATCTTATAGAGGTTTGTAAAATCATGAGGGACATGGACAGAACACATTCCACCCTGACCTCAAGTTCACCTGGACCTTTTGGACACTTCTCTCTTCTTTCTGGAACTCTCTGTTTCCATCTCTGGTGACCATATCCACACGGAGATCCAAATACTTCATTTAATGTATCCATTGCTCTCAATGTGGTCTTCTCTGGAGAGACAGGATGCCAATTCACGGAATGTTTCAGGGAACATCTCTGGAACACATGCACCAAACAACCCCACCGCCCTTTGGCCAACCACTTTGACTTCCTCTCCCACTCCGCCAAGGACATCCAAGTCCTGGGTCTCATCCACTGCCAAATCTCAGCCACCCGACTCCTGAAGGAAGAACACCTTATCTTCCACCTTGGGACCCTCCAACCACACAGCATCAACATTGACTGCACCAATTTCCTCAACTCCCAAGCCCCCACGTCATCCCAGATCCAACCCTCCAACTCGGCACCCTGTTCTTGAACTGTCCTACCTGTCCATCTTCCTTCACATCTATCTGCTCCACCCTCCCCTCTGACATCTCACTATCACTCTCTGCCTGCATCTACCTATCACTTTCCCAGCTACCTCACCCCATTTATCTCTCGGCCTCCCCCCGCCCCCATTCTTGATGAGGGATTATATCCGAAATGTCAATTCTCCTGCTCCTCAGATGCTGCCTGACCGACTGCGCTTTTCCAGCACCGCCCTCTTTGACTCTGATCTCCTATCCCATTCCTTTAACCCTCCATTTCCCATGGCTAATCCATCTAACCTGCACATCTTTGGGTTGTGGAAGGAATCTGGACCACCCAGAGGAAACCCGCACAGACATGGGGAGAATGTGCAAACTCCACACAGAAAGTCGCCCAAGGGTGGAATCAAATGCAAGTCCCCAACGCTGGCTTAGCTGAAAGTCAAGACATAGAGGTACTCAGTTTCCACAATGATGGGGTTTGCAAAGTGCTTAAATGGAAAATAATCTCCTCTTTAAAAGCAAATTTTGCATGAAGTGTAATTAATGATGATACATATTAAAGGTAATTCATTGTCAAAACTACTTATGTTAACCTACTTTTCAGGCCAACTGAAGATTCAGTGAATTCTAACTTGAATTAGAATGAAGTATTTTTGTTTCCTGCAAACAGGCTCTGCTTAGGTATTCAGCATTTATCCATCATTGAAAATTGTTTTTGGATTATTTTCAGGGAAAGCCTTTATATCAACATTTCTCCCTGAATACATAAGGAAGCTTGGGTCCCAGATCTGATAGAGCAGGATAATTTTGACTAACTACATCAGTACAATCGACAATACAGGCCCTTCTGGTATTGCTGCCAAGAGCTATCTGTAGACTGCAATTGGTTTGTGGCTTCTGGTCATTTGTGAACTGTTGAGAGATTGCTCAGAAAGTCTGAGGTTTGGAAAGGTCTATTCTTTGTGCTGGCACCTGGTTAGAAACTAAACCTTAAATTAGAACACTGAGATCGATTCCCATCAGCAATCTGAGATATAGGCCCATCAGTGGGAATATTGATTTAAATGTTGTATGAAGCTTGCATATATTTCATAAAATTATCTAGAATCTGCAGTGCACAAACATTGACTCCAGATCGTCCCTGATAGTGTTTATACTTCAAGTAAATGTCTACCACTCCACTGATAGCACACTGGCACAGTGGTGACTGTCCATGTGGCATTTGCATGTTCTCCCTTTGCCTGTGTGGGTTACCTCTGGGTGCTCCACAGCTCAAAGATGCGCAGGTTAAATGGATTGGCCATGCTAAATTGTCTGTGGTGTCCAGGGACGTACAGTCTAGGTGAATTAACCGTAGGAAATGTGGGGTTACAAGGATGGGGTGGGTGGTGGGATGCCCTTCAGAGGGTCGGTGTGGACTCGATGGGCTGAATGACCTGCTTTCTCACTGAAGGGGTTCTCTTATCTCTTCCCACTCTGCTCCCTTCTATATCCTGCTATTCCTTCTTTCTCATGTATCCACGAAGACTCAAAAGCAAGATCATTATCTTGAAAGCAATCATTTCTGGGATGGGGGTGATGTTGGCTGGGCTGTCATTAATTCCTCACACCCCAGTTACCTTGAGAAGTTAACAAGTTGATTGGAAAATATCTGTAACCAGCATGGGTGACACACTGACGTTGAAGCATTCTTTCATAGAAATGTTTCAAGCATTGGTGTGTAAAAATCAATGGAACTTTGGAAATGAGTAAATGAATACTGGCTCGGCCAGCAACACCCACATCCTAGGAATGAATGGAAAGAATTGGAGGAATTAGCACTGACAGCCCAGGCTGACCAACTGCACATGAATTTTCCCAGCTCTGTGAAATTCATCAGAGTCAACAAGCTGAGAGTAGAATCATTAATTACTGAAGCTGACATACTGAAAAGCCTTTCAGTGGTTCTACTGAGTAGTTGTTGGCTCATCTATGTGAAAGGCTCGAGATTTCACTACCCTACAAATGATTCCAACATCTTTGAAGGATTTTGATTTGATTTGATTTATTGTTGTCACATGTTCTGAGACACAGTGAAAAGTATTGTTTTGTGTGCTAACCAGACAAATCATGCGTTCCACAAGTACATCAGGGTACTAGAACAGCATGCAGAGTGTAGTGTTACAGCTACAGAGAAGGTACAGAGAAAGGTCAACTCTAGTATATGAGAGGTCCGTCCATACGTCTGATAACATCAGGGAAGAAGTTGGTACATGTTTTCAAACTTTTGTATCTTCTGTCCAATGCAAGAGGGTGGAAGAAGGTATTACTGGGGTGGGAGCGGTCTTTGATTACGTTGGCCACTTTCCTGAGGATTGTGTAGATGGAGCCAATGCATGGAAATCTGTTTTTGTTTGATGGACTGGACTGCATTCACAATCTGTAACTTCTTTTGGTGTCAGGCAGAGCAGTTGCCATTACCAATCTGTGAGGCATCCAGATAGGATGCTTTTGATACTGTATCTATAAAAACCAAGATATAGTTCTTGGAGCTAAAGGGATCAAAGGGTTTGGGGGAGAAAGTGGGAACTGGCTGCTGAGTTGCAAGATCAGCCATGATTTATATTGGGTGGTGAAGCAGGCTCGTGGGGCTGAATGGCCTACACCTGCTCCTCTCTCCAATATTTCTGTGGAAACGTATTGGAGAGTATGACAGGCTACAGGAATGTGAGGATTATTGGCAATGGCCTTCCGAGGGATAGCTTGGAGGAATATGGTGGGCCTCATTAAAGAGCAATGCTGAGGTTTAAGAGGCTGGGAGAGGGAAACAGAGGTATGCCTCTGCATCAGAAACATTGGGGAAATGGGTTGAAATGACTTGTTGAGGTGGTATGAGGTAATCTGGGTGGGAGGTATATGTAGAATCTGGAAGGTATTGGGCAACCAGTTGGGGCCCGCTGATGATTGTGTCCAGTGTGATCAGCGTGTCTGCTATCTGGAGGTGAAATGCTACTAGAAAGTGACTGGAACATCACTCAGCGTGGGTGGAGTCAGAGCCAGTTTGATGGCCAACAGCATGAGATCCATGTAACAACATGGCGTTGATTAAAACATGATGCAGCCCTTTGCAAAGCCCAATCCCATTCCACTTACAAGCATTGCCCGTTTCAAATACATTCAAGCTGAGGGTCAGATGCTGGTACAAGGAAATTTGCTACATACAGTTGGCACTTGTAAATGGAACCTAGGCATCATGGGAGGTTAGCAGCCACGCTGGTACAAATGACCAGTGCTGGCTGAAATGGGGACCATTGTTTGATCCATCTTCAAAGAATACTGTGTGGACCACACAGGTTTATGTAACATAAGTGTAATGAGTGTATTTGTGGAATGAATGTGAGGGTGAGTGTTTGAGGAGGTGGGTGTAAGGTTGAGAGGGTGGGGTAGCACTGCAGACGGCTACTCTGGCAGCAATCACAACTCCATCCAGAACCACTCTCATGTTCTTGGTTTCTGGTGCTACCCACAGCAACCATAGCTCATAATACTATTAAATAACCTCCATGCTGATGCAGAGAGCAGGTTTATTGGCACCCATGCCTCAACACAGGCCATGGAACAGCTAAGGGGTTGCTGAAGATATGGTTCTGCTGCTTGGACTGGTTTGGAAGGAGGGGAGCCCTCCAATATAAACTGGACAGAGTGTGCCCCATCATCCTGGTGTGCCATGCTCTGTATAATTGGAGTACACAGCAAAATGATGTGCTGGATGCTGAGGAAGTTGGGGGGGGGGGGAAGGGTTGGAGCAGGAGCATCTCCTGAAGAAGAGGATGATGGTACAAGGCAGAAGGAATTACAGCTCAGTTCTATCAGGCACGACAAGCCTGACCAGAATGTCACTGACACCAGATTCCAAATGGAGGGTAGAGCAGACCACTGTGGAGTGTAGAATTGTTGGCCATGATGCTGATATCTGGTAGGAAACGATGGAGACAAATTTCTGTTGGCTTCCTCTCTGTTCTTTTTTCGTTTCTGGAAATGAAATTTCATCACAGCATCATGTCAAAAATGGGCCAGAACTTCTGCAGTTCAGCTGTGGCCTCTTGCTGATGAGATTCCCATGCTGTTTGAAACTTAATTGGAGCCTTTCAGTCCATCTTACCCCATTTTCACAACTGACTTGCCAGCACCCAGCTTAACTATGGCTGGGAAGATTCCATCCCTGTGAAACATTACAGTGACATGTCCTCCAACACACGGGCTGTTGGAATTTGACTTTGAATGGGTTACAAAGCTTTACAGGTTAGATGCAGGAGTGATGTTTCCCCAGGATTGAGGAGGGGGAAGTAGGGTCAAGAATGAGAGACACAACCTCAGAATAAGAGAGTTGAGATGAAGAGGAATTTCTTCACTGAAAGGATGGTCAAATTGTCTACCCAAGCGAGTATAGAGGTTCAGTCACTGAGGGAAGAAAAGGGGGAAAATTGAGGGCGCAATAAGATCTTATTAAGTTCAAAGCAGGGGCTGAATGGGCTACTCCTGCCCCTAATCCATCTAGGTTACATAACAACAACAACATGTTGCATTTGTACAGTGCTTTTCAGGAAGTAAAACATCCAAAGGCACTTCAAATGACTGTTATGAAGCAAATTTGACACCGAACCAATAAAGAGTATTCGACAACTAACCAAGAGCTTGGCTAATAGGAATATACTTGAAAGAATGTCTTGAGAGGCCAAGAGGTGAGGAGAAAAAAATGGTGCCAAAGTACGCATGGGCATCAGTAATGGGGCAGAGGGAATTGCCAAGGTTCAACGGGTCAGAATTGGAAGAATGCCAAGATATGGAGGGGTCATTGGCTGAAAGGTTAGCTATGAATATTGTGCCAGTTTTGGAAATTTTTTTACTGTGCACTTAGCTTTGGTTTTGCAAAGCAGATCATTACTTCCCTAAACTCAGGGGAGGTAGGAGATGGTGAACTGATGGTTTTTGGATTGATCAAAGAATTGTAGTAAAACCCTTGGTAAAAGAGAAGCTGATTAAATTACACTGTGAATGGAAAGATATAGAATGAAAGATAATAAACAATGTGAAGCAATCAATTGTACTGAATAAAAGGGAAGACATAAAATGCTCCCATGTTGCTAGTTCAGTATATTCAGTGTCATTTATCTTATAATCAAAGGTAACGATTCCATAAAGAAGCAGTGTCTAAATTGATAAGTTAATTTATAAACAAATTAGGATTTACAGAAACATTTTTGGATCTAATTTTCAGACCTGTTTGCACACTCAATGTTTGATCTTCTTTCCAAATATTGGGGGGCTTGAGTTTAGGAGCAGCTCTGTGGGCCTACAGCCCACTGGACTCAACATTGAGTTTCCCAATTTCAAATAACCTCCCTCCCCATCCCCCGATCCCTTCCCAGCCCCTTCCCATTCCTCCCATTCCTCTGTTCAACCATTCCTTCAGCTATCAACTGGATTCATTCCTCCCATTGACCAACCAGATCGTACCCTCGACCTGTCTTCACCAATCCCCACCTTGCCACCCGCCCCTCCCACCTCCTCTACCTACAGATGCCCCCATACCCACCCCCAGTCCCTGAAGAAGGGTTCCACCTGAAATGTTGACATCTCCACCTCCTGATGTTGCCTGGCTTGCTGTGTTCTTCCAGCCTCCTGTTTCTCTATTTTGTGGGCACTGAGACCGAGAGGGAGAGACAACCATTTCTGGAATGAAGCATGATAGTAATGGATCCCAGAACAATCTTGTCTGCCCGAATGGCCTCCTTAATTTGCTGGGCAGGAAATCCTACCTGATCACTGCATTTATTACTGACCAAGATCCATCTGAAACTAGTACCAAAGGGATTGAGAATTTTAAACATAGATTGTGGAGATGAATATTAGCCACAAGCAACTTGTGTCTTGGTCCTTTTAGCTCTGTTATGGGTGGCTTTGTGGGACCAAGTGGGGGTGGGATTAACTAAGATAAAATGGCTAGAAGGGTTGTTAGTGATAGAGGAGGACTAATGAAAGTGGTTGGGTTTCCCAGGTAAGTGAGCAGGAAGCACAGAGAGCAGATGGGGACTCCTACTTTGCGCTGGAAGTTGGGGGGGGAGATGAGTTGAGTAACGGCAGTAAGCGAGAAAGCTGCATCCAATAGAAGAGCAAAACAATATGCACAAAGTACAGTGGATGCTGACAATCCGAAACAAAAACAGAGAGTGCTGGAGAAACTCAGCAGATCTGGCAGCATCTGTACAGAGAGAAAGCAGGGTTAACAGTGAGTCCTGAAGGGTCACTGGACTTGATGCATCAACTTTTTCTTTCCATCTACACATGCTGTCAAACCTGCTAAGCTTCTTCAGCGGACTCTGTTTTTGTTAAGGAAAGGCGTAAGTCTCGATGGGAGATGGGTGCAGTAGCAGAGAGATAGAGTGAAGTGGCTGAGAGTAGATGGTGGCACTTACCCTCACAGAGATCATTAACCTTTCTCTTGTCTGTGAACACTGCACTGATGGCAACTTCATACCAGCTGGATGGTATTGAGTGGCAAGGTCTCTTGACAGTCTTTCTCTCCAAATTAAGTGGAATGCCACATATCTTTGCCAAACACTTCCTTGTGATTGGCCACACTCTGAAGGGCAGCTCCTGCTTTTCACCTTTTGGGAACAGCACACTGTTGGGTTTCAAACATGTAACGGGAGCGATGGTGGGTCCTGGCAACAGTCTCCATTTCCGTCATTGGTGTCCTCGTGAGATTTGTACAGTGGGGTCTGAATGCACAATAGAGGAGGCATTCAGCAGAGTCTAGGAAGAGAGGGCAGAGGCCGAAGATATAATTTAGGAAATTTTGAACAGAATGCAGAGATTTTCTTTATGTGAGAGGATCCATAGAATATAAAATGTTTATCTTCCGAGAGAAAGCTGCCAACTTATCACATCCATGCTTTTATTTTAACTAGATAGTGAAACAATGTGAGTTGATATATTCTAATGATCTACAATGAAGGTGAGTTCCTCCAGTCCCCATGTGATGACAGCTAATGATGCAGCTGACCCAGGAGACGGTTAGAGAGATAGACAAAGAGATAATAAAGGCAAAGTTGCCATAATCATATAAACGACAGGGCTGCTTGCTCATTAGAGAAAGATAACTGATGGTGGATTAAGTTGAGGGTCAGCAATTGTCAGGTGGTAGGACAGGTTGAGGGGAGTCTTTCACAATAACCTCAACTGAAGTAGGAATTGAACCTATACTGTTGGTATCATTACAGGCCAGTTCAGTTAACTGACCCTCAAAGAGATAACAACGGGATATTAAGCACATGGAATTACGATGCTATGGGTCATTGTGCTAATACATGCATTTTATCAGCGTGAATTGGCTATAATACAATTGATGAATTGTGGGCGTTGTTTGGATAATGTGAACTTTCTACGAAACAGGTATAGCAATTTTTTATTAGTAATCTTCCCTAGCGCAGATTTCTGTAAGGCAAGGTTGTAGAGGAACACAACAGTCATGATTTTGGAGAAGATTTGTTGCTCAGGTCATGGATCAGGTTGCTCGCTGAGCTGGTAGATTCATTCTCAGATGTTTCCTCACCAAGCAGGTAACATTATCAGTGAGCATCCGGTGAAGTGCCGGTGTTCTGTCCCATTTGCTATTTATGTGGCTTGGTCTGTTGTGGTGGGTGATATCATTTCCAGTTCTGTTTCTGCGAGATTGATAAATGGGGTCCATATCTATATGTTTGTTAATGAAGTTCCTATTTGAATGCCAGGCCGTTAGGGATTCCCACCCGTGTCTTTGTTTAGCCTGTCCCAGGATGGATGTATTATCCCGGTTGAACTGGTGTCCCTCTTTGTCTGTGTGTATGGATAGGTGGTCATGTCTTTTGGTGGCTAGTTGGTGCTCATGTAACCTGGTGGGTAGTTTCCTACCCATTTGTCCAACTGTCACGTTATACCAGAATGGCCTGTACTCATGCTGCTGCTCACCCTGCACATTTAACGTCCGTCCATGTTTTAATGTCTGTGTGATTCTGTTATGCCGTTATCATTCCTTGCACCATTTCCTTGGGTTTAATTACAACCCGATTTCATTGAACTTTGTTTTTAAATTTCTAATCTACCTGTTGAGAGCTGTTATTATACACCTGTAGTGCACTTGAACCTAGACTTTCCAATCCAGGGACAGGGATGCTACCACTGCACCAAGAGAGCGCCCTTCACTGTTTTTTTTTCTCCATCCCCTTAAAAGATTCAGGTGAGATTTCTGCTCATGAATTAGACTGTGTATTTCTCCCTAGCATTCAAATAAGCCAAACCACTTCTCTTTATTTTGGTTTTGCTCTCTCTGACGGTCACCACCTTGATTGTCTTAAATTGAGTTTCTCTATGGAGTATCTGCCAGTGCAGTGATTATTGAAAATATTTTCTTTCTCAGCAGGATACATCAATCATTTCATGTTATTCTGGTTGGCAAGTAATAGTCTATGTCTGGGATATATTCTGTACATTCCTGCATTTTAGTTACTTCACGCGGAACACATCACTCCTGCACACTCACAACAGTATCCTAATTGCATGTTCCATTTAATGTGTGCCTTCTTGGCTTTGAAGTTACCTTTTCAAAAGATCAATGATTGTCTGTCTGAAAATCTTTCCTTATCAGCCCCTGTAGAATTGTGACATCCTGACTTTTAGCCAGATTGTGACATTCAGTGTCTTTAAAGGTTCATAGAATACAAAATGTATATTCTCCAAAGGAAAACTGCCAGCTTATTGCATCTGTACTTTTATTTTAACTAGATAGTGAAGCAGTGTGAGTTGAAGTATTCCAGTGACCTAAAATGATGGTGAGTTACTTCAATTCCCATTTGATGATATGATTTCCCATTCTCCACCATTTTAAGAATTATGTAGGAAGTCAAAGGGTGACCTTATAGAGGTTTATAAAATCATGAAGAGTATAGATAAGGTGACTGGGAGGTGTCTTTTCCCTAGGGTTGGGGATTTCAAGATAGAGGGCATATATTTAAGATGAGAGGAGGAAGATTTTAAAAAGGCAAATGGAGCAATTTATTTACACAGAGAGTGGTTTGTGTGTGGAATGAGCTTCCTGAGGAAGTGGTGGATGTGGGTACTTTTACAATATTTAAAAGTCATTTAGTCAAGTACATGAACAAGAAATGTTTGGAGGGATGTGGGCCAGGTGCAGGCAGGTGGGGCTAGTTTCATTTGGAATTATGGTCGGCATGGGCTGGTTGGACCGAAAGGTCTGTTTCCGTGCTGTGACTCTATGTAAAAAAAAGTAATGGAATTGTGTGTAGTTTTCTTCATCCCTTGCAAATAAACAATGGACTTAACACTTTCTGCAAGTAGTTTTTTTTTAACTTTACCTTGCAAAATGTGATGGCATGGTGGCTCGGTGGTTAGCACTGCTGCCTCACAGCACCAGGACCTGGGTTCAATTCCAGCCTTGGGAGACTGTATGTGTGGAGATGGCACATTCTCCCCATCTCTGTGTCAGTTTCCTCCCACTCATCAAAGATGTGCATATTTGGTGAATTGGCCATGCTAAATTACCCATAGTGTTCAGAGATGAGTAGGTTAGGTGCATTAGTCAGGGGAAATGTAGAGTAATAGCATAGGGGAATAGGTCTGGGTGGGTTAATCTTTGGAAGGTCAGTGTGGACTTGTTGGGCCAAATAGCCTGTTTCCATACTGTAGGGATTCTATGCTTCTTAAATGCATGTCTAAACATGCATTGGACATCATTCAGTTTTAAGTTTCTGAATTTACAAATATGATTGGACAGATGGGTCTACTGGGGTCCTAGTCAGAACCACAATGGATGACTAGTGTTGATTTTTTTTTAACAGTGATAATAGTTTCTAGTTCCATAAATTCAATACATTCCAATAAATTATTTATTATTAAGGGATTGAAAGATAATTGGAAATATGTAGGAATGTAGTTTTGAGATTAAATCAGATCAGAATGGTGGAGAAGTCTTGATGTGTTGTTCCTTGTTGGTGTGTTCATACAAGAGACAGCTAGCAAACTGTCTAATTCAAGAGCCCTCAATAAATATTATTGTGATAAAGCATTTTCATGTTATCTTTAAGACAAATCAAGCATTCTGTAATTTTGGTGACATTCAATGATGCTTGATGTTTCTTTTTGGATTTCAAGATTATCCCCTATTAAAAAGTACTGTTAAATTCGCAAAACAAATTTTCTTTTTCATATTCTGGAATCACCTAGACTGTATTTTCGATAAGTTTTTTTTAAAATAAGTGATAACATTAATGACTCCTTAAACTTCAGGTAAATTTCACTTTGAGTAATTGAAATAATATTTCATTTCAGTACAGAGTCATAGAGATGTACAGCATGGAATCAAACCCTTAGGTTCAACTCATCCAGGCCGACCAGATACTCTGCATTAATCTAGTCCCATTTGCCAGCTTTTTGCCCATATCTCTCTAAACCCTTCCTATTCAAGTACCCATGCAGATGACTTTTAAATATTGTAATTATGCCAGCCTCCCCCACCTCCTCTCGAAGCTCGTTTCATGCATTCACCACCTTTTGCGTGAAAAAGTTCCCCCTTGGGTACCTTTTAAATTTTTCCCCTCTCACCTTAAACCTATGCCCTCTAGTTTTGGACTCCCCTATCCTGGGAAAAAGACCTTGACTATTCTCTCTATACATGCCCCTCTATAAACTTCTATAATGTTACCTATCATCCTCCAGGAAAAATAGCCCCAGCCTGTTCAGCACCTCCCTGTAGCTCAAAGCCTCCAACCTTGGTAATACCCTTGTAAATCGTTTCTGAACCCCCTCAAGTTTCGCCACATCTTTTCTATAGCAGGGAGAGCAGAATTGTTCGCAATATTCCAAAAGTGGTCTAACTAATGTCCTGTTCAGCTGCAACATGACCTCCTAACTCCTGTATTCAATGTATTGACCAATAAAGGCAAGCATACCAAATGCCTTCTTGACTATCCTATCTACCTGCGACTGTACTTTCAAAGGTGTGAACCTGAAGGTTTCTTTGTTCAGCAACACTCACCAGGACCTTACCATTAATTGTATAAGTCCTGCCTGATTTACTTTACCAAAATGCAACACCTCATATTTCTCTAAATTATACTCCATCTGCCACTCCTCAGCCTATTGGCCCACCTGATCAATGTCCCGTTGTACTCTGAGGTAATCTTCTTCACTGTCCACTCCACCTCCAATTTTGGTGTCATCTGCAAACGTACTAACCATTCCTGCTATATTGACATCCAAAGCATTTATATAAATGACAGAAAGCAATGGACCCAGCACCGATTCTTGTGGCACATCATTGGTCACTGGTCTCATTTCATCAATTCAAAAATTCAGAAACTCTGAGACTTTAAGCCATGGTTTCACATCAGAAGAAAGCACCTCTAATTCTTTTAGAGGTATCATCCATATCTGCTGTTCATTAACACTTGTCACATAGAGAAAACAAATGATCTGAATGGTTAAGAAATCACTGGAGGAACTTAGCAGGTCTGTGGAGAGAAAGCGGTGTCAACATTTTAGATCCAGTGACACTTCATCAGTATTAATATGGAATTGGAAACTATGATCACAATTAAAAAAGCAACACTAATTTGGTACATAATGGCTCTGAACAAGACTGCAATGCAGTAATCTGCCCAATCACATCTGTACATTTAGGAACTTAAAATTGTATGATACCCAAATGTACTTGTTGGACTATACAGTGGATACTGTGTGGTGAGTTAGAATAATTATCTACCTGCAACAAGGGTTAATATCTCTGCTTGTTTGCAAAGCATGAAGAAAACTATATGTAATTGAAACATGTGTTTTACACAATTCCGTTGAAAAACTTTCCCAATCAAAAGAAGAACCAATTCAATTTTAAACTGCATACACCTCAAATACTTTTGCTATTTTTTCAATCTACTGAATAGCTTATTTATCATCAATTTTGTAAATCTGTCTTAAAAGTGTGGTTCAATTTTTGATGTTTGCTGCCAAATCTCATTTGAAAGAAGCAGTCAGGGAAACATGACATTAATTTGATTTGTTTTTTCAGTTCCCTTTTTTTTAAGAAAACTGATACAAGTGTTTTGAAAAGTTCAAATTCAATCTCTGCCAGTTATTTTTCAAAGCTCCAGGCTTCACTTTTGTGAAGCAAGTTCTCCGGTGACTTTTGAATTTGTACAAGTAAATGTTGGCAAAAATAAATCCACACTAACTCAGATGTTACCCAGTTTCTTATACCTTTCCAGTTCTTCATATCAGTAAAGTTGGGTGCACATTTTCACTCAGCTGGTTAAAATATGAGAAATTACATTTATTGTAATATGTACTCAACTATAGGGACACAGTGGGAAATGGATAAAGTCGCCCTTCCAGGTGCTGTCTTAAGTACAAAAGTGCCAAGGTACAAAATCTTAAGTACAAAAATAGAAAAATAAAGAAATAACTTAAACAGTTCATCACTGTGGTATTTTTCAGTATAAAGTAGAAAAATAAGAAAATAAAGTTAGAATTCACGCAGGCAGGGCTATGTATAGTTTAGGATTATGTTCAGCGTGGACTGGTTGGACAGAAGGGTCTGTTTCCATGCTTTATTCTAGGATCTCTACAGCATGGAAACGGGCCATTTAGCCCAATAAGTCTACACTGAATCTCTGAAGAATAACCTACTCAGACACATTCCCCCTGACTAATACAACAAAGTGAAAAGTCCTTGAACGCTATGGGCAATTTATCAAGGCCAATTCACCTAACTTGCACATCTTTGGACAGAAACTGGTAGAATGTGCAAACTCCACACAGGCAATCGCCCAAGGCTGGAATTGAACCCTGGTCCCTGGTGCTGTAAGGCAACAGTGCTCACCGTTGAGCCACTGTGCTGTCCTATGACTCTGTGACTCTACGACCATGACTCTTTTATAGTCCTTTCTTAAGCCATTGGCCTGCAGATGCTGGTGCTTTCCCTATGTGGGCTTAGTCTTCCCCGCACTGGGCACGCTTTCACACACACTAAGCTAAATCGTGTCAGCTGCTTCCCTAATGACTCGCAAACCAGTGGCTCGCGTGGGTGCACAGCCACTGCCGTGCTCCATTGCTGCTGTTGCCTCCATGACTGAGCTCTCTCTCCAGAAGATAAGTGGAAAAGCATTGAAAAAACTCTGAAACAATTTCATTGGTTGTAAATCCCCTGCTGGATATTGCAGCTGGATATGTAGCAGAAGAACTATCATAAGAGAAAAATCCCTCAGTTTTCAAAAATCTTCAGCTCCCTCAACTCGATGAATAAGCTGCAAAGTTCTCAGCCTCATGACTGTTTTGACTTCATCTTTTCAGGATGTCTTTCTATTTTGTTGTATCTTGTGGGTTCAATTTTCTTTTGGTCCCATAGTATTGCTGCTGGAATCCATGGGTCTTTGTATAAGAACTCTTCAGTTACAACTACTTTCTCTCAGCATTTAGTAAGAGATTTTATCTGCTTCCAGTTCACTCTACTCAATCACGTCTGTATGACCTTGGCTAATATTAAACAGTACAAGGCAGATCCTAGAGTAGGGTCAGGCTTACTCGATCCTAACTTTGTTTTGTTTTAATTATAGACGTCAGTTATTGAACAAATTTGCTAGAGGCTGCCAGTGAATCAAAGAATCAAACAATTATTAAAGGAGGAGAACTTATATTTACATTAAGCAAAGCAAGGTTGGAAAGATTTCATTACAGACACCAGGAAAGAATTTAAGTTCACGCTACGATTTTATCCCAGAAATATCCGTACAAAGACTTTACCACCTTGACTCTAAGGCTCCTTGCCTGTATAGCTGCCATCACTTGGACCCCTGCCTTTGAGCCCCAGAACATTTTTTTTCCCTTTTTTTGCTTAATGCACTGAACTGTTCACCCCTAAGGAACCTCATTTAAATGCATGGAAACGAAACAGACCTCCTCGCATCTCTGCACCAATCAACGAGAACACTGAAACACTAAACTAAACCACGTCCCCAGCACAAAATTGCAAAGTATAAATCAACTTAAAATTCCACCTTATTCTTAATACAGCATCATGATATTATATTTAACATGTCATAATTATACTTCATAATAATGGGTACGTGTAAGATAAATCCCTATACGTTTATATTGGATGTACATCAATTTCACATCAACATTTCATGATCATTTTCCAATGCCATTAGCTCTCCAGATTTTGCTGAGGAATTATTCCATGTATTTGAATTGAAACTTAGTACTATTGCTTCTTAAGCTTCAAACCTATGTCTCAACCTCTGTAGTCCAACTTCTGGCATCAGTTTGACACCCACCTGTGCTTTGTTCATATCAAGAGGTGATGGCTAAAAATCCAGCTTCTCAGAAATTCATTACATTCAATGGGTCCAACTGTTTCGATGCTGAGGAAAGGACAGTGTCAAATTCCTTAGAGAATCCAAAACTGGGGCCATTGCCTTTCTCTAGTGTCCGAGCCCTAACCTGTCTCCTGGAGAATACATACAGAAGGCAGAGTTTTAGAGGAACATGAGCAATTTGGGTTATGATGAGAAATTTGAGAGAATCATGTGAGAATTGAATGAGGCTTTTCTCAATAGCTTCTCCATCTTAGGTGCCTGAAATAGCCATGACAGGCCACAGTCCTTGGGCAGCAGCCATTCACATAGACACTGGTTTCAGATGCATGCCAGCTTATCTGCATCATCAGGACACGTCTCTGATCTATTCTCATCTCACTGATTGAATTCCAAGGTTGTACTTTGGGGTCCTGTCATTAGGATGAAGTGGTAAAAGCAGACAAAGAAAGGGAATGTTAAAGTGCAGTCTTTGCTTTCTCAGAGTATTAGAAAAACAGAGTTTTCCCTTATGGATCAAGTGTTGGGGAATCATCCAAAGCACACAGTCTTGGCAATACTAATCATTGAATAAAAAATAATGTTCAAGAAAGACTAAGTGCTAACAACCCAGGTTCAATTCCAGTCTCGGAAGACTGTCTGTGTTGCGTTTGCACATTCTCCCAGTGTCTCCATGGGTTTCCTTCCACAGTCCAAAGATGTGCAAGTTTGGTGAATCGACCATGCTAAATTGTCCATAGTGTTCAGTAATGTGTAGGTTAGGTGCATTAATCAGGCCTAAATGTAGGGGAGGGGGAATGATTCTGGATCAGTGGTGCGGGAAGAGCACAGCAGTTCAGGCAGCATCCAAAGTGCAGCGAAATCGACGTTTCGGGCAAAAGCCCTTCATCAGGAATAAAGACAGTGAGCCTGAGGCGTGGAGAGATAAGCTAGAGGAGGGTGGGGGTGGGGAGAAATTAGCATAGAGTACAATGGGTGAGTGGGGGAAGGGATGAAGGTGATAGGTCAGGGAGGAGAGGGTGGAGTGGATAGGTGGAAAAGGAGCTAGGCAGGTCGGATAAGTCCGGACAAGTCATGGGGACAGTGCTGAGCTGGAAGTTTGGAACTAGGGTGAGGTGGGGTAAGGGGAAATGAAGAAACTGTTGAAGTCCACATTGTTGCCCTGGGGTTGAGGTGTTCCAAGGCGGAAGATGAGGCGTTCTTCCTCCAGGCGTCAGGTGGTGAGGGAGTGGCGGTGAAGGAGGCCCAGGACCTCCATGTCCTTGGCAGAGTGGGAGGGGGAGTTGAAATGTATCCCTGGTGGTGGGGTCTTTTTGGAGATGGTTTAAATATCAGTGGATGATTTGGTTTATGCGAAGGTTTGTAGGGTGGAAGGTGAGCACCAGGGGTGTTCTGTCCTTGTTACGGTTGGAGGGGTGGGGTCTGAGGGTGGAGGTGCAGAATGTGGACGAGATGCATTGGAGGGCATCTTTAACCACGTGGGAAGGGAAATTGCGGTCTCTAAAGAGGGAGACCATCTGGTGTGTTCTATGGTGGAACTGGCCCTCCTGGGAGCAGATACAATGGAGGCGGAGGAATTGAGAATACAGGATGACATTTTTGCAAGAGGTACGGTGGGAAGAGGTGTAATCCAGATAGCTGTGGGAGTCGGTGGGTTGTAAAAAATGTCAGTGTCAAGTTGGTCGTCATTAGTGGAGATGGAGAGGTCCAAGAAGGGGAGGGAGGTGTCAGAGATGGTCCAGGTAAATTTAAGGTCAGGGTGGAATGTGTTGGTGAAGTTGATGAATTGCTCAACCTCCTCGCGGGAGCACGAGGTGGCGCCAATGCCGTCATCAATGTAGCAGAGGAAGAGGTGGGGAGTGGTGCCGGTGTAATTACGGAAGATCAACTGTTCTATGTAGCCAACAAAGAGACAGGCATAGCTGGGGCCCTACGTGTGCCCATGGCTACCCCTTTGGTCTGGAGGAAGTGGGAGGATTCAAAGGAGAAATTGTTAAGGGTGAGGACCAGTTCGGCCAAACGAATGAGAGTGTTGGTGGAAGGGTACTGTTGGGGACGTCTGGAGATGAAAAAACGGAGGGCTTGGAGGCCCTGGATGGCGGATGGAGGTGTAGAGGGATTGGATATCCATGGTGAAGATGAGGCGTTGGGGGCCAGGGAAACAGAAATCTTGGATGAGGTGGAGGGCGTGGGTGGTGTCTCAAACGTATGTGGGGAGTTCCTGGACTAGGGGCGATAGGACAGTGTCAGAGATGAGTTCAGTGGGGCAGGAGCATGCTGAGACAATGGGTCGGCCAGGGTGGTCAGGCTTGTGGATCTTGGGAAGGAGGTAGAACCGGGCAGTGCGGGGTTCCCGGACTATGAGGTTGGAAGCTGTGGGTGGGAGATCCACTCAGGTGATGAGGTTCTGTATGGTCTGGGAGATGATGGTTTGGTGATGGTGGGTGGGGTCATGGTCGAGGGGGCAGTAGGAAGAGGTGTCCTCGAGTTGGCGTTTGGCTTCGGCGGTGCAGAGGTCAGTGCGCCAGACTACCACTGCGCTCCCATTATCCACTGGCTTAATGGCGAGGTTTGGATTGGAGCAGCGGGATTGGAGGGCTGCGCATTGTGAGGGTGAGAGGTTGGAGTGGGGGAGGGGGATAGACAGGTTGAGGCGGTTAATGTCCCGGCGGCAGTTGGAAATGAAGAGGTCGAGGGCAGGTAATAGGCCAGCGCGGGGTGTCCAGGTGGATGCAGTGTGTTGAGGTGGGCAAAGGGGTCCTCGGAAGGTGGGCAGGAATCCTGATTGCGAAAGTAAGCTCGGAGGCGGAGGCGACAGAAGAATTGTTTGACGTTACGGCATGTATTAAATTCATTGATGCGTGGACGGAGGGGGATGAGGGTGAATTCTTTGCTGAGGACTGATCGTTCGTCCTCAGTGAGGGGGAGATCTGGAGGGATGGTGAAAACTCGGCAGGGTTGGGAGCTGGGATCTGGTGTGGGTGTGGAGCTGGCAGTGGGGTCAGAGCCAGTAACTGGAGTGGGTGTGATGGTGGGGGGGAATGGGGATGGAGTCATGAGCAGGGTTAGTGTTCCCCTCGGGGTTCTGGGGCATGGGGATAGTGATCTGTGGGATCTGTGGGGGACTTGTCAGCAGAATGCAGATAAGTGGCGCTGGTGGGGGTGGAAGTGGTGGCAGGCACGGCAGTAGGGGTAGGGGGAATGAGTCTGGGTGGGTTACTATTCAGAGGGTCAGTGTGGGCTTGGGCCGAAGGGCTATTTCCGCGCTGTAGGGATTCTAATTCTTAAGCAGATTAGAAATAATTCATCATTGTGGGCTAAAAGTGGAAATAAGGATAATGAACTGGGGAGAAAGAATCATTGATTTGGCAATGATGTAGAAGAACAAGAGAAAATGCTTAAAACAATGACCAAAAAAAAAATAGAAATTGCTAGAAAATCTCAGCAGGTCTGTTTCAGGTCCAATCACCCTTCCTCGGAACTCAATGCTCAATAGAGTTCAGGAGTAAATATATTTCTCCAACAACCCATTAAAGATGAATCACAGAGGTTGCATAAAGAGCAAAATTGAAAACAAAGGCAGTACATCAAGCACAAAGCACAGAATGGGAAAACTGAATACAGAAATACTACAAAAGAAGTTAAGAAACAATGAGGCAGAGTATTGTTTAAATGATGATGCATTGGGAAATGTGGATTGTACAAGTGGTTCTGGGTGTCCTTGTGCTCCAGACAATTAAAGCAGACTGGCAAAGTCGACAAGCAATTAGAAGGGTAAGTGGTTTTATTGGCCTTCACTGCAAGAGGATTTGAGATCTGAAATAGGGATGTTATATTGCAATTATACAGGGTCTTAGGGAGACCACACTCAGAATACTGAGGTGCTATTTTGGTGTCTCCACCAAAAAGACAATATGCTTTCAACAGGGGGATTACAGTGGAGGTTCACTTGGCTGATACCAAGGATTGTGAAACTTCTCCCTGAGGAGAGATTGGTTCAATTGGGCTTATATTTACTAGAATTTAGAAAGATGAGAGGTTTGAAATATATCAAATTCTAACACCACTAAATAGACTGGATGTTAAGAGGATGTTTTCCATGGTTGGGGAGTCTAGCGCTCGGGAATACAGGATAGATCATTTCGAAGTGAGATGTAGAAAGAAATGAATTCTTTACCACAGAAGGCTGCTGAGATAAATCATTAAATAAGTTCAAGAAAGAGATTTTTCTTTTCAAGATTAGAGGCATCTCATAGCAAATGTCCAAGTCTGGAAGTGCAAAGTTTGCAACTGCTTATTCAGAAATGATCAGAGTAGCTCCAAGCCAGCCATGCACTTGCTGTTAGACTGGTGGAACAAATCAGGAATGCATGAGGTTACCTAAGCTTCAGACAGAGGGTAACAACAGAAAGGTGATAGGCAGATGTGTAGCACAAGAAATTGCAGCTTGAGTTTACAAAGCTACTGATATCTCTTTCTGTATTTTCTTTGTCTATCTGTCTGTCTACTTCTCCAGCTTTCCTATCCTTCAGTTTACCTCGTAATCTCATGATTTATTTCTCTGTCTCTCTCTTTCAATCTCTCTCTGTCTATCCTGCAACAGGGAAGATATTATAAAATTCGAGAGGATTCAGAAAATATTTACTGGGTTGCTGCTGCTGGGACTGGAGGCTTTGAGTTAGAAGGAGAGCTAGATAGGCTGGGACTTTTCTCACAGGAGCGTAGGAGGTTGAGGGGTGACCCTTATTGAGGGGAATAGCAAAGGTCTTTTCCCTCGACTGGATGAGTTCAAAACCTGGGGGCATATTTTTAAGGTGAGAGGAGAGGGGAAAGATTTGAAAGGGACCCAAGGGACAACACTTTCATATAGAGGGTGGTTTGGATGTGGAATGGACTGCCAGAGGAAGTGGTAGATGCAGGTACGGTTGCAACATTTAAAGGATATTTGGATAGGTACACAAATAGGAAAGGTCTAGAGGGATATGGGCCAAACTCAAAAGAGTGGGACTAGTTTAGTTTGGGAACCATGGTCAGCATGGACAGGTTGGATTAAAGGGTCTGTTTCCATGCTGTATCACTCAATGACTCTACCAATTCTTCTTTTTTGTCTTGATTTCTCTTTTTTTCTTGATATCAGTCTGTTTTTCCTTCTCTCTCTTGATTTTTCTCTCTGGCTCTTGAAGCACAAGTATGAAAGATACTGTATTTGGATAAATAGAACAATTTTAACAGTGACTTAATAATGTTTTATTATTGTCTTTTTAGAAAGGGCTGTTTTTAAAAATTTATATCTACCACATTTTCCAGTTCATGTACTTGAGATTATGCCATTTAACATTATTCAATATTCCCAAAATCTCTGCAATAAGAAATTACTTGGTCCCAAGCATTCTAGACTGTACTGCTGCTTTTGGATATGTATTTCAAGGGTAACTGAAGAAGCATATGAGGAAGAAAGGAACAGAGAGGTGTCCAAACACACTGGGTAAAGAGAGATGGAAGGAGACTCGTATCGAGCATAAAAGACCTATTTGAGTAAATGATCTGTTGCTGTGCTGTAGACTTGAAGTAAAGAAATGGGAAGGTTCTTCTGAATTATTTGGTTAGAGTTTGCCATAAATTATATGGGACTGAATGAAAGGAGTTAGGTTAGGGTGACCCAGAATCCAAAGCTAACTTTTCTGCATCTGTCAAGAAGCCACCAAATATTTCCGTTGTCTTTGGCGAAACTATCTGTAAGGGATTATGTTAACCTTCCTTTTAACAATCTAGCTCTCTGTGGAGAAAACACCAGGGTCTGCAGATGACTGTTTTAAGGACTTCAGCAGCCATTGCACCTCTCCAACAAGGTGATTTTAGTGGCAAATTTTTGTCAGATAACTACAGTTCTATTTGGATCAGATGGTCAACGTTCTTGGCCATCCATTTTTGGCATATGGAAAGTGTTGGCAAGACCAACATTGGCTATCCATCCCAGATTGCCCTTGGGAAGGTGCTGCTGAGCTGCCCTCTTGAACTACCGCAGATCATTCGATAAAAATAGCTTTCATAGGTGAAGGAATTCCAGTTTTTAACTGAGTGATGATAAAGGAATTGTGATTAATGACTAATTGAAGTGTTGCAATTGAATAAGGAAGAGGTTTAAAGGCTGACTATTATTCTAGAATTTGAATCTCCAATGTAATGTGAATAAACAAGTTCATTATTATTCCTGGCTTCCAATCAAGAGAACATATGGTAATTTGAAAATTAACTTCAGTTGTCTGGAGGAATCTGGTGATGATCCATTTTTCAGAAGGGCTGCCAGATTTCTCTGTGTGTCGTATTCTCTGTATATGAGTAATACAATTAGTGTGGATGGCAGTTTGCTCTTTAATCCAAAACAGGAATTTCCAGGACGATATATTAGGGAAGTTTGTAATATGATAGTGAAGTCCTAATGCTTTGCTACCACCAACTTTCTTTGGAGGTGTTTCTGGAGGTGTCATTACACAAATGAATCATAGAATCCCTACAGAGTGGAATCAGGCCATTTGACCCATTGAGTCCACACTGACCCTCGGAAAAGCATGAAATGTAAGTTAGAAATGAAAGCGAAGTCAGAAGTAATCAGGGTAGTAAAGGTGTTTGGTACATTTGCCTATATTGATCAGTGCATTGAGTATAGGATTTGCAATGTCATGTTTCAGTTGTACAGGATATTGGTTAGGCCACTTTTGGAATAGTGTGTACAATTCTGGTTTCCTTGCTATAGGAAAGATGTAAAACTTGAAAGGGTTCAGAGAAGATTTACAAGAATGTTGTGGGGGCTGGAGGGTTTGAGCTATAGGAAGAGGTTGGGGGTATTTTCCCTGCAGCATCAGAGGCTGAGAGGCGACCTTACAGAGATTTATAAAATCATGAGGGGCATGGATAGGGTGAATAGCTAAGGTCTTTTATCCGTGATAGGGGAGTCCAAAACTAGAGAGCATAGGTTTCAGGGAACCAGAGAATGCCTATGCAGACACAAGGAAAACATACCAAATCCACACAGTCACCTAAGGTGGGAATTGAACCCAGGTCCCCTGTGCTTTGATGCAGCAGTGCTAACCACTGAGCCACTCTGCCACTCAAGTTTGAATTAATCTCCCCAGCCAAATAGCCCTTCGATAGTCATCTTCCATATTTAATAAACTAATAAATAGATGAGTTTAAAGAGATAGAACAATGCAGCATTTTTCTTCAGGGCTACTGTGATTTTTCTGCTGAGTTACAAAAAACAAATAATCTTCAGTTCTTAGAGCCATCATGACAACCCTGTAAGTTTGGTAACCGGCCATAATATCATGGAATACATGTTATCAAATCAAGCTGAAATCTTAAGAGGGAAGCTGCCTGACAACATGTAGATGAGACTAAATCTCTTTGCCTGATGGAAAGCAGTGCAGGGGACAAGCCAAGTTACACAGCTGTCATCTCGTTTTACAATGGAACCTTACTGTGCACCAACATATTGTCAAATTGCGTCACTCAACCTGAGAAGATTTAATCAGGAGCTGGACAGCACACAAATGTGAAACGGCTTTCACTCGTTCTTGTCTCCCCTTTGACCTCCTGCCTTTCAAGTTTATAATGACTTTGCAGCCGTCAGTGCAGTTCAATCTCATGCATTGTCTGTCAATATAACTAAGGGTGCTCTATTATAAGTGTTGATACCACTATTTTGCCATTTTATCTCTTGTTGCTTAAGCCTCGTGGAACGCACCAACAGCTTAATCATTTTGATATGAAAATAGATATTGCTAGAGAAACTCAGCAGGTATGGCAGCATCAGTGGAGAGACAGCAGAGTCAACATTTCAGGGCCAATGACCCTTCCATTCTGAAAAGTGAACTTTGCCTTTTCTCCACCAAAGCTGACAGACCTGCTGAATTTCTCCAGCAATCACTGTTTCAGTTTCAGATTTCCCAACACCCGCAAATCGTCAATTTGTTGAATAATTTTGATCTCCGAAACAGGATTACGTTTTACCAGATTCTAATTAATTTCTCGCCCAAAGAGTGTCTAAGAGGTGTTTTCACTGGTTGCAGGTGGAAAGGACGAGAACTCACAGTTTCACAGTGGATCCAGAGTCCTTGAATACTCTCAAGGGAGAGATAGATCATTGATAAGGAAGGGAGTGAATGATTATCAGGGGTAGATGGGAATATGTCATAATCAGGTCAGTCATGATCTTATAGGAAGACAGACCAGGCTAGAGGGTTTTAATGGCCTACCTTATTCCTAACTCATACATTTATGTTAGTTTTGAGTGGAAGTCTGTTCACAAAGTGCATTTGCTGATGTGCAGTCTACACTGCTGACTTTTTTAAACTGAGTTCATTTTAGCTATATATAGATCACATATATAGAGCCATAGAGTCAGACAGAGGGTTTGAGCTCTAGTGAGAGGCTGAATAGGCTGGGGCTATTTTCCCTGGAGTGTCAGAGGCTGATCTTATAGAAGTTTATAACATCATAAGGGGCATGGATAGGGTGAATAGCCAAGGACTTTTTTCCCAGGGTACGGGAGTCCAAAACTAGAAGACGTAGGTTTATGGTGACAGAAGAAAGATTTTAAAGAGACCAAAGGGGTAGCCTTTTCACGCAGAGGGTGATGCGTGTATACAATGAGCTGCCAGAGGAAGTGGTAGAGGCTGGTACAATTACAACATTTAAAAGGTATCTGGATTGATATATGAATAGGAAGGCTTTAAAGGGATAGGGGCCAAATGCTGGCAAATGGGACGAGATTAATTTAGGATATCTGGTCAGCATAGATGAGTTGGACCAAAGGGTCTATTTCTGTGCTGATGGATTATATGTTTAGATACAACACTCTCACTTATTCTCCATCTTATTGTAACTGGAAACAAAAATTACTGATTCCCATGTTTCCACTGAGCTAGATTTGGGATTGGGGTGTGGGGTTAGTATGGGGATTGAATACTAAGGGTTGGGCTTCCTCCTAGAGATCATTAATGCCTGCACCACAAATTGCTGTCAATGCAGTTTCATAATGACGTTACAACATCAATGGGGCATCTGAAACCTCCTGAGCATTGGTTGCTCAGACCTGACTCCTTAACCAAAGCGAGAGGGAGAAAATCAGAAGGAAAGAGCAGACACTAAATCGAGTGTTTTAGAGCCAAATTAGACAGAGAAAGAGAATCAAAGGGAGGGCAAGGAAGATGACAGAGAAAGAAGAGGCAGAAAAGCAGAATCATAAAATAATTTAAAATACACGAAAATGCTGGGAAAGAATGGGCCACCTGCAGGAGTGAGGGTCCACACTTTGCATTCTGAATTTCCATAGCTGGAATTATATGCCCTATTCCTGGACTTAATGCTCATAGAAGGTGCATTCATGATGCAGCCTAACAGTTTGATTCTCATTTTGTACATTCTTGGAATATATCTACAGTGGGCAGTAAGGCTGGGGGCAGGTCCTGTTGGGAGTCTCCCTGCCCCTCAAAGTCGAAAGCCTGAGGCTTCAGGTGAATAGTTGGATTCAGGAAGTGGTTAAAAATTATAACCAGCTTTGTCTGAATCCAGCATTTCTAATTTAAGGGAAACCTTCTTAATATAAAGCTGCGCCTTCTGCTGTGGTAGAGTTAAGTGATATCTTCAAATGCCCATTGTCATCACCATCTGACATGTATTGATTTTCACTTTTAGTGTCTGGGATGTCCTTTTTAGATCGATTGCCACAAATTGTTCTTGTTGGCATTAGCTTAGGCTATCGATCCCATATACAGACAGATGTCCACATGCAGTAGCTAGGTGGAGGGTTTATGTACCTCTGGAGTATCCTACCTCGGGGTGCCATCTGTGGCTACTCCTCCTCTGAGGTGTCTTTTTGCACCATCCTGTCTCCCTGTGAGGAAGGGTGAGCTTGAGGTTTTTTTTTAATCACTCTCTTGCTTCAGCACAGAAAGGAAGTACAGGCCTGTGTACATATAAAGGCAGATGCTCTGCTGGACCAGGCCTACATGATGGTTGTCAACAACTCCACTCTCTATATGTTGGAGCCAGTACAGTGCTGACAAAGTTGATGAAAGACTCCACCTTTCGATCCAAATGTCTCGGGCAAAGCTGTGTACTTTTCATGATCCTGTCTATGCATTTTGACAAAGTCATTCATGCTGGAGACCGTGTGACCATCTGCCTGGAAAAATGCCTCACTGGCATGTAAAAGCCTCAAGAACATATTGCACAACTTCAAATCATGACACCGCTGCTCAAATTTTATTGGATTTCACCCAACTAAACCTGGCCACATCTTGTCCGTGTGGTTTTCGGTTGGCTGTCAATAGGGCAGAACCATTCTTCCCATTTCCAAAGTGAGTGTTCCAGTCCAGCGCTGGGTCTGGTAGGGGTCTTCACCCACCAGGATCTGTCAGTGTAGAAAAGAGATAATCTGTTTTTCTGGGGTCTGATCATAACTGTTGAATCCTCTCCTGGGTTTCTCCTGGGCAGCTCCTGACATGTAGTAGGATTTGATTTATTATTGTCACATGTTGAAAGTATTGTCTTGCCTAGTCTCCAGGAAAATCAAGGGATGAACCTAGATTTCTCCAGTTTCCTAATTTTCCCTCCCTCCACCTTGTCTCAGCCAAATCCCTCGACCTCAGCACCGCCTTTCTAACCTGCAATATTCTTCCTGACCTCTCCGGCCCCACCCCCACTCTGGCCTATCACCCTCACCTTGACCTCCTTCCACCTATCGCATTTCCAATGCCCCTCCCCCAAGTCCCTCCTCCCTACCTTTTATCTTAGCCTGCTTGGCACACTCTCCTCATTCCTGAAGAAGGGCTCATGCCTGAAACATCAGCTCTCCTGCTCCTTGGATGCTGCCTGACCTGCTGTGCTTTTCCAGCAGCACATTTTCAGCTCTGATCTCCAGCATCTGCAGTCCTCACTTTCTCCAGGAAAATCATACCTTACAAAAGTACATCAGTTTAACAGAACAGAATGCAGAATATAGTGTTACAGCTGCAGAGAAAAATCATCTCTGGTACATGAGCAGTCCAGGTTGTAAATTTGCTCGCTGAGCTGGAAGGCTTGTTCTCAGATGTTTTGTCACTATGCTAGGCAACATCATCAGTGAGCCACTGTTGAAGCATTGGTGTTATGTCCTGCTTTCTGTTTATGTGTCTTGGTCTGTTGTGGTGGGTGATATCACTTCCAGTTCTTTTTGTCAGAGGTTGGTAAATGGGGTCCAAATCAATGTTTTTGTTAATGGAGTTCTGGTTTGAATGCCAGGCCTCCAGGAATTCCTATGTATGTCTTTGTTTAGCCTGTCCCAGGATATACATATTGTCCCAGTTGAACTGGTGTCCCTCGTTGTCTGTGTATAAGGAAAGTAGTGTTAGTTGGTTGTGTCTTTTAGTGCTCATATATCCTAGTGGCCAGTTTCCTGCCCATCTGTCTGATGTAATGTTTGTTGCAGTCCTTGCATGGTATTTTGTATATGATGTTTATTCTGCTGATTGTTGGTACAGCGTCCTTTAGATTAATCAAGAGCTGTTTCAGTGTGTTGGTAGACCAAGACACACAGATAGAAAGCAGGACAGTACATCAGCGCTTTAACAGAGGCTCACTAATGATGTTACCCAGCATGGTGACGAAACGTCTGAGAACAAACGTGCCAACTCAGCAAGTAAACACAACCTGAACCACAACCTGAGCTACAAATCTTCTCAAAAACTGCAAATATGAGCAGTTCGTCCGTAAGCCTGATAATGGCTGGGAAGAAACTGTTCTTGAATCTTTTGGTAGGCCACTGTCTTTTGGAAGTGGGTGGTAGGGGTCTTTGATTACATTGGCTGCATTCCTGAGGCAGTGGAAAATGTCGGCGGAGGCTGTGGAAGGAAGGCTGCCTGGGCTGTGTTCACAGCCCTCGAGAATTTCTTGTGGTCTGGGGAAGACCAGTTGTCATACCAAGCTGTGACACATCTGGATAAGATGGTTTCTCTGGTACAGCAAAAGAAATGGTAAGAGTCATTGTGGATATATCAAATTTATTTAGCCTTCTGAAGAACTAGAGGCATTGATTTGCTTTCTTGACCATAGCATCGATATGGATGGACGAGGGTAGATTGTTGGTGATATTTACTCCTAGGAACTTGAAGCTCTTGACCACCTCCATCTCAATACCAAACAGGGCTGTGTCCCCCACTCTGCTTCCTGAAGTTGATGACCAGCTCCTTCGTTTTTCTGACATTGAAGGAGAGATTGTTGTCTTTATACCATGCCTTTAAACTTTTTATCATTTTCCTGTAGTCTGTCTCATCATTGTTTGAGATCCAACCAACCACAGTGGTGTCATCAGCAAACTTGTAAATGGAGTTAGAGCTGAATTTGGCCACACAGTTGTGAGTGTTTAAGGAATACAGTAAGGAGCTGAGTAAGCAGCCTGTGGGGCACTGGTATTGAGGATTGTTGAGCAGAAGGTGTTGTCACCTATCCTTACTGATTGTGCTCTGTGGGTCAGGAAGTTGAGGATCCAGTTGCAGAGGGGGGAGCAGAGTCCTAGGTCTTGAAGTTTGGAGATGAGTTTTGTTGGAATTATGATGTTGAAGGCAGAGCTAAACTCAATAAATAGGAGTCTGGTGTAGGTGTCCTTGTTATCCAGATGTTCTAGGGAGACAGCACGGTGACTCAGTGCTTAGTACTGCTGCCTCACAGAGCCAGGGACCCAGGTTCGATTCCAGCCTCAGGTGACCGTCTGTGTGGAGTTTGCATGTTCTCCCCATATCTGCATGTGTTTCCTCCGGGTGCTCCAGTTTCCTCCCACAGTCCAAACGTGTGCAGGTTAGCTGAATTAACCATGCTAAATTGGCCAGAGTGTTCAGGGATGTGTGGATTAGGTGCATTAGTCATGGGTAATGGGTCTGGGTGGGTTACTGTCTGGAAGGTTGGTGTGGATTTGTTGGGCTGAATGGCCTGTTTCCACACTGTAGGCATTCTATGATTAGATTACTTACAGTATGGAAACAGGCCCTTCGGCCCAACAAGTCCACACCGACCCGCCGAAGCGCAACCCACCCATAAGACTTACCTAACACTACGGGCAATTTTTAGCATGGCCAATTCACCTGACCCACACATCTTTGTGACTGTGGGAGGAAACCGGAGCACCCGGAGGAAACCCACGCAGACACGGGGAGAATGTGCAAACTCCACACAGTCAGTCGCCTGAGGCGGGAATTGAACCCAGGTCCCTGGCGCTGTGAGGCAGCAGTGCTAACCACTGTGCCACCGTGCCGCCCCCAAATGTGTGACTGGGGTTTAAATATGGTGCCAGCTGTTGGGACACTGGATATTCCTGCCAGCACTTGTACATGTCTTTGCCCATGAAGTATGCTGTAGAGGCTGAACGCATCGTGAATGAGATAAAGAGAGGAAGACTGAGTGACAAAACATGCTGTGAATCATGGCAGACTGGATGCCATGAATCTCATTTAAAAAAGAACACTTTGACTCAAAATAGGAAAATCTTAATGTTAGTGTTGGTAATCTTAGCAACTATTATCAATTGTTGCAAAATCAATCTGATTTATTAATGTCCATTTTCAAGAAGGAAATCACTCATTCTCACCCAATCTTAGATTACAGGTGACTGTAGACTCTGAGCAATATGGTTGACTTGTAACTGCCCTCTGAACTGGCCCCAACAAACCACTGAAGGGCAATTAGAACTGGGCAACACCAGTGATGCTTACAACCCATGAAAAAAGAAAGAGGAAAACTAACATTGTTGTTTGTGAGATGTCAGGCTCAATTCAAGAATGTGTTCCCATTACAGTGACTAAAACACTGGTGGAGGGAATGGACTCCAAATACTCTCTAGAAACTCTGGTTAGCTCCTCTCAGGAACAGTGCTTTGTGTCCTGAGAGGCAGAGTCTGTCCATCCTTTTCGATCATTACTGCTTTACACAACAACATCCATAACTCATATAATTCACATCACCCAGAAGTACCAGCTCTAAGTGTCTGCAGCACCATTAATCTACATCATGGACATAAATCCAGACTTATCACGGTGGTTCCATTCAAACATCCTCATGGTTGCAAGCTTTGGGGCTGAGACGTTAAAATCGTTCAGCGGTTTGCAGGGAATTAAAAGTCAAGATCTTCCACACCACAGATTACTCTCTTTTTAAAAAAAATAAACTAATGTTGACAAGTGCTAAAAATGGTTTATCATTTCACCAACAATTTCATGGTCAGCAGCATAATGAATCTGTTTGTTCGTCTGAGCTTTCTTTACAGCAATGGCACGTTTTCCGTAAAGAAAGGTGTAAATATAATATTAGGAAGCTGGCGAGCAAATGTAATTTAAAACTCCTTGTAAAGTCATAAACTTGCATGGACTCAAATGCCAGCAAGCACAGCAATTTGTCTTTAAATAAAATCTGCAATTGGTTTCAGTTAGAGTGCATTACTGTGCGTTGTGTTCATGACCAACAGATTCATTATACAGTGTGACAGCTGTGCCATTAGCATTCAGGTCATGGAAGAGATAGTCAAATTGCTGTCAGCATAACACTGAATCTTAGTGTTGGACGGAAGAGTTATATTATGTTAACGACCAACATGTTCAATTAGGGGAAAAATTGTCTTCGCTCTGATGCCCTGGCTCGAATGTCCACTCCACACTGAATGCTGTGTTTTACTTGAAATGCAATATTTTAAAAATTATTGCATTGTCATTAATTTTCAAACTGTTTGGAAGATAGGAACATGAGCTATTCAGCCATTCACACCTATTCTGGTGTTCAATTAAGTCATTTCTGAGCTGGCTCTTAAGTTTGCCTAGAGTCCTTGTTTGTGCAACTGTTAATACCTTTGTCAGTGTGCTTTGATATTCTCAATGGAGCCCCATCGGCAACTATTATCTGGAGGGTTCTGGGTGTCTTCGTGTAAAGAAGGGCTTCCTGCCATTACCCAAATGGCCTAACTCTAATGTTAAGGTAATGCCTGGGGGTAAGGAACCTCCACCAAGTGGATTGGCTATGCTAAGTTGCTCATAGTATTGAGGGAAGTGTAGGTGAGGTGCGTTAGCTGTGATGGGTCTGGGAGGGATACCGTTTGCAGGCTCACTGTGAATTTGTTGGGTCGAATGACCTATTTCCACACTGTAGGGACTCTCTAAGGGACTGTAAAAGATTTGTAGGATTGAATGGAACAGATTTTTAGTGCTCTTATGATTCAACCCACTCAAGATCATGGTGAACATTCCGTTAGGTCTCATATCTAGAACGTCATGATTTCTGTATTTGGATCCCTTGGAAGTGTTTTTGCTCCTGGACAGTTTCTAATATATCATTATTTAAAAATTAACTTGATATTCCTTTTTAGCTGGTCGTGACCTGGTTGAGAAGATGATGCTGATAATCAAGCCTCAGTATTCCACAAGTTGTGACAAATGTATATGAATCTAAAAGGAAAAGTAACTCTATTTATCGTATACAGTCAGTTCTGCTATAATGCATGTTTCTTCAACACAAATTGGCTTTAATGCGATTGAAGAGTTTAGGCTGTTATTTGTAGAATGCAAACTTTCCTTACTTGCATTGACTATAATGCAGTTCCAGCCTCATTAGTTTAAATGGCATAGCTATTGTGCGGTTTTCTTATAACAGAAGATTGCACGAGAATTGAAGTATCGCATTATATCTGAACTGAGTATACCTTTAAACTTTAACAAAATGACAAAGACAGACTTTTAATTACTATGAGGTTCTCATTGGAGTTCCATCATCAACTATTTTTAATTACAATATTATTAAACTTGAGCTATACATCTCTGACCCCAAATATACATTGGTTCACAAATAAGATAGAAGATATACAGACTGACACAATAGTATGAATGGGGACACAAAAGTGAAAGTCATAGTTCTGTATCACATTTCAGATTACAAAAGTAGAATGATCAGCAATTGTCTTAATTATTATCGATGATGACACAATGTTGTCTGCAAAGTGATGATCATATTTTGATTCACTGATTGATCGGTTGGACCCAGAGTCTATGCTTTCCTTGATATTTTGGAATTTTTTTTAGATTAGATTAGATTAGATTCCTTACAGTGTGGAAACAGGCGCTTCGGCCCAACAAGTCCATCCAGATCCATCTCCCTCTGACTAATGCACCGAACACAATGAGCAATTTAGCATGGCCAATTCACCTGACCTGCACATCGTTGTGACTGTGGGAGGAAACTGGAGCACCCGAAGGAAACCCATGCAGACACGGGGAGAATGTGCAAACTTCACACAGATGGTCACCTGAGGTTGGAATGTCGCCTTTCCTGTTCTTTTGACAAAGAGTGGGGCAAAGCAATTTACAGAGAAAGCAGGTAGAGAGATGCTGTTATCACTGGTGCCTGGAGGTTTCTATTCGCAGTCCACCCATCCAGTTTGTACTAACCTGCAGCTGGACCAGTCTGAAAGCTGTTACCATGCAGAGCTCATGTGAACCCACAAAAGATTGCATCAATTTGTCCAAATTCTTTTTGCCAAAAAATTACCATTGTTTCATATGCATCACTTAACTTTGCTTGCTTTTTTACAAGTTGCAAATAAACTCCGTGCACACTTTGTTATCCATGTTTAAAATGAGGTCCATTTTTTCTGCTTTTGATCCACAGTTCAAAATAAAAACAAGGTCCTTGCACAGTCCAAAAGTGGATATGTTACAAGTTTAAGAAAGAATTCGCAATTCGATAGCACACTTCATGTGATGTTATAGAGTCACACAGCACGGAAGCAGACCCTTCGGTCCATCTAGTCCATGCCGAACATAGTCCTAAACTAAACTAGTCCCACCTTCCTGCTCCTGGCCCATTATCCCTCCAAACCTTTCCTATTCATGTACTTGACCAAATGTTAGAGTCAATGAAGTGTAGTCACTTTTCTGATGTCAACAAAGCTGAAGTCTATGGAATAAAAAAAGACATTAACATCATCGATAGGAACTTGGTTGAATGGCAACTAATAAGAGAACAATAGTGAATTGTTGCTTTTGGTTGGAAGGAAGGTATAAATGGGATTCCCCGGAGATTGGAACACGGATCACTGCTTTTCTTGATATATTTTAATGATCTAGACTTGAAAATTTGAAGGTGGCACTACACTTGGAAGAATTGTAAGTTTTGAGGGTAAGAGTGATACTTCAAAGGGACAGGTGGGCTGATGGAATAGATGGGTAAGTAACAAATGAAATGAAATTAAAGGGTACTATTCTAAAGGGAATGCATGAACAGAGAGCTGGGGATAATTGTGCATTTATCATTGAAAGTGGCAGTTACAGTTGGTTAAAACAATGTTTTGAAATGGACCATTTGAGGTGAGCACTGCAATTTAGGAAAGATGTAAAGGCTGAAGAGACAACGCAGAACAGGTTGATGAGAATGGTTCCAGCTTCAGTGACATTGGCAGTTTGGAGAGGCTAAGACTTTTCCCTTTGGAGAAATGAAGCTTAGAGAATTTCTCTTCTTTGAGATGGTAAATGCCTGGCACTTGTGCGACACAAATGTTATTTGCTATGAACCAGCCCAAGCTTGGACGTCCAGGTTTTGCCGTATTTAGGCGTGGATTGCTTAAGGATATGGAGATTTGTGAATTCTGCTGAATAGTATATAGGGTTGAGGAAGCCTTTATCTTTGTGGGGGAGGGAAAGCCATCAACCAAGCAGCTGAAGATAGTTGAGCCCAAGCCTTTGAAGTGGTGGGACTGAGGTGAGTTACCTCCAAAAACCACAACCATCTTCCTTTGAGCTAGGTATGACTCCAATCCTGTGACTTTCATTAACTGCAGTTTTGTTAGAGCTTCTTGATACCTCACACATTTAAATGACATCAGGACAGTCCATTTTACCTCATATTAAAGTAAGTGGTAAAAGAACCAACAGCCAACAGAAGGAAAACGTCTTTGTTGAGTGAGTGGTTGGAATCAGGAAAATACAACCTGAGAGTGTGATGAAGTCAGATTCAATAAGAAAGCTTGGATAAACCTGAAATGAAAAATCAATTTGGAGAACTGCAGGGGAAAGGCAGGGCAGTGAGAATAGTCTAGTTGCTTTGTCACAGAGTTGGCATGGACACAACTGACTAAATGACCTTCTCCTGTGTTGTAACTTTGTGATGATTCTAATAAATCAGCAGCCAATTTCTGTACATCAGGCTCCCTCAACCACCAACGAGATGGGCTGTGTTCTTTAAAATAATGCAACGGGGATTTTCTCTGTTCTCCTAAGAGAACAGACAAGGTGCTTAACCTAAAATCTCATCCAAAAGGCGACCCCTCCAATAATACAGTACCAACCCACACTGCACTGGAGTGTCCCTGGCAGGATCAACATAAAGTGACCACCCTCAATTGTCTTCATGTGCTCTGGAGTGTGGTTTGTACCCATGAGCTTTGAGACTCAATGAGAAATCCATAACACGACATATCTGATGCTGGACTGCAGAGTAATGAGTGCAATTTTTATTCTCTGTATCTCAGCAGCCATTACACAGGGATTAACTCATTTGCATATAAATAAATTAGCATACATGGAACTGGAAATAGAGTTATACAATTAGGCAGCTGAGGCTTTTAGTTTTGCATGCAAATTAGTTTTGTGATTTTCTTTGCATATAAATGTGTTTCTGTGTCTCTTGACGTAATAAGTAACCTATAGTAATAAGAAGTTGACATTCACACTTGGGATCATAAAAGGATTGTGTATTGAAGTGAGTGTGTGCTGTATCATTTCAGAAGTTGCACTCAGTCAGTGCCCACTGTCAAACTGCCTCTACTATACGTTGTGGTAACTTGACCTATCCTCTTGTTTATTTATCTGCTTCTTGAAATAGATTAGTTTTTAAAAAATTTATTCATGAAATGTGAGCAATACTGACAAGACCATCACTTGTCACCAGCTCTAATTGCCCCTGAGAAGGTGGGGGTGACTTGTGGAGGGAATGACATGAAACGCTGGGTCTGGTCTGTGTTGATATTCAAATCCATGCTCATTATCTTACAAAATATTCTGTTGTTAATAAGAATTAGAAGCTAATAACTGATCCATTTAAATTTAAATTAAGGATTGTAAAACAGCACTGCTATTTATTGATGTAACCAGTCAATCTGCCATGGTGTTGTTAGCTCTGAATCAGAGAACATGCTGTTTTGATATTGTTGGGCAGAGGGAGTAACAACAGGATTGCAAAATAGAATGACTCAAGGTTCATTTTTATTTAAATACTTTCCATAATTGTTTTTCTCACTGGTGTTTTGGGAATTGAGTCGTACAAGCCATCCCATTATTTCATGATGATGGCAAGTGAGTCGCCATTATATTTTATACATTATCTATTAGAACATAGCACATAGAAAAATACAGTGCAGTACAGGCCCTTCGGCCCTCAATGTTGTGCCGATCCAAGCCCACCTAACCTACACTAGCCCACTTTCCTCCATATGCCTATCCAATGCCCGTTTAAATGCCCATAAAGAGGGGGAGTCCACCACTGTTACTGGCAGGGCATTCCATGAACTCACGACTCGCTGAGTAAAGAATCTACCCCTAACATCAGTCCTATACCTACCACCCCTTAATTTAAAGCTATGCCCCCTCGTAATAGCTGACTCCATACGTGGAAAAAGGTTCTCATGGTCAACCCTATCTAAACCCCTAATCATTTTGTACACCTCTATCAGTCACCCCAAACTTTCTTTTCTCCAATGAAAACAGCCCCAAGTGCCTCAGCCTTTCCTCATATGATCTTCCTACCATACCAGACAACATCCTGGTAAACCTCCTCTGCACCCGTTCCAGTGCCTCCACATCCTTCCTATAGTATGGCGACCAAAACTGCACACAATACTCCAGATGTGGCTGCACCAGAGTCTTATACAACTGCAACATGACCTCAGGACTCTGGAACTCAGTTCCTCTACCAATAAAAGCCAGTACGCCATATGCCTTCTTCACAGCACTATTTACCTGGGTGGCAACTTTCAGAGATCTGTGTACATGGACACCAAGATCCTTCTGCTCATCCACACTACCAAGTATCTGACTACTAGCCCAGTACTCCATCTTCTTGTTACTCTTACCAAAGTGAATCACTTCACACTTAGCTACATTGAACTCCATTTGCCACTTTTCTGCCCAGCTCTGCAGCCTATCTATATTCTGCTGTAACCTGCCACTGCCTTCCTCACTGTCAACAACTCCACCGACTTTCGTATCATCCGCAAACTTGCTCACCCAACCTTCTAGCCCCTCCTCCAGGTCATTTATAAAAATGACAAACAGCAATGGTCCCAAAACAGATCCTTGCGGAACACCACTAGTAACTGCACTCCAAGATGAACCTTTACCATCAACTACTACCCTCTGTCTTCTTCCAGCCAGCCAATTCCTAATCCAAACCTCCAACTCACCCTCAATGCCATACCTCCGTATTTTTTTGCAGTAGCCTACCATGGGGAACCTTATCAAACACCTTACTAAAATCCATATACACCATATCTACCACTTTACCCTCATCCACCTCCTTAGTCACCTTCTCAAACAATTCAATAAAGGTTTGTGAGGCACGACCTGCCCTTCACAAAACCATGCTGACTATCCTTGATCATATTATTCCTATCCAGATGTTCATAAATCCTATCCCTTACAATTCTCTCTAAGACTTTGCCCACAACAGATGTAAGACACACCGGCCTATAGTTACTAGGGTTATCCCTACTCTCCATCTTGAACAAGGGAACCACATTTGCTATCCTCCAGTCTTCTGGCACTATTCCTGTAGACATCAAGGACATAAAAATCAAGGCCAATGGCTCTGCAATCTCCTCCCTTGCTTCTCAGAGAATCCTAGGATAAATGCCATCAGGTCCAGGGGACTTATCTATATTCACCCTTTCCAGAATTTCCAACACCTCTTACCTACATATCGCAAAGCCATCCATTCTAATTAATTGTGACTCAATATTCACATCGGCAACAATGTCCTGTTCTTGAGTGAATACTGACGAAAAGTATTCATTCAGTGTCTCCCCAATTTCTTCAGCCTTCACACGCAACTTCCCACTACTATCCTTGACTGGACCTATTCCTACCTAGTCATTCTTTTATTCCTGACATACCTATAGAAAGCGTTTGGGTTTTCCCTAATCCTACCAACCAAGGACTTTTCATGTCCTCTCCTTGCTGCTCTTAGCTCTCTCTTTAGATCCTTCCTGGCTACCTTATAACTTTCAATCGCCCCAATCGAACCTTCAATCCTCATCTTTACATAGGCCTTTAACAAGGGATTCCAATTCCTTATTAAACCACGGCTCCCTCACACGACCCTTTCCTCCCTGCCTGACAGGTACATACTTATCAAGGACACTCAATAGTTGCTCCTTGAACAAGCTCCACATATTGATTGCACCCTTCCCTTGAAGCCTACTTTTCCAAGCTACACATCCTAAGTCATGCCTCACCACATCATAATTTCCCTGCCCCCAGGTATAACTCTTGCCCTGTAGTGCACACTTATCCCTCTCCATCACTAAAGTAAAAGTCACCGGATTGTGGTCACTGTCCCCAAAGTGCTCACCTACCTCCAATTCTAACACCTGGCCTGGTTCGTTATCCAGAACCAAATCCAGTATGGCCTCAGCTCTTGTTGGCCTGTCTACATATTGTGTCAGGAAACCCTCCTGCACACATTGGACAAACACCGGCCCATCTAACGTACTCGAGCTATAGCTTCCCCAGTCAATATCTGGAAAGTTAAAGTCCCCCATAACAACCACCCTATTACTTTCACTCTTCTCCTGAATCATCCTCGCAATCCTTTCTTCTACGTCTCTAGGACTATTAGGAGGCCTGTAGAAAACTCCTAACAGGGTGACCTCACCTTTCCTATTTCTAAGCTCAGCCCAAACTACCTCAGATGGCGAGTCTTCATCCATCGTCCTTTCCACTGCTGTAATACTATCTTTGACAAGCAATGCCACACCTCCCCCTTTTTACCCCCACCTCTGACCCTACTAAAACATTTAAACCCTGGAACCTGCAACAACCAATCCTGTCCCTGTTCTACCCATGTCTCCGTAATAGCCACAACATCGAACTCCCAGGTACCAACCCATGCTGCAAGTTCACCGACCTTATTTTGTATACTATGTTAGAAGATTTGTAAAGATGCTGGCCAACTCATATTGAAACAAACATTTTCAAAATTTGCTCCCTGGCACTTTTTCAAATCATTTCAACCAGTGGCTGGTCAGCATTCCCCTACAAGCCAAGAAAAAGTACAGAAAGAAAATATATCATTTTAAATTTGCTCTTACTGCCTGATTTTGGGTGGTAGGGGTTTGAACTGTTCTGAGTCAAATGACAGATGAAGGTTTTTGCAGATAATTGTTTTTGTTTGATGTTTAGGGATGTAATAAATGTAAGCATCCAGCAAAAGACTGAGTGCAGCATAGCAGGCAATGTGTGACTCCCTCAGCTCTATCTAGCGAATCATAGCCAAGGATTACAGAAATGTGGACAATTTTAAAATAGACAGTGGTTTATGTATTGTGATGACACAATGGCTTTAAGAGGTGCATTTTGTTCTTTTTTTTAAAAAGAGAGGTTTTAAGATAGAGGTGTTGAGCTGTCTATTTGAATCTTGTAAACAACTTGTGAGGCCTTGGTTTTTGTTTTGAAGAGTCAGAATAATAGAAGCAACCTGGATGGTTGGGGTCAAACTCCCACAGAACCAGGGCTTTTAGTTTAGTTTCTCAGTAGCAGGTGCTGGGGTCTTGAAGTCGGGTTTGGAAACTGCATTAGATTTCTCCTTGCTCCTCTCTCTCTCCCTGAGTTTTCTTTTGATTATTTTCCTTCTGGACTGGAGAATTGCCTGTGAGACAATCGATTTTTACTGAATTTACCTTTACCAAGGGTGTGTTTATGGGATGTTACTATATTGGAACATATACATATATAGCATTTTGATAGAGTTAATGTTAAGCCAACTCATTCTTTCAGTATTTTAACTGTAGTATAAAAGTAAAATAGCGTGGAGTAGTTTGACTAATTGAATTGCATCTGGAATGGAACACCTTTAAAATAAGAAAAAAAGTTAGGATCTAGATTATCTTCTGAATATATTTTGAGGAGGCTTGGTCAGTCCATAACAGTATATACTTGACAAGGTCTGAAGATAAACAGGTTCCACGGTACAAAGAAATTATGCTTATGCAAAAGGAACGATCTGGCTATTAAAGGCGATGGTAAGAGGTCTTACAAACCAGTTTACTCCATTTCTAAGAAATGCTTCCAGAATTGAGAAAGTGGCAGAAGGCGATCATATCCCCACATCAAAACGTCCTAACCTAATCTAGTCCCATTTTCCAGCACTTGACCCATATCCTTCTAAACTCTTCATATTCATATATGAAGAGTTTAGTGGGTGGCACGGTGGCACAGTGGTTAGCACTGCGCCTGAGACCTGGGTTCGATTCCCGACTCAGGCGACAGACTGTGTGGAGTTTGCACGTTCTCCCCGTGTCTGCGTGGGTTTCCTCCAGGTGCTCTGGTTTCCTCTCACAGTCCAAAGATGTGCAGGTCAGGTGAATTGGCCATGCTAAATTGCCCGTAGTGTTAGGTAAGGGGTCAAATGTAGGGGTATGGGTGGGTTGCGCTTCGGTGGGTCGGTGTGGACTTGTTGAGCCGAAGGGCCTGTTTCCACACTGCAAGTAATCTAATCTAATATATACATCCAGATGCCTTTTAAATGTTGTAATTGTACCAGCCTCCACCACTTCCTCTGGCAGCTCATTCCATACACGCATCACCCTCTGCATGAAAAAGTTGTTCCTTAGGTCCCATTTATATCTTTCTTCTCTCACCCTAAATCTATGCCCTCTAGTTCTGGAATCCCCCACCCAGGGAAAAGACCTTGTTTATTTACCCTGTCCATGCCCCTCATGATGTTATAAACTTGTGTAAGGTCACCCCTCAGCCTTTCCCTATAGCTCAAACCTTCCAACCCTGGCAACATCCTTGTAAATAATTTTGGAACCCTTTCAAGTTTCACAACATCCTTCTGATAGGAGGGAGACCAGGACTGCACACAATATTCCAAAAGTGGCCTAACCAATGTCCTGTACAGCCGCCACATGATCTCCCAACTCCTATACTCAATGCACTGACCAATAAAGGCAAGCATACCAAACGCCTTCTTCACTATCCTATCCACCACTTTCAAGGTACTATGAGCTTGCAGTATGAGGTATCTTTGTGTTTTCTCCCCACAAATGCTGCCAGGCCTGCTGAGTTTCTCCAACAACTTCTGATTTTGTTTCTTTGCAAGCATATAATTTATTTCTGCTATAATGGTGACTGTGCATGAAAATGTACTTCATGGAGTGTGGGTTATCCTGAGATTGGATGGAGGCACTGTATAAATGTACTTCATGGACTGTGGGTTACCCTGAGATTGGATGGAGGCACTGTATAAATGCAAGTCCTTTGTTCATTGTTTTTGAAGATTGTGCAATTCTTACTGTAACATTTCAAATTGTATTTGTCTTGTATTTACTCAGAGAACCAGTGCAGACATGATGGGTCGAATGGCCTCTGATGCACTATAATCATTCAGTGATTTTGTTTTGTTCTATTTAGTATTATGAATAAAATTATTGGAAATGCTTGACATGTTTCAAAGTTGTTCTCTTGAACAGAGGTTCATATTTAAAATTGGAAATTAGCCAAAGGTATAGTTAGAGATTGCAATCCTGTCACCACTAAAGCGTCAGTGTGTTAATAAATCATGACATCAAATTCCATAATCATCTGTACCTTCTGAGAAATGATATTCACATATATCACAAATTATTATGGTAGAACATAGCCATTTGTACAAAGGCAAAGAGAAGGGCAGAGATAGCTACAGCCGAATATTTTATTTGTTCATGGAATGTGAGTATTACTGGCTTGGCCAGCATTTATTGCACATCGCTAATTGTCCTGGAAAAGCTGCCTTCTTGAAACGTTACAGTCCATCTGCTGTAGGTAAACTCAGAACACCATTAGGTGGGGAATTTCAGGATTTGGACTCTGCGACACTGAAGGAGCAATAATATCTTTCCAAGTCAGGTTACCATGTACCTGCTGCCCTTGTCTTCCCAATTGGGCGAGGCTGTTGGTTTGAATGGTGCAGTCAAAGGAGCCTTGGTGAGTTCCTGTGGTGTGTCTTGTGGTGTGCATGAAGCTGCAGGAGCGCACGATGTCCTTGTAGTCCCATTATTCCATCTGTCTCAACATAAAGTTTAAGTGTTTCGTAAGTTCCGAATGCAACCAATTGTGTGCTTTCTCTACTTAGAATTAGAATGAAAAGCTCGTCAATCAGTTCTTTTGGTAAACTCTAAAACAATTGTGAAATTATTGTGAAAATGAAAATTATTTGGTATAAACATAACACAGTTCGAAATAGGCGAGTATAAAATAGCTTCCTTTTGGAATTGCAAACCTGGAAAAGGGGAAGATTGGAATTCTCGCTCTATAGATTCACTTCAAAAAGAAAAACACATTTGACCAATGATAGTTAGTTCTTGAAGGCAAAAATGCTAAGATGTGGAATGTTCAGATGACTGTCCGTCTGGCATTCTGACACATGAGGATATGTCATCATACAGAGACAGCTATCTCTGAGATCTTTGAAAATGCCTTTCCCCTCGGAAACACAGAACTAAGAACCTTTCCAGAGGACAGTTAAGAGGTCAAAGAGAACCCAATCCTAAGGATTGCAATGGTTCAATAAGGCAGTGATCACCATTTTCTCAAGAGCAATTAGGGGTGGGCAATCACTTCAGGCCAAGCCAGGGAAGTCCATATCCCATAAGACTATAAGATGCAGGAGCAGAATTAGACCATTTAGCCCATCGAGTCTGCTCCACCATTCAATCATGACTGATATGTTTCACCACCGGTTGGCTTGCCATCTGCCCATAACCCTTGATCATCTTACCCATCAGACCCCTGAGTATACTCTCAAAAACAAAGTGCGTTTCTCATTGGATTCACATCAAAGATTTATGTGAGAAACAGGAATCTCTGCTCCTTCAGCAAAATAGTCACCAACTACTCCAAACAAATACCCAGAACAGGCAAAGAAACTTGATGGCCAGGGGAGTCAACATTTGCCACAAGAAACATGATGACCAAGAAATGCCTGTTTTTTGGTAAATATATTTATTAGTAAAGTTTTTTAACTTTACAAACATATAAAATTATTGAAAAAAAGTCCATAACAAGTATCAGTATAATAAAAAGCAAAAAAAATACAAATTACAATGCAACTACAGTCTACTAACTATTAACCTACCATATAATACAAAGCAAACCCTAACACTGTGCAAAGCAACACCAAAAAAGAAAGCAAAGCCAAAAAAACCCACAAAATACAGAGCAGCTATGTTCGGCACAAAGCTCCCAAACAAAGGAACGGGAGCATTATATATATACCTGTATTAACTCAGGAGACCCCCTCCGGGGCCCAGGGCTTGACAAATCTAACCATCCTGGTTAAACAAACGCCCTAGTTAAGATAACTGACAAATCTATTTCCAAATTACTCAAGTAGGGCTGCCATCTCTTATAAAAATGGTCTGTTGTGTGGTGCACCATATTTGTATAAAAGTCCAAGGGAATGTGTTCCATAATTAAATTCTGCCATCCCAGCAAGCCCGGCGGGTTCTCAGACACCTAATTCATCAGAATATTCTTCCGTGCACAGTGTGCAAGAATATTAAATAGTTTCTTCCCATGCCCGTCTAAAGATGGTAAATTCGGTAGACCTAAGAGGAGAGATTTCGGGTCTACTTTGACTTCAGCCCTCAATACCCTCCCTATCTCTCCCGCCACAGCATTCCAATGAACACGGAGCCTGTGGCCTGTCCAGAAGCAATGGGTAAGAGTACCTACACTTACTTTACATTTGGGGCACACTGAAGATGCTCCTCTTTTAAACTTTGCCAGACAGTCTGGTGCCAAATGAGCCCTGTGCAGAACTTTTAACTGCTTAGAGCATGTCCTATTACAGATTGAGATCTTTCGAGTATTCTCCCATGTTTCAGAAGAGATCTCCACTCCCAGCTCTTGCTCCCAGACCTTACATAACCGGTTAATATCTTGCCAGGCCCTGCCACCCAGCAGGCCAGAGGGTACTAACCGAAAAGGTGCTTGTGGAGCATAGCAACATCCTCTCTGTATTGGGCTTATAGAGCTTAGTGAGAAACGTAGTCTTAAAAGGGAACTCAGAGCCACTTTCAACTTCTGGCACATCCTTAAGGTTCCCCAAAGGCATAGCCTCCAATTTTGCAAAGTTAATCTTATCTCCTGAAATAGCCCCAAATGAATTGGTACATTGTATCAAATGGGGTATGGAGGTCATCGGGTTTGATAAAAACAGAAGAACATCATCCGCGTACAGTGTAATCTTGTGTGCACTCGATCCCACTTCCGGAGCGGTTATGTGGACGTTCTGACGAACAACCTCTGCCAGCGGCTCTATCACCAACGTAACCAACAACGGTGAGAGGGGGCAGCCTTGCCAACTACCACTACCAATTGTAAAATTCCCAGACTTCACCCTGTTGGTGATGACCGCGGCCAGAGGGTGGTGATATAAAACCTCCACCCACCTAGCAAAGACTCCATCCAACCCAAAAACCCAAACTGTTCTTGGCCCGCGAAGAAATAGTTTTGCCCAAAAGGCATCGTGTCCACTGTTGGATCCAAAAGACAATTAAAATCCCCCCCTCCTATAATAATGTGCCGTGTTCTAAAAGCACTCAACTTAGAGAAAGCATGAATCAAAATTTTGAGGGGATGTGTCAGAGGACAGTAGACATTTAAAATGCCATATTCCTCCCATGTATTAGGACTTTAAGTATCACAAACCAGCCCTGCTCATCTTTCACCTGCTCTAATAATGTGAACGGAAGATTTTTCTGGTTAATTACCGCCACTCCCCTACTTTTAGTAGTAAAGGATGAAAAGAATACCCGGTCATAACCCCACTGTTGTAATTTCAGGTGTTCCCCATCATCAAGATGGGTGTCCTGCAACAAAGCGATATCAATCCTTTCCCTCTTAAGGCTGGAAAACATTTTTTTTTTCCTTTTAACAGGCGAATGACTTCCCCTAATGTTCCATGCGTACCATTTAATAAGACACTTTGCCAAATCCCATTTCAGAGACCCTTGAACCCCTGGGAGGGAGAACCCTGCTTACAAAGTACCAAGCATAAGTAAATAAAGACTCATAGAATCGAAAAGTTATATATATAAAAACTACTCTATCATAACTAAAAACAGCTATTACTACAAAAACACTCCAAAAAAATCAACTATAAAACCTTGAATGGAATATTCTTCCCCCTGCCCATAGTGGGCACTCACCCTCCCCATCCCGTCCTTTACAGCTCCTTCAAAACCAGACTGTGCCCCAGCCTTAGGCCAGAAAAAAAAACAAGGAGATGATCTTTAAATCAACAGAAAAAAGACCAAGTCAGGAGGAGCACTCCCCCCATCCCTGGCTTCATGTCACCCCTACTAGTGACTAAAAGAGAAATAGAAGAAACAAAAAGAAAGGGGAGAGACAACAAAGAACATCCACAAAATTTCCCATCAGAAAATCCAATTATTAAAAAAAAGGAACAACTTATTCCAAGGTCTGCTGCCCCCACCTTTCCCAAAAGGAAATTATTAGGGAGAAAGAAAGGAATTTTAAAAAAAGATAGGGAGAACATGGGGAAAGATAGGAAAGAGAATAAACATTAACCATGTTCTTCAGGCCAATCCATCTATTTTAGCTTCATCCACTGAGTCAAATGTATAAACTGAGTCCTCGTGGCTGAAACGAAGTACTGCGGGGTATCTCATGGAGTACTAGATGCCCAGGTTCCTCAGCCTCTTTTTAACTTCATCGAAGGACTTACTCTTTCGAATTACAGCTGCAGAGAAATCCTGGAAAAACATGACTTTTTGACCCTTGTACAGCAGTGCCTGCGGATCTTTTCCCAGGGATCTGGAAGCTTCTATGACTTTTTGCTTGTCCCTATATGAATGGAAGTGCACTAGGAACGAATGCGGACGCTGCACCAGCCCTGACCTGTGCACTGTAACCCGATAAGCCCTTTCAATTTGTAGCCTGCTGGACTCAATGTGAAGGCCCAAAAACTTTGGCAGCCAGTTTTCAAAGAAGCTGACTGTTTGCTCACCTTCCTCACCTTCAGGGAGCCTAACAATTTGGAGCTTTATCCTCCGTCCTCGATTTTCAAGGTTGTCAATATGGTTTTACAAGGCCCGCGCCTCTCGCACCATCACCTGGATCTGACTGGATGAGGACTCCATAACAACTTCTAAGGCATTAGTTTGACCCTCCACCTCTTCCAGCCTCTCCCCAAGGCCCTGGATCTCCTGCTCATGCTTCTGCAGCATGGATGCGATAGGCTGAACCTGGGCACGAATCTCCCCACGGATCTCCTCAATCACAGCCCCAACTTTCAAGTTAAGTCTCTCCAACGCTGCAGCCAATTCCTGTGAGTCTGTCAGGTCCCCGAAGGGTTCAGGAGAGGCTGCTGTTGCTGCAGTGTCTGGTGTGGCAGGTGCTGCAGGGGAGCGTCCTCCCTGCTGCTGTTTGCATGCTCCAAACCCCTTTGGCATCCTTCCTACTCCCAAATATTAACAAATATGTCTTCTGTAAGGTTTTAAACTCATAATTCCACCACATAGGTTGGCCAGGGATGGCAAAAAACACCAGTGTGCCTTGGCAGTTAGGCAGAGCTGTCCACAGCAGTTCTACAGAATCACCGCCATCTTGCTGAGTCAAGAAATGCCTTGTTAATAAAATCAGTCCAATGTCCTTTCAATGGCCTCTTTCAAAATAAAACAATACTGTTTACCACATAATCCACAAAATGATTCAATATGAAGTCTTTGTAACAGTCCACACTGCTTTCACTGTGCAGAGGCCGATGAGATGTTAATCAAATGCACTGCTTTGTCTTGGATGATATTGCCTTTCTTGAGTGTTGTTGGAGCTGTACATGCAAGTGAGGCATGATCCACCACACTTCTGGATTGTACATTGTAAATAGTGGATAGGTTTCGAGGAGCTAGGAGGTTCTCACCATAGTGTTTACAGCTTCTGACTGAGTAGCCTCAGTATTTATGTCGCTGGTTTCTGGTCAATGGTGTCAGCCAGAGTGTTAGTGGTAGGGGATTAAGCATTGAGTAATATTCTTTATCACTTGAAATGCATCACAAAATGTAACAGTGCCTCAATTGGTAGCACTTTTGGCCTCTCAGTGGGCATATTGTGAATTCAAGTCGAATTCCGGTGACTTGAATACAAAATACAAAGGTAATATTCCAATATAGTACTTATGGAGTATATTGTCAGAGGCGCTGATGCAGAGTAAAGTCTTAACTGTATTTCTAAAAAAGAACTACTGATCAGATGCATCAGGAGTTATGCCATAATAACAAATCACATGGAACTGAGACCTGAGTGTGCAAGATTTCAAAAATTTCCTTACTTATTCTCATTCATATACATAGACTTAATAATGGTTGTTGGTGTTCACTGATATAAGTGTGGATTGTCTTCAATCAAAAGCCTAGATAGAATCATACAACACAGAGGCAATTGGCAGCAGGTCTGACAGAATCAGAGACAAGTGGACAGTGAATGTCCGATGATAGTATAATGCATGGTGAAGCACATTAAGTCTGACCTAATCACTGGACCACAGAGAGGGAATCTCTTAGATCTCAGGAATAAATAGCTCACTTCATTGGCACCCCAGTTGCAATCTTCAACATTCACTCCCTTCACGATTGACGCAGAGTGGCATCGCGATGAATGATCTGCAAGTGGTACTCTAGGAACTCAGCAAATCTCCTTTACCAACACCTTCCAATCCCACAACCTCTAATGGCTGGAAGAACAAGAGAAACAGATACATGGGAGGACCACAATCTGCAAGGTTCCCCTCTGAGCCACAAGCCACCCTGACATGGAAATATATCACCATTCCTTCATTGTCACTGAATCAAAATCCTGGAACTCCCTTCTGAATAGCACTGTGGCTGGCTGTACACGTTGCAACAAAGCAGCTCACGAGCATCTTCTCCAGGGCACTTAGGGATGGGCAATAAATGCTGGCCTTATTGACATCCTTATCCAGTGAATGAATGAATGACAGAACACGAGAATAGTCAACACTGGGAACAGGGCAAGTTCAAAAATCAAACAAGAGTGAAGAATAGATGACTATAGATTAAAAGTTACAGAGATTTGTGGGCGGCACGGTGGCACAGTGGTTAGCACTGCTGCCTCACAGCGCCAGAGAACCGGGTTCAATTCCCGACTCAGGCGACTGACTGTGTGGAGTTTGCACATTCTCCCCGTGTCTGCGTGGGTTTCCTCCGGGTGCTCCGGTTTCCTCCCACACTCCAAAAATGTGCGGGTCAGGTGAATTGGCCATGCTAAATTGCCCATAGTGTTAGGTAAGGGGTAAATGTAGGGGTATGGGTGGGTTTCGCTTCGGCGGGTCAGTGTGGACTTGTTGGGCCGAAGGGCCTGTTTCCACACTGTAAGTAATCTAATCTAATCTAAGATGGGAAATAAGAACACACATAGTAAGTCTGCCAGCAGAAAATGGGGTGAGGATCAGAGCACACTTATGAAAGACCCAACAGTTAGGGACTTGCTCAGATAGTATTACAGAGCCAGAAATGCCAAAAGCTCACAGTTAAGAGCTGGATTAGCAGCATAAAAAAAGTTAAAAAAAAAAGAATATAGTAATCTATAAACGTTCAAGCATTAGTGATAATTGAGAAATAATGTGAATTCTTGGAAAATATAACTGGTTCACTGTACAGTTTTAGGAGGTTTCCAGATGACACCGAAATTGGAGGTGTAGTGGACAGCGAAGAGGATTACTCAGATTACAACAGGATCTTGATCAGATGGGCCAATGGTTGCAGAGTGGCAGATGGAGTTTAATTTAGATAAATGCAATGTGCTGCATTTTGGAAAAGCAAATAAGAGCAGGATTTATACACTTAACGGTAAGGTCTTAGGGAGTGTTGCTGAACAAAGAGATCTTGAAGTGCAGGTTCATAGCTCCTTGAAAGTAGAATCGCAGGTAGATAGGATAGTGAAAAAGGCATTTGGTATGCTTTCCTTTATTGGTCAGAGTATTGAATAAAGGAGTTGGGAGGTCATGTTGCGGCTGTACAGGACATTGGTTAGGCCACTGTTTGAATATTGCGTGCAGTTCTGATTTCCTTTCTATCGGGAGGATGTTGTGAAACTTGAAAGGGTTCAGAAAAGATTTACAAGGATGCTGCCAGGGTTGGAGGATTTGATCTATAGGGAGAAGCTGAATAAGCTGGGGCTGTTTTCCCTGGAGGGTCAGAGGCTGAGGGGTGATCTTATGGAGGTTTTTAAAATCTTGAGGGGCATGGAGAGGATAAAAAGACAAGGTTTTTCTCCTGGGGTGGTGGAGTCCAGCTCTAGAGGGCACAGATTTTGGGTGAGAAGGGAAAGATATAAAAGGGACCTAAGGGGCAACTTTTTCATGCAGAGGGTGTTGCATGAATGGAATTAGCTGCCAGAGGAAGTGAGGAGGCTGGTGCAATTACAACATTTAAAAGACATCGGGATGGGTATATGAATGGGAAGGGTTTGGAGGGATATGGGCCAAGTGCTGGCAAATAGGACTAGATTAGGTTAGGATATTTGGTCGGCACGGAAGAGTTGGACTGAAGGTCTGTTTCTGTGCTATACATCTCTATGACTCTAGATCCAGACCCATGAGAGATGTTCTGATTTGCATATAATATGACAATGGCAGGAAAGTGAATTTCGAATTGGATAAAGGAGAAAATGGATCCATTCTTTTTGAATTCACACAGTGGTTAAGATTTCTCCATCCTCCTTCTATTGAACTCCAGGACACAGGAGATCTCCAAATCAGAGTGAGAGAGCGAATGCAAGTTATACTTTGTGATCATATGTTAGAGACTAACAGTCCATTGTGCATCATCCCTGAGTATCGTTCCTTATTAAATGGGATATTTGAATCTTCTTCACCCTGCAGCTTGCTAAGACACTAAGGTATGAATCAGTCTCCATTGCAGAAGCTCTATTCATAGAACTGCAGGAAGATACTGCAAATAACAGAAGCCGGTGATCTTTCTATAACCTTTGACTCCACTGCCATTGATCGTGAAGTCTCTGTTACCTCTTTTGAGGAGACTCACTGTTTTGTGAAACAAGGTAACAAAGAGCTGAAAATGTGTTGCTGGAAAAGCGCAGCAGGTCAGGCAGCATCCAAGGAGCAGGAGAATCTTCAGGGCTCATGCCCGAAACGTTGATTCTCCTGCTCCTTGGGTGCTGCCTGACCTGCTACGCTTTTCCAGCAACACATTTTCAGCTCTGATCTCCAGCATCTGCAGTCCTCACTTTCTCCTAGAAGGTAACAAAGAGGTAATTTTACTTTGCATTAAGAATTAGAATTAAGTTTTACTGTGACGCATACTCAAGCACAGGAGTGCAGTAACAAGTTCACAATGTTGCCATTGATGGGTGTTATCGTAGCTCCCTCGGTACAAAATCTTAGGTTAAATAACAGAAAACTAAAGAAATAACAGTTCAGTATTACAGTTCTTATCAGTAAAAAGAGGAAATAAAAAATAATGTAAGAAGTTCCAAATGACAGTCCTTCTTTAGTCATGGGCCTCTAGTCGCTCCACGCTGGGCTTTCTCTGGAAGGGCGCAATCTCTCCCCTGCACTGAGCTTGATCTCTCAATCCCCTTGCCCCCCGACTCACCACTGACCACCATCCTGGGTTACCAACCGCTTTGCAACAGGCTGCCAACATTCCACTCTGGCGCTGCTTTCATGGTGCCCCCAAATGCCAGAGCAATGCCCAGGCACACCAACCACCTCATGGCCAACCAGCAAAGACCCTGCTCTGAGCCCCCAGCTGCTGCAATCGCCTCCACGACTGATCTCCCTTTAGAAGGTAAGTCGAGAGAACAAGAAAACTAACAAACACTGAAAGGAAAAGAGAGCAGCAAAAGTGAGAAAAGAAGAATGAACAGCAGTTGGGGCAGACAAGCTCCAGCTTAGGAGCCCTACTCCTCTGCCATCTTGGATCTAAGCTGCTGGAAATGCACTGGAGACTACCCTGGAAAAGCAAGTCTTTGTTTATCGCAGAGCTCAACATCACAGCAGTTATATCCTTTTGAAGACAGAGATGGAAAAAAAAGTGAACTTAAATTGCACTCCTACTTTTAGGTGAAGTTGCCAACATGTTGTTTATGCACAGAGGAGCAATGTTGAATTGTGGCAAGTGAGAACATTACTCATAGAGAGAGACATACTGAGCCAAGAAATAGCAGTGATGCCCACATTTCTCCATCTGCATTGACTTTAGAGTGATCTCCAGTCTTCCTTTTGTCTGTTTCTGGAAACAGTGTTGAATGATTATTTTGCCATACACAATCTAATCGTGACATATCTTCATTGGAACTGAAAGTGATTCACTTTTTCTATGTGGAGAGTTAAACTATTCGCCACTCAAGGGGAAAGCAGAATTCAAACTCCAGTCTGTTGGCTCCTTCAGGAAGTTTGGGTCTTAGAGCGTTGTGTCTTGTATCAGGTTTTCCTTCACTAGTCTTCAATGCCATTACAATAAGGCCATTGTAAGTGTCAGAGATCATGAAGGAGCTATTCCACTCCATACTTTGCTTTTCAGAGAAATGATAAGGGATGAAATATCTCCTCTATGTTGTTGAAATGAGCAGAGAGCACTGCTGGCGCTTGAGTTCACAGTCAAAGAGGCTTGGAGGGGTTGGTCAGACCCATGAGTTGGACAGAATCTGTAAATAGTTAATAACGTTAACAATTTGGGGGAAGAGTGAACTTTGAGGGAGATGCAGAATATCGGGGTAACTTTAATAATAGCTGCTAAGCATGTCTGTAGGGAGCCATATTTGATCACATGGGCTTGGGACCCGAGTCTGCAGAGTTCAGGAGGTGTCATTTCTTACCATCCCTGTATATATTTATATTGAATACTGATAATTAACGACTATCAACTAGATGTGGACTATCAACAATTGAGATCTGATCCTAATATAATTAGTTTCAGACGTGATGCTAAGTTAAGACTCAATTTCTCCTCACTGGTGAAAGTAAAATGCTTTGTGGTAGTAACAACAAAGGGTAGAGGAGTTCTACAGTTTTTCTCATGCAGGTAAGACTGTCTTCCTGAAATTGGATGGGCATCAGGCTGACATCTTCAGACAATCTGCTTAGGTGTTGCCAGTTCCTCAAACTCCTTCCCCTCTCCCTCTTTAAATTTTGCCATGCTGGGCTTCAGTTGTTCCTCCATCAGTCATACCAAGGTGACAATCTTCTGTGTGTATTTACCTAAAGCCAAGCTGTATATATAACAGCTCACACTCTTCCAAGTCTTAAGCAGGAGATTGGCAGCAATTATACTATCAAGGTGACCTTGTATTTTATCTAAATTCCAGTAGCTGCTGGCAGACAGAACTGTCTCTTCCATCTACTTCTCTGAGATTTGTTCTGTGCTATGAAGTGATAGGAATTTCTGTGTCTCTGTGTATTCACTGCTCCTCCCAGAGGTAAGCTGGTTTGATTTAACTCTTCATTACTGTAACTGTCTGCAAATCAAACATTCTGGTCTCGTGACAAAGAATTGAAGTTTTGCCATCAACTGTTTATGCATCAGAATATAAATGGTGTGGGTTGGGAAGTAGTCAGGTTGGATCTATTAGCCTTTTGAGTTTCAACATGTGGAGATGTTTTTATCAGACTACGTGATCTTTTAGCAGTGCTGCATCTTATTGTTAAAAAACTAGTCTAGTTTAAATATCATTACTAAATAGTTGAGAATTTCAATTTCTCATTAATCATTGAATCCCTAGGGTGTTCAGTCATTCAGCCCATTGAGTCCACAACCACCCTCAGAGCATCCCACTTAGACCTTCCCCCATCGCTGTTACCCTGCATTTCCCATGGCTAATCCATCTGATCTGCATATCCCTTGATATTATGGGACAACTCAGCATAACAATCCATCTAACCTGCACATCTTTGGATTGTGGGAGGTAATCGGAGCACTAAGAGGAAACCCATGCAGACAGGGGGAGAATGTCCAAACTCCACACAGTCAGTCGCCCACAGCTGAAATCAAACCTGAGCCCCTGGTGCTGTGAGGCAGAATTGCTAAACACTGAGCCACCGTATTGCCCTCATCAAACAAATACTCATTCAATAGTGTATCCATAGAATGGACGGTATTTGACCCATTATTCTGCCAGTTACTTAGGAATAGGCAAACCCACGGGCAAACTGATCAGTTTTGTCTCAGCCAGTTCTGAACACTGATGTACAATTAGACAGTTAATAGGAGGAAAAGTCTCCAAATATCTCCATCTTCAATAATGGTGGAGTCGAGCACATCAGTGCAAGGACAAGGCTGAAGCATTTGCAAGCATATTCAGTCAAAAAATATTGAGTGAATGATCCATTTCATCCTCCTGTCTGCCAAATCAATTAACTCTAAAAGTGATATCATGAAATGGCTGAAGGCACAGGATACTGCAAAAGCTATGGGGTCTGACAACATTTTGGCAATAGTATTAAAGGTGTCTTCTCCAGAATGTGGCGTGCTGCTAGTCAAGCTGTTCCAGACCAGCTACAATATTGGCATTTATCTAGTAATGTGGAAAATTGCCCAAATATGTCCTATCCATAAAACTGGGGGTTAGTTGGTTATTCTTAAATGTTGAAGAATTAAGTAGAACATTCCAGAGTCTGTTGTTCTGATGTTTTGATGAGTGTAACTGTGTCTCTGAAGTCTTACAGAAACAGCTTGTTCAGGAAATTTAATTTTGTGACATTTATTCAGTCACTCTTCAAAAGGAGAGACAGGTTTCACCTTGAACTGATGCTGAGGATTTTCTTTCCAGAATTGGGCGAGAACAGCTGGGCAGCTTGTTCATAGCAAGCTTTCTTCCAAGTCGGTTTGCTCTTAGCAGGCTTTCCTCCAATTCAACAAGATAAAACTAAAAGCTCTCCAAACCACTTAGTATTCAATCAGCCCCGGGAAGGTCCACAATAAAGCAAGCAGTTATCACCAGCCATATGATTTTTAGGAATCCTTGTTTAAAAGTCTTTCCAATGTCTGCAGTGAACCTTCAATGACCACTTTTAAAAAGATTATGTGCTAGGTATGCCCACAAACTTGCAATAAATTCATTTCCACACAGACCTTCAATATTTAAGTGCTCCAATGATTCATAAATATCAAGCTTCTTCATACCAACAGCCTTGAACCAGACATGAACTTTGAACTGGAAGAGGCATGGTGAGAGACTCCTCCTGATGCCAAGGCAGCATTTGGTCAAGAGTGGTATCAAGGGATGCACAGCATTGAAACAGACCCTTTGGTCCAAATCATCCATACCGACCAGATATCTTAAAATAATCTTGTTCCATTTGCCAGGCTTTGGCCCATATCCCTCTTAACCTTTCCTATTTATGCCAATCTAGATGCTTCTTAAAATGTTGTACTTGGACCAGCCTCCATCACTTCCTCTGTCAGCACGTTCCACACACAGGTCAATCAACACAATTCCAGACAATCACTGCAGGACTTCCTTAAGATAGATGTTTTCCTAATCAACCTGCTCAGAGATATGACTACATAATTTTGGAACAGGTGGGACTTTAATCTGGGTCTCCTGGCCCAGAGATAGAGACACTACCACTGCACCACAAAAGTCCTGTGGTCCTGAAGATAAAGTCTTGTGCCCAATCATCTTCAGCTGTTTCCTTCCATCGTAAGGTCAGAGTGGGGATGTTCACAACTGTGCAATAACCAGCAGCATTTGTGATTCCTCAGACAGTGAAGCAGTCCATGTCCAAATGCAACATAGCCCTGGACAAAACCCAGGTTTGCGCTGAAAAGTGCCAAGTAACATTGAAGTACTAAGTAATTACCATCTCTGACAAGAGATTTTCCAAACATCATCCCTCAACATTCAATGGCTTTAACATCAAAGAATCTTCCACTATCAACACTCTGGGGCTAATATTGACTAGAAACCAAACTGAGACCAGCCATTTAAATAGTGATGTTACAAGAACAGATCAGAGGCTGAGAGTTCTGCACTGAGTAATTTTTCACCTATTGACTCCCCAAAGCTTATCCACTATCTATTAAGCACAAATCGGGAGTGTGATGGAATATTCTTGACTTGCTTAAGTGACTGTAGCTTTAACAACACTCAGAAACTACCTAGCATTATCCAAGACAAAGCAGTTCATTTGCTCAAGACTCCATCCATCAATGGAAACTTTCACTCTCATCAATGGAAACGTTCCCTTCCATTGCTGATGCATAGCTCCAACAAAGTGTACCAGACACACAATGGGCTGCAATCACTTATCAAGATTTCTTTGACAGTACTTTCCAAACCTGGGAATCAAACCTCCTGGACAACAGATGTATTGAAACACCTACACGTTCATCTCCCAGCCATATACCATTACGAATTGAAAGTATGTCAGCATTTCCGCACTGTTGCTGTGTCAAAATCTTGGAAACCCCTCCCCAATAGCACTACATCAGATAGACTGCCACTCACCACCACCTTATGAAGTGCAGTTATGCAATTATAATTAAGACATCCTTATTAGTAATGCCCCTAATCCATGAATTTTTTTTTAAGGAAAGGAGATTGTTCAGCCCCTCAAGCCTGTTCTGGAGAAGCAGAAGGAAGTCATTCAACTGCTCGAGCCTGTTAAATAGGAATAGGAGGAGGCAATGAGTTTTTGTTGACCCTTATTCAAAGGGTCAATAAGAAGTGGGTGGAATATTAAAATGAAAGGCAGGAGATTTCAAGAGGATTTGAGGAAAATCTTCCACGCAGTGGCTGATGGTGATCTGGAATGCACTGCCTGGGAGGTACTTTCCTGAGTCACCACACCTCTGACTGAGGTCTGATTCTGCACTTGGTAATTCCCAGCTTCCCTCGGACAACTTGCTCAAGTGACGCTGGAATGACGAGTTAATTGTCACACTGTCTGAGCAGGTGGCTTCAAGATGAGTCTGAAGATCTCACCATACTGCTCACCATTTGTAGAATGAGCAGTGAACACAAACCCACACCACCACCACCACAATGCTATATTGACATGCCAGCTCAACGTGCCATATAAGTTGTTGAAACTGCGTGCCACCATCTTAAGTATCAGAAACTACAGAGAATGTTTGTTTTGTGTAGTAGAGACAAAAATAATAATTTCCTGATCTAATTAGAAGAGTCTCTTGTAATTAACAAGCTATAGTTTATTTCACATTAGCAACTCATTACAGATTACACTGATACAATAGATGTTGTTACAGATACTTTAGGAAGGACTTAGATGATTGGTCTCACTCCCTCAGGATCCTAACTGTTCCACCCATGACACTATAAAATATCATCATTTGGGTGATGCTTATGACACTCTTCAGTATTAACACTTCCAAACCCAGATAAAACCACCAATAAGACATAAGACCATAAGACATAGGAGTGGAAGTAAGGCCATTCGACCCATCGAGTCCACTCCGCCATTCAATCAAGACTGATGGGCATTTCAACTCCACTTACCAGCATTCTCCCCGTAGCCCTTAATTCCTTGTGACATCAAGAATTTATCAATCTCTGCCTTGAAGACATTTAGCATCCCGGCCTCCACTGCACTCTGCGGCAATGAATTCCACAGGCCCACCGCTCTCTGGCTGAAGAAATGTCTCCGCATTTCTGTTCTGAATTGACCCCCTCTAATTCTAAGGCTGTGTCCATGGGTCCTAGTCTCCTTGCCTAACGGAACCAATTTCCTAGTGCCCACCCTTTCCAAGCCATGTATTATCTTGTAAGTTTCTATAAAATCTCCCCTTGATCTTCTAAACTCCAGTGAATACAATCCCAGGATCCTCAGCTGTTCCTCGTATGTTAGACCTACCATTCCAGGGAATATCCGTGTGAATCTCCGCTGGACACGTTCCAGTGCCAGTATGTCCTTCCTGAGGTGTGGGGACCAAAACTGGACACAGAACTCCAAATGGGGTCTAACCAGAGCTTTATAAAGTCTCAGTAGCACAACGGTGCTTTTATATTCCAATCCTCTTGAGATAAATGACAACATTGCATTTGCTTTCTTAATCACGGACTCAACCTGCATGTTTACCTTTAGAGAGTCCTCGACTAGCACTCCCAGATCCCTTTGGCTTTACGAATTTTCTCACCGTTTAGAAAGTAGTCTATACTCTTGGCCTTACCTAAAACCAATGGTTCTCACCTTTTCAAGACAACATGGGTAGCTCTCCTGCTGATACAGAATTTCTGATTATCTGCTGGTACCTTCCATAGGCATCACATGATTTGAGACAGAGGACAGTGGGAAGGTGAGCCCATAGTCATTAAACTGTGACCTTTCCATGAAAACACCCTTATCTGACCTTGCTGAAATCAAGGTCAGAAAAGATGCCTCAGTGCATTGACCCTGCTTCCTGGATAATTACATCCATACCAAGAAATCCCGATACATCAAATCACTTCTGCAATAAGAGACATGCAAGTACAGGGAAAGTGGCATTATAGGATTTACAATCCAAGGGTTTATGTTCTGGAGACAAAGTTTATAGCAGCCAATGGAATTTCAGTTCAATTCATAAAAGCCAGAGTGTAAAGCTGTCCTCAGTGTGTATACTGATGACCTGTACAGAAAAGTAAAACTTGTCCCTCTTACCTAGTCTAGTTGGTACGTTAGTCCAGATACACAGCAACTTGGTTCTTAACTGTCCTCTGAAGATAGCTGAATTAGAGATGTAAAGTAAATTTGCCAGAAAAAAGCTCATGAAAATCCGATCTATTTTGGTCACAAATGAAGGAAAATCGCGCAGTGGTGGTGTTGCCTGCTGACAACAGTTGAGGGGATATTGCATGCTGTACACACTCCCTGGGGAATCACATGATTGGGAAGCCTCCCTTGTAGGATTCAGTGCAAAACTCCTACTCCTTGGACCTTACTTGTCAGCTTCACCTGGAGGAGCCCAACATCCCTTTTTAAAGATGGCTCTTGGTACCCATTCAATGGAGCTGTTTAAAATGGGAAATGTTAGGGGTCTTCAGAGGATTGGGTTCAAGTCCCTCCTGCTCCAGAGGTGTGTAATGACATCTCTGAAAGTCAATTAGAAAATATCTCAAGTGAAAAATGCTCTGCTCCCAATAGTTCAGGTGATAAATAAGTGGGTCAAAATCTTCTTTCATTTTCCTTCCACGTGGTCCTCAGAAGGGAGTTTATGTATCCCCTTCAAATCCATTTTGATGATCCAAATTGCCCAAATGGTCTTTCTATGTAAATTGATCAGTTGGAAAACATGAACGATTTATTGGTTGAGGTTAATAGGTGAAAAAAATACATGAGAGATTCAGTGATGGGGAATAACAATGTTCAGGTGTGTGCAACATCCCTCTGAGAAAAGTAAGACTGAGTAGTTAATAAACTCCATCATTGAGGAATGGCATCTTGTATCTGTCTTAGAAAGTCTCTAGGATCCAAAATAACTTTGATATTAGAGGATGGTGAAAAGTTTGTTTTTCAGACAAAAACCTAGAAATTTGAATCTCTATCGGTTGAACAGTTGGTAACAAAAAAGTGCAAACTGTCAGGATGTTATATCTGGACAAAACATGTGGACATTACTTATGGGCAAAATAAATAAGAAAGATGATCCATTTAATTATTATTAGAGTTTGTTAAATTTAGAAGGTATTATGGCTATACTGTAGAAGGACATGTAATGGAATTTAACAGGCTAAAAACAAGATTACAAACAAAACCTGCTTGGAGATTCCTTATTCAGTGCTTGACTTTAAATTGTTGGATTGTGCTAAGGTGTCAATTCTCAGTATTAACTAGAGTCAGACTTTCCAAAAGAAACAAGAGATTTGGAACAGGTCTCAGAAGCTTTAAAAAATTCTTGGAAAAATATTCATCCCCAGAGGCTCTCCTGACTTAAATGGGATGCTTGACATTAGTTGAAGAAATGGAGGATTCAATGTGACAGAGAGCACATGTAGAGGTTGAAAGCATCAATGTGAAAGGAAAATCATGCCTAATAGAGTTGCCTTAGGCAATTAGAACAGATAATAGGGAACCATAACAGAGTAGTGAACCCTAGAAATCCCTGGGAAATGGCTTATAAGTGCTTATGATGTGACTCAAAACACAGTTATGCAATGAATTGTTTTAAATGGCATAACAAGATTTCTGAAAAGATTCAAGATACAGATTATTTAGGAAGAGGGGATAGTGACACTGATTAAGCAGAGACAATGAACTTGTTACAAGAAGCTTCCACCCAGTATTTAATATTTTAGTTGTACATTCATTCAAATTTATTGTCAAATGCACATCTACAGGTTGTGGAGTAGTTTGATTATAGTATCACTTTGATTCTTTAAATAGTAAGGGCCAAAATAAAGTTAAGGAATTTAGAGTAGTACCTACTATTGGTTTAAACTTGCTTTAATCGCTTAAGCATATGGTGATTCTCTGTTACAAAGTTAAGGTAAAGCACTTTATCAGTGAAATGCCCTTAGTGTTGAACAGGCCATCAATGAAAAACACTTAAATGAAACTGGGCAGGAAACATGATAATACAATTGTTTTTGAGAAGTTAATAGATTTGCAGTTTATACAGTTCCAGTCCTTCTTGTATTCCTTTAACAAGACCTAACTTCTCTAATCAACATAGTAAGCAGGTGGTATTGACATCACAGGATAGGATTTCGAAAAGAAAAGACATCCAATTAACTTAAAACTTCACGGGCAGTTTGCCCATCCATCTTCTTACAGGTTGTAGATCCTACTGAAGGGTGCAGGAATAAGGGCTGATAATCACATTAAACATCTAGAAGATGTTGACAATATATATAAAAGATATAGGTGGGTACCATTACAGTCCATTGTAATGTTCCCATTAATAAGAAATTGTAGCAATGGATGAGAAGGTAAGGGATAAGGATGAAATTGGTTTAACCTGAAACTTAGTAGACCTGTTTACTAGATTTAGTCAGTCTACATAATATACAATAAAGAGAAATGTAATAATAGCAGACAAGGTAATGGAGAAATGGATAGTGAACTGACTTGGGACCATCAGTCAAATTTCTAACTGACCATAAATTTGCCATTGATTAAGTTAGGAGTATGTGTGAAGATATGAACATTGTGGTAATGAACGCCACAGTCCAAAGTCTCTTTACTCAAAGAAAGTGTGAAAGAAATCATGTGGTAATAGATTAGATGTTTCACAAAATCCTGTTGGACCAATCAAGATATAAATTAGTAATTTGCCAGGAATGATGAGTCCATGTGAAGAACTGATTGCAACATGGTTGGTGGTCATTTCAAGTTTATTATTAGTAACATAAGACTATAAGACATAGGAGTGGAAGTAAGGCCATTCGGCCCATCGAGTCCACTCTGCCATTCAATCATTGCTGATGAGCATTTCAACTCCATTTACCAGCATTCTCCCCATAGCCCTTAATTCCTCGTGACGTCTGGAACCCTCCAAAAATTGCCATTTAAATTGGAGACATCAGAGGGTTCTAATGAAATTAAATGAAATAGTTACTTAGTAGACTATTACATACATAGTTTAACTCCTGAATGACTCCATATTTACCTCACACACCCCCAGCCCACACTGCCAAACAGACTCTTGGTCCCAACAGCTATCTCCCCACAAGAACTGACCCAAGTGAGATTCCTACTCCTTGGGTAATCCAGTCCATGGCTAAATAAAAGATAGTGCCCACTTCAAAAGATTATCACTTCAATCAGCTATGTATGAGGAGGTATAGGAGCATAGAAATGAAAAATCAATTTTTGTTTCAGTTGCTTTGTAATTAAACTGACTCATTTTTTTATTTAAAGAAATCAGGTAAATATGGAAGGTTGATTGTATCATATTGAATATGGGAGAAATGTTACTGCTCAGTTGTATTCATGAGCTAAGAGACAGATTGTGAAATAAATACAGGCGGTGGCCAAAATTGCACCCAGACTATCCCAGACCGTCAGCTTAAATACCAGTTCTTTTACCAACTGAGCTCCCAGTGAAATAAATATATTGTTTTGCACAATTTTCATTAGCTTTGCTTAAGTTTTCTGTTACATCTTCAAAGGTCCTTTTTAAAGAGAGGAATGCTTTAATCAGCAAGTAATTAAAGTGATTTGGGTTAATTGATTGGTTAATCAACTGAGTGGACCTTTTGCTCCAAATCCCCTGTTCCAAATCTCTGGAAGGTATTCACCATAAAATGTAGTTGAATTGTCATGTCATTTATACCTGTTTAGTTGTGGCAGAATATTTACTTAATAAAATTATTTTTTAGTCATGATGGAAAAACAATTGACCATGTGTATGTAAACGGGGAACTGGGGATCTGGACTGTGGATGGAGCTGTAAGACTGAATAGTTCATAAACATGATCCATGAGAAAAGGTGTCTTGGTTTCTGCCTCACAGTCTTCGATCCAGGTTGACGGGTTGGTTATTAGATAATTTGAAATGAACAGTTAATTGTTAAGTGAGTGACGAGAGCCATTTGTGAGAGCTGCAAGATGTTAAGTAAAGAAGATAGGAAGGTAAGTTGAATCAGCTCACCTTTGAAGTCTGACAGCCTTTATTTACTCAACAAGCTATTTAGTGCTCTGAGAATATAGATTTTATGTTTCATGTGCTTGAAGCTAAGAAGCCTTTGGAGATTCATGAAGAAGAATTTGGCTACAACTCCCTCAGTTCTCAATCAAGGGTTAGGTGAAGTTAAATCTTTATAATAGCAGAATGTGACTATTTTGTTTTTTCAATGTGCAGGCAAAATTGACGGTCACTATTTCTGTCTGGCTGTAACACCTGGGGTGAGATATGCTTTATCCAAGCACTAGTTATTGTATTGTGTTTTATTTATTTAATCTTGGGACTGCTGACAAGGTCAGTATTTACTACCCATTCCTAATTGGGCATCCGAAGATGGTGGTAAGGCGCTGCAGCTTGTGTGTAATTGATGGAATTGAACTGGCTGTATAGTATACATGGGATCTTTGGAGAAGGGGAATTAGCTGATTCGTGAAATCATGACGACCGACAGCAGAGCTGAAGGGCTTCTTGAAAACATGTTGCTTTTGAAGGCAATGCCTGTGGTGTTTCCTGCTGGTAGCAAAGGGTCGAAGGTTAATTCTTCAAAGATAAGCAACTCCAACAAGACCCTCTTGTATTCTGAAGAAATTTGTGACCGAATTTGTTGCCGAGTAAGCTGAGGGAAACTAAATCCATAAGATCCTTTTGTTTCTTCCTTGGTTATTTGTGATATGTATTGATTGATCTTTCCTGATAATTCATTTATTTTGATTGATTTTGAATTTTAATGTGAATATTAAACCATGCATAGACTTTACATATTTAAGATACATTCTATTGGTTATAAGATTTTAACAAAATAAAAACCTCATACAATTTGTTAACATTATGACAAATATTTAACTGTTGGACTATCTTTTGGGCCGGTAATGCTGTGGAGAAAATTTGTTTTCCGAGCCTTCATGTTGTCTCAAAAAGGTTACTGTAGATTAGATATTTTTTAGATTCCTTACAGTGTGGAAACAGGCCTTGCAGCTCAACAAGTCCACACTGATCCTCTGAAGAGTAATCCACCCAAACCCATTTCCCTCTGACTAATGCACCTAACGCTATGGGCAATTTAGCATGGCCAATTCACCTGCCCTGCACGTCTTTGGACTGTGGGAGGAAACACACACAGACACAGGGAGAACTTACAAATTCCACACAGACAGTCGCAAGAAGACTGGAGTTGAACCTGGGGCCCTGGTGCTGTGTGGTAGCAGTGCTAACCACTGAGCTATTGTTGCCGCTCCTATGCCTCCAGCCCAAGAGCAGTTCAGGGAAGAACATAACCACATTTGGCCAATCTGAATGTTCATTTGTAAAACATTCATCAAAGTTTCTCTTTTTTAAAAAAAAATTATTCATGGGGTATGCATATCACTGATTGGGCCAGCATTTATTACCCATCCATAACTGCCCTTGAGAAAGTGGTGGTGAGCTGTCTTCAAGAACTGCTGCAGTCCACGTGCTCTGGGTCCTTAGGGAGGGAATTCTGGGATTTTGACTCAGCAATGCTGAAGGAACAGTGATATGCTTCCAAGTCAGGATGAAGAGTGACTTGGAGGAGAACTTGCAGATGGTGGTGTTCCCATGTGTCTGCTGCCTTGTCCTTCTAGACAGAAGTGGTCATGGATTTGAAAGGTGCTGTCTCAGGAAGTTTAGTCAATGTCTGCAGTACAGCTTGTAGATGATATCCACTGCTGCTACTCAGCATCATTGGTGGAGGGTATGGATGTTTGACAGCACTGTTGATGAACACCTTCCATCACTTTACTGATGATTGAGAGTGAATTGATGGGGCAGTAATTAATCCGGGTGGATTTGTCCTGCTTTTTGTGTACAGGACATACCTGGGCAATTTTCCACATTGGGAGAAAGTGAGGGCGGCAGATGCTGGAGACCAGAGTTGAAAAATGTAGAGCTGGAAAAACACAGTAGGCCAGGCAGCATCTGAGGAGCAGGAGAATCGACATTTCGGGAATAAACCCTTCTTCAGGAATGATGCTGGTGTGCCAAGCGAGCTGGAATAAACAGCAGGAGGGAGGGAATTTGGGGGAGGGGCGCTGGGAATACAATAGGTGGAAGGAGGTTAAGGTAAGGGTGATGGGGTGGGGGCGGAGAGGTCAGGAAGAAGATTGTAGGTCAAGAGGGCAGTGCTGAATCCGAGGGTTGGGACTGAGATAAGGTGGGGGGGAGGGGAAATGAGGAAGTTGGAGTGGCCTGCTGTGTTTTTCCAGCACCACAATTTTCCACATTGTTGGATAGATGCTAGTGTTGTAACTGTATTGGAACAGCTTGGCTAGGGGAATGGCAAATTCTGGAGCACAAGTCTTCTGTACTGCTGCCAGAATGGTTTCAGGGCCCATTGCCTTTAAAGTGTCCATTTTGTTTAATCATGTGGAGTTAATCCAATTGGCTAAAGACTGGCTTCATTAATGCTGAGAACAACTGGAGGATGCTGAGTTGAATCATCCACTCAGTACATCTGGCTGAAGATTGTTGCAATTGCTTCAGTCTTATTTTACGCACTGTTATGTTGAGCTCTTGCATTATTGAAAATGAGGATATTTGTCGAGCTTCCTCCTCCAGTGAGTTGTTTAATTGTCCATCACCATTCACGACTGGATGTGGCAGGACTGCAGAGCTTAGATCTGATCTGTTGGTTGCTGGATCTCTAAGCTCTGTCAATCACTTGCTGCTTGTCCCTTTTGACATGCAAGTAGTCCTGTGTGGTAACTTCACCAGATTGACACCTCATTTTTGGTTTGCCTGATGTTCCTGGCATGCCCCCCTGCACTCTCCATTGAACCAGGGGTGATCCCCTGGGTCAATAGTAATGGTTCAGTGGGGAATGTGCCAGGCCATGAGGTTACAGATTGTGCAGTATATTTCTGCTGTTGATGGCTCACAGCACCTCTTGGATGTCTAGTCTTGAGTTGCTGGATGTGTTCAAAGTCAGTGCCACACAATCACCCTGCTAAATGGAACAATATGGAAAATATTCTCAATGTGACAATTGTACATCATCGCCACAAGGACTGTGCAGTGATCACTCTTCCCGATACTACAGATGGATCTGCAGCTGGCAAATTTGTAAGGGTGAGGTTGAATACTTTTCCCTCTTGTTGGTTGCCTCGCCACTTGCTGCAGACTGAGTCTAGCAATTGTGCCCTTTAGGATCCAATATGCTTGATCAATAATGTTGCTACTGAGCTACTCTTGGTGGTAGACCATGAAATCACTCACCCAAAGTACATTCTGCACACTTGCCAACCTTTAGAGATTCCTCCAAGTGTTGTTCAACATGGAGGAGCTCTGATTCCAGAGTCTGGAGTGGGCAGAACATGGTAATCAGCAGGAGGCTTCCTTGGGTGACTCAGTGGCTCAGTGGTTAGCACTGCTGCCTCATAGCACCAAGGTCCCAGGTTTGATCCCAGCCTCGGGATCAAACTTGTGGATAAAAGCATAAAGTTGAAATACATCTGAAAATTAGGGTCAAAGCCATTAAGGTCCAAATTTCACTGCTGTGTGAGAGACTGCATGCAATCAACTCAAATGTTCCACAAGGCCATCAGAGATAGGTAAGTAATCTGCACAGATAATCTTCTGGTCCATGTCACCTTGCTGTTAGTGGGAGCAGCTGAGTGCCAATTAGCTGCAGGGTCCCAACATAGCAATGACACCTCAAAAGTATTTAGAATCATACAGTCATAGAGATGTGATTTGGGAGAAGATTTGTAGCTTAGGTTGTGGATCAGTTTCAGTCATAGAGGTGTACAGCACAGAAACTGACTCTTTAGTCCAACTCATCCATACTGACCAGTTTACCTAAATTAACTCATTAAAAGGTGGCTCAGTAGATAGGGCAGCACAGTGGCTCAGTGGTTAGCTCTGCTGCCTCTTAGCACCGGGGCCCTGGTTTGATCCCAGCCTTAGGTGACTGCCTGTGTGGAGTTTGCACATCATCCCTGTGTCTGTGTGGGTTTCCTCTGGATGCTCCCGTTTCCTCCCACAGTCCAAAGATGTGCAGGGCAGGTGAATTGCCCATGCTAAATTGCCTATTGTGTTAGGTGCATTAGTCAGAGGGAAATGGGTCTGGGTGGGTTACTCTTCGGAGGGTCGGTATGGACTTGTTGGGCTGAAGGACCTGTTTCCACACTGTAGAGAATCTAATCTTATCTTGCCCATGATCATGATTAGTCTTGATTTCCAGATAATTATTCTTTCCACGGTGGAAAATTTGAAAACTATCTCGTAAACATCACCTGGATTTCCAAAATACAGGTCAAATTACAATACCACTAAGCTATCACTACCTCTTGATTCCAATTTAATCTGTGTTCATAGACTTGAGAGCTGATGATATCCAACTGTCGTGATGTGATTGCATTAGCTCCCCTGAATACAAAAGAAACCAATAAGCTTTCTTATTACATCTGCTCGCATTTATATATGGATACTTGAATCTCAGGCAGTGTCTGGGCTCAAGGTAAGCATTTCAGATGTACTGCAGCATGTTCCCTCAGCATGTCATGCTACAAGAGGACTCAGTAGGATGGAGACGGAGACCTTTTATACTGTTAGGTCACAAGCAATGATACAATGGTAAATCATGAGCATCACCTTTATAGATGTACTCCATATCTGCTGAAAGGCAGATCACAACATCCCCTTTTTCCAAAGGAAACTAAATTCCAAACAGTTATGCTTCATTGAACCTTGGTGTGTTTTGTTAGGTCCAGAATTATGTCAACCAGTAAAAATAACGTTTACAAAAATAATAAATCAAACCTTGATATAATGCTTTTGGAAGCTCAACCACTCATCCTGGAGAGTTTTGTATTATTCTTGTTTGCATTTGGTTGACAACTTGTTTGTCTTGCTGTTAGCTGTCACTCAGTATCATCAAACAATCATCAGTGTCGACTTTCTCATCCTCTGCGTATGATTAGTACCTCTACACATTGATCAGAGCTGGCTTCTGTTCTTCTCAATGTTGCACCAGGATTGATATTGACTTCATATATCCTGGTTTGTTAGCATTTCTTAGAAATCTTTGCTGGTGCCCAGGTGTTGTGTTTGCATTTCAGACTTTACATCCTGTCTATTGTGTAGCTGTGGTTCTTCTGTCCTTGTGGAAGGTGATGTGTCTTGAAATGGTTAAACAATTGGTTGCTAGGCAAAATTATTCACACTTGTCTTCTGAGCATATGTTATGCAGATTGAGATGATCGTTCCTTCTCCATCAGTGTTCCATGAACAGTGCAACATGAGAAACTGGTTTCTTAGTACTTGATAAGCATGGGTTTGATGGTCTGTACCACGCATTTTGCTAAAGTCTTCGAAATGTAGATAATGCAGTCACAATGTGATGTGAGTCACTCTCTCTACAAAGCATGTAGGTCTCAGAATGGTTTAGATCATAAGACCAAAAGACCATAAGACATAAGAGTGGAAATAAGGCCATTTGACCCATCGAGTCCACTCTGCCATTCAATCATGGCTGATGGGCATTTCAACTCCACTTACCCGCATTCTCCCCGTAGCGCTTAATTCCTCGTGACATCAAGAATCTATCAATTTCTGCCTTGAAGACATTTAGCGTCCCGGCCTCCACTGCAATCTGTGGCAATAAATTCCACAGGCCCACCACTCTCTGGCTGAAGAAATGTCTCCGCATTTCTGTTCGGAATTGCCTCCCTCTAATTTTAAGGCTGTGTTCACGGGTCCTAGTCTCTTCACCTAACGGAAAAAATTTCCTAGCATCCACCCTTTCCAAGCCATGTATTATCTTGTAAGTTTCTATTAAGTCTCCCCTTAATCTTCTAAACGCCAATGAATACAATCCCAGGATCCTCAGCCGTTCCTTGTATGTTAGACCAACCATTCCAGGGATCATCCGTGTGAATCTCCGCTGGACACGTTCCAGTGCCAGTATGTCCTTCCTGAGGAGTGGGGACCAAAACTGGACACAGTACTCCCAAATGGGGCCTAACCAGAGCTTTATAAAGTCTCAGTCGCACAACGGTGCTTTTATATTCCAACCCTCTTGAGATAAATGACAACATTGCATTCGCTTTCTTAATCACATTCTCAACCTGCATGTTTACCTTTACAGAATCCTCGACTAGCACTCCCAGATCCCTTTGTACTTTGGCTTTATGAATTTTCTCACCATTTAGAAAGTAGTCTATGCTTTTATTTTTTTTGCCAAAGTGCAAGACCTCGCATTTGCTCACGTTGAATTCCATCAGCTATTTGCTGGACCACTCTCCCAAACTGTCTAGATCTTTCTGTAGCCTCCCCACTTCCTCAGTACTACCTGCCTGTCCACCTAACTTCGTATCATCTGCAAACTTTGCTAGAATGTCCCCAGTCCCTTCATCCAGATCATTAATATATAATGTGAATAGCTGTGGCACCAAAACTGAACCCTGCGGGACACCGCATGTCACTGGCTGCCATTCCAAAAAAGAACCTTTTATCCCAACTCTCTGCCTTCTGTCAGACAGCCAATCCTCGATCCATTCCAGTAGCTCACTTCGAACACCATGGTCCCTCACCTTGCTCAGCAGCCTCCCGTGTGGCACCTTATCAAAGGCCTTTTGGAAGTCTAGATAGATCACATCCACTGGGTTTCCCTGGTCTAACCTACTTGTCACCTCTTCAAAGAATTCCAACAGGTTTGTCAGGCATGACCTCCCCATACTAAATCCATGTTGACTTGTTCTAATCAGACTCTGCTCTTCCAAGAATTTAGAAACCTCATCCTTCATGATGGATTCTAGAATTTTACCAACAACAGAGGTTAGGCTAATTGGCCTATAATTTTCCATCTTTTGTCTTGATCCTTTCTTGAACAAGGGGGTTACAACAGCGATCTTCCAATCATCCGGGACTTTCCCTGACTTCAGTGATGCTTGAAAGATCTCAACCAATGCCTCCGCTATTTCCTCAGCCACCTCTCTCAGAACTCTAGGATGTATCTCATCGGGGCCAGGAGATTTATCAATTTTAAGACCTTTTAGCTTTTCTAGCACTTTCTCTTTTGTAATGGCGACCATACTCAACTCAGTCCCCTGACTCCCTTTAATTGTTGGGATATTACTCATGTCTTCCACTGTGAAAACTGATGCAAAGTACTTGTTAAGTTCTCCTGTTATTTCCTTATCTCCCTTCAATAGGCTTCCAGCATCAGTTTGAAGTGGCCCAATGTCTACTTTTGCCTGTCGTTGTTTCTTATGTATTGAAAGAAACTTTTACTATCATTTTTAATATTACTGGCTAGCCTACCTTCATATTTGATCCTCTCCTTCCTTATTTCTCTCTTTGTTATCCTCTGCTTGTTTTTGTAGCCTTTTCAATCTTTAGATTTCCCACTGCTCTTGGCCACTTTATAGGAGCTCTCTTTTTTTTCTTTAATACATTTCCTGACTTCCTTTGTCAGCCATGGTTGTCTAATCCCTCCCCAGATAATCTTACTTTTCTTGGGGATGAACCTCTGTACAGTGTCCTCACTTACACTCACAAACTCCTGCCATTTTTGCTCTACTGTCTTCCCCGCTAGGCTCTGCTTCCAGGTCTATTTTTGTCAGTTCCTCTCTCATGCCCTCATAATTACCTTTATTTAACTGTAACACCATTACATCCAATTTTGCCTTCTCTCTTTCAAACTGCAGACTGAACTCTACAATATTATGATCGCTGCTTCCTAAGGGTTCCCTTACTTTAAGATCTTTTATAAAGTCTGGTTCATTGCAAAGCACTAGGTCCAGAATAGCCTGCTCCCTTGTGGGCTCCATGACAAGCTGTTCCAAAAAGCCATCCTGTAAGCATTCCATGAATTCCCTTTCTTTGGATCCACTGGTAACATTATTTACCCAGTCCACCTGCATATTGAAGTCTCCCATGATCACTGTGACCTTGCCTTTCTGACATGCCTTCTCTATTTCCCAGTACATGTTGCGTCCCTGGTCCTGACCACTGTTAGGAGGTCTGCACACAACTCCGCCCATTATGGTTTTCTTGCTTTTGTGGTTCCTCAATTCCACCCACACAGACTCCCCATCATCTGACGCTATGTCATTCAGTACCATAGATTTAATTTTGTTCTTAACTAACAAGGCAACCCCACTCCCTTTGCCAACCTCCCTGTCTTTTCGATAAGTTGAAAATCCTTGGAGGTTTAACTGCCAGTCCTGACCCCCCTGTAACCATGTCTCTGTGATGCCTACCACATCATAATCATTCACTATGATCTGTGCCATTAGTTCATCTGCTTTGTTATGAATGCTATGAGCATTCAGGTAAAGTGCCTTAATGCTAACTTTATCATTAAAGATATTGGAAGTCATAAGATGTCCTAAGTTATCCTTCCTTTTTGCTGCATTCCCAGTCTGCCTCGAGTTTAAATCCGCTTGCACACGTGCTATCCTGTTTCTTATCTTTCCAGTTAACTCCATACTCCCTGTCACTTTCCCTTCCTCCAACTCAGAAGTTTAAAGTCCTACTGACCACCCTATTTATCCTCTTCGCTAGAACATTGGAACCTGATCGGTTCAGGTGGAGACCGTCCCAACGGTACAGATCCCCCCTGTTCCAAAACTGATGCCAATGCCCCATGAAGTGGAATCCCTCTTTCCCACACCAATCCCTTAGCCATGTGTTTACTTCCCTAATTTTCTTATCCCTATGCCAATTGGCACGTGGCTTGGGCAGTAATCCAGAGATTATGACCCTTGAGGACCTGTACTTCAATTTCCTGCCTAGTGCTTCGTAAGCCCCAAACAGGTCCTCCACCCTAGTCTTACCTATGTTGTTAGTACCAACGTGGACCACAACAACTGGATCCTCCCCCTCCCCCTCCAATATCCTTTCAAGCCGTTCGGAGATGTCCCGAACCCTGGCACCTGGCAGGCAATGCACCATGCGAGACGCCCGATCCGTCTTGCAAATAGAATTCCCTATAACCACTACTTGTTTATTTGCTCCCCTTCTTGAATGACCTTCTGCACCATGGTGTTGTGGTCAGTTGGCTCATCCTGTCCAGAGCCCTTTTCCTCATCCGAACAGGGAGCAAGAATCTCGTACCTATTGGACAAGGTCAAGGGCTGAGGCTCCTGTACTCCTGAACTCAGGTTCCCCCTACCTACCTCACTTACAATCACACTCTGATGTCCCTGATCACTAACTGAATGTGAATTACTTAATCTCCCAGGTGTGACTGCCTCCTGAAACAAAGCGTCCAGGTAACTCTCCCCCTCCTGGATGTGCTGCAGTTTGCCAGTGAACTGCAGTCCGTTGTCGAATCTTATCAACACCAGTTTGCTGAATAAACTGAAAGCAGTGGGCATTGTTTCAGTCATGGTTGCAATAACATTGCTAAGTTGTTGAACCATGGGAAATTTGGAGACGTAATCTGCCAAAAGGATAAAGTTAAAAATCACACAACACTAGGTTACAGTCCAATAGGGTTATTTGGAATCACTAGCTTTCAAAGCCCTGCTTCTTCATCAGGTGGTTGTCCCTCCACTTTGAGCCGGCAGGTAAGGACATCATCTTCTCTGCCCAATGTGAATAGTTCTGTTGCTAATCTTTGTCCAGAGAGTTAAATATGTGGATAAAAAAGCTCTCTCCGCAGCTGAGCTTGATACCTTTTATATGCATTCCAAGAGTTGTTTTAGATATCCTAATTTCACCGCAGGCCAGTGCACAGATTCACATACTGTCCTTCTTGGGTGTTCAATACCCATATATCCCTGATGTAACATGGTTGTAATATCCTCGCCTAACACTTTTGATATTTGAACTTTTTTGCCCTTGACTCACCATAATATACCAAGTTGATCTTTGTACAACCAACATGAATAAATGTTATCAAGAACGTCCTTAATACCATTAGAACATAGAGAACATAGATCATAGAACAATATAGCGCAGAACAGGCCCTTTGGCCCTCGATGTTGTGCTGACCTGTGAACTAATCTAAGCTCATCTCCTACACTATCTCATCATCATCCATGTGCTTATCCAAGGGTTATTTAAATCTCCCTAATGTGGCTGAGTTAACTATATTGGCAGGCAGGGCATTCCACGCCCTTACCACTCTCTGAGTAAAGAACCTGCCTCTGACATCAGTCTTAAATGTATCACCCCTTAATTTGTAGCTATGCACCCTCGTACAAGCTGACATCATCATCCTAGGAAAAAGACTTTCACTGTCTAATCCTCTGATCATCTTGTATGTCTCTATCAAATCCCCTCTTAGCCTTCTTCTTTCCAATGAAAATAGACCTAAGTCTCTCGGTCTTTCCTCATAAGACTTTCCCTCCAAACTAGGCAACATCCTGGTAAATCTCCTCTGCACCTTTTCCAATGCTTCCACATCCTTCCTGTAATGGGGCGCCCAGAACTGTACACAATATTCCAAGTGCGACCGCTGTAGCATTTTGTACAGTTGCAGCATGACATTACAACTCTAGAACTCAATCCCTCTACCAATGAAAACTAATACAACAAACACCTGCTTAACAGCCCTATCAACCTGGGTGGCAGCTGTCAGCGATCTATGTACATGGACTCCAAGATCCCTCTGCATATCCACGCCACCAAGAATCTTTCCGTTGACACAGTATTCTGCCTTCCTGTTACTCTTCCCAAAGTGAATCACCTCACATTTATCTGCATTGAACTCCATTTGCCACCTCTCAGCCCAATTCTGCAGTTTATCCAAGTCCCTCTGCAACCTGCAACATTCTTCCACGCTGTCCACTACTCCACCAACTTTAGTGTCATCTGCAAACTTACTAACCCATCCATCTATACCTGCGTCCAAGTCATTTATTAAAAATAACAAACAGCAATGGTCCCAAATCAGATCCTTGTGGCACACCACTAGTAACCGGACTCCAGGTTGAATATTTTTCATCAACCACCACTCACTGCCTTCTTTCAGAAAGCCAGTTTCTAATCCAAACTACTAAATCACCCTCAATCCCTTGCCTCTGCACTTTCTCCAACAGCCTATCATGTAGAACCTTATCAAGGGTCTTACTGAAGTCTATGTTCACCACGTCAACTGCCCTACCCTCATCCATATGCTTAGTCACCTTCTCAAAAAATTCAATGAGTTTTGTGAGACCTTACCTGCTCTTGACAAAACCATGTTGACTACCTGCAATCAAATTGTCTTTTGTTGGATGATTATAAATCCTCTCTCTCATAATCCTTTCTAAAACCTTTCCTACAACAGATGTAAGGCTCACTGGTCTATAATTATCTGGGCCATCTCTACTCCCCTTCTTGAACAAGGGCACAATATTTTCAATCCTCCAGTCCTCTGGTACTAAACCTGTAGACAATGCTGACTCAAAGATCAGAGCCAAAGGCTCCAACATCTCCTCCCGAGCTTCTCAGAGAATCCTTGGATAAATTCCATCCAGCCCAGGGGGCTTGTCTATTTTCATTCCTTCTAGAATTGGTAATACTTCTTCCTTACTAACCTTGATCTTTTCTAGTCTAATATCTTGTATCTTATTCTTCTCCTCTACAATATTCACTTTTTCCCTGAGTGAAAATTGATGAGAAATATTCATTTAGGAACTCTCCGATCTCCACAGGGTCCACACACAACTTCCCACTTCTGTCTTTGACTGGCCTTATTCCTAACCTAGTCATCTTTCTATTACTCATGTACCTATAGAAAGTTTTGGGTTCTCCTTTATTCTATTTGCTAAAGACTGCTCATGTCCTTTCTTTGCTCTTCTTAACTCTCTCTGTAAATCATTCCTAGCTGCTCTGTAACTCTCCATCGCCTCATCTGAACCATCATGTCTCAACGTCACATAAGCCTCCTTCTTTCACTTCAAGAGATGCAATTTCTGGAGTAAACCACGGTTCCCTTACCTTGTCATTTCCTCCCTGCCTGACAGGGACATTATACCTATCAAGGACACGCAATATCTGTTCCTTAAATCAGCTTCACATTTCGAGTGTCCCCATCCCCCGCATTTTGCTACCCCATTCAATGCGTCCTCAGTCTTGCCTCATCACATTATAATTGCCCTTCCCTCATTGATAACTCTTGCTCTGTGGCATGTACCTATCCCTTTCCATTGCTAAACTAAACATAACTGAATTATGGTTGCTCTGTCCAAACTGCTCAGCTACCACTAAATTAAACACTGGCCTGGTTCATTACCAAGCACCAGATCCAGCATGGCCTCCCCTCTTGTCGGCCCTTCAACATACTGTGTCAAGAAACTCTCCTGCATGCATTGAACAAAAACTGATCCACCTGACGTACTAGAGTGACTGGAAATGCTGTAAATGTTGGGGAAGTTAAAATCTTCCATAGTGGCCACTCTGTTTCTTTCACTCCTACCCAGAATCGTTTTGCAGATCCTCTCCTCCACATCCATGGAACTCTGCAGAGCCTGTATAAACCTCCAAGCAGTGTGACCTCTCCTCTCCTGTTTCTAACCTCAGCCCATTACCTCAGTAGGTGTGTCCTCATCAAAAGTTCTTTCAGCCACCGTTATACTGTCCTTGACTAACAAGGCCACACCTCCCCCTCTTTTACCGCCTTCCCTGTTCTTAATGAAAGATCATTCCTGACCCTGCTCTATTCTTGTCTCCAAAATGGCCACAACACAGAAGTCCCAGGTACCTATTCATCCTGCAAGCTCATCTACCTTATTTTGGATACTTCTAGCTGGGAAGTAGACACACTTCAAACCAGCTTGCTGTCTGCCAGCACATTCCTGTGACTCTGAAATCCTGTCCCGGTCCTCCCTACACTCATCCTCCTGTGCAGTGAAACCACACCTCAGGTTCCCATCCTCCTGCTGAGCTAGGAGGCGATCCTTAGAAATTTTTTTTTCAGGCCTTATGGTTACTCATCTTTGGTAGTTGTCATTTGTAACTGTTCATGCTGGCTGCAGCCAGAGGCCTATGATCCATTTTAATGGTAAATTTTCGCAGAATGAAAAGGTGGGGAAACTGCATGATGTCAAACATTAGGGATAATGTCTTGTGCACGATATATTGCAATAGATGACCAGGGTTTAAATCAAAAACAAGAAACTTCACATCTTGCAAAAGACAGGTTCTTATTCCTTTGATGTATCAACTTCCAGAATTGTGTCTTTGCTGGAGGTATAGCATTGGTATAGCCACGAGTTATTAAAAGAAGTTGCTTGAGGAAATTCACAAGTTTCGGTGATTGTCTTTGCTGCACAGTCACTGCTGGAATATTGGGATTTTCCGTCAGATAATTTCAGGAATCCAAACTGAACTGGCACACTGGCTTCCAGCATGGTTGTGATGATCCATATGCTGTGAGACAGTTCTTTATGGACAACATAAACGACCACAAGTTTTTTTTTGTATACTGGACAAAACCTGGAGGGGAATAATAGACAAAGCACATGATGACATATCCCAGATCGTCTCAATGCCTTTGATGCTCACTTTGAGCAGAATTTTGGCAGAGAGGTAACACTTATTCTGATAAGTCTTGATGAACCTATCCTAACAGTCACTACATCAGAGGTCAGATCAGTTTTCCTTTGTGTGAATCCTAGGAAAGCAATGGGACCAGACGGAGTACCAGGCCATGCACTCAGATCTGCGCAGATCAACTGGCAGAGGTCGTCTCAGACATCTTCAACCTCTCCCTGCAGCAGGCCACTGACCCTGCTAGTTTCAAGAGAGCCAACATCATCCCTGTGCTGAAGAAGGCTCATGTAGCATGTCTCAAAGGGCCACTGGATGGTGGTCAAACTTCGGTGGTCATGAAGTGCTTTGAAAGGCTGGTCATGGCATTAATCAATTCCAGCCTCCCCACTACTCTTGACTCTACTCCAGTGCGTGGAATGCCCTGCCTGCCAATATAGTTAACTATTGACTACAGTTCAGCCTTCAACACCATTATCCCCTCGAGACTGATTACTAAACTTAGTGATCTCGGACTAAGCCCCACTCTCTGCAACTGGATCCTCAGTTTCCTGACCCACAGGCCTCAAAAAATGAAGACTGGGGACAATATTTCATCTTCACAGACACTCAACACCGGAACCCCCCAGGGTGTGTACTCCGCCCCCTACTGTACTCACTGTATATCTATGACTGCGTCACCAAATACCAGATGAATGCCATTTACAAATTCATTGAAGACACGACCATAGTCGGTCGAATCTCTGATAGCAATGAAACAGATTACAGATGGGAGGTGGAAGACCTGGAGAAATGGTGCACTGAGAACAACTTAGCTCACAGTGCCAGCAAAACCAAGGAACTTGTTATTGACTTTTGGTAGGATGTTACTCATGCCCCCCTACACATTAACAGCACAGTGGAGGAACGAGTGGAGAGTGTCAAGCTCCTGGGAGTGGTCATCCACAACAAGCTTTCTTGGACTCTTCATGTGGATGCACTGGTTATAAAGGCCCAACAATGTCTCTTCTTCATCAGGCAGCTGGGGAAATCCAGCATGATGGCAAATCCCCCTGGCAATTATTATAGGTGCGCCATCAAGAGCATTCTGTCTGGATGTATCACTACGTGGTATGGCAACTGTACCATTCAAGATCAGGGATGGTTACAGAGAGTGGTGAACTCAGCCTGGACAATCGCAAATGCCAACCTCCCATCTATAGAATCCATTTACCAGGCCCACTGTCAAAGAAAGACCTCCAGCATTCTCAAAGATCCGTCCCACCCAAGCGATCTCTCTCTCTCTCTCTCTCTCATCAGGGAGAAGGTACAGAAATCCTGGTTTTGCAAAAGTTTCTACCCTACTGTTGTTAGAATACTGAATGGACTCACAAACTCTTAACATTCGCCCGGACCTGTGGTTTTTTTTTGTTTTTGATGCTGTTTACCTACTATTTACTTATCTATGCTAATTAACTCTGTGATCTGGCTGCATTGCTCACAAGACAAAGCTTTTCACCGTGCCTCGGTACACGTGACAATAAATTCAATTCAATTCATTCAATGCTTTATAAAAATGGGAAGAATATAAGGATTTGTTTTCAGCTTGGGGAAAAAACAATGCTACTGATTTTTAACTTTGTATACCCCAGTCCAACACCAGCATCTCCAAATCATGACTAAAGTTTGGGAACATTGTGTCCAGACAAATCAGCATTATTTGTAATGGGTTCAGGAGTGCTCAACATAACACCAACCCTGTGATTGGTTAGATTGTAATTAGCACAGACCAAGTGAGAGGAGTGAAAGAGCTGAAGTAAAGAGACCTCCAGAAATTGGCTGTGTTGTTCTCGTGTTTCTCCGTAATGTTGCTGACTCTACTTTTCTGTCAAAAAGAGTAGAGAAAATGTTGAAAGATATCATTTTAAAACCCTAAGACAAGTAGAAAGATCCCAGGTCCAACCAAGCAACTAACGACTCATTGTCACTTCTGAGAGAGCAACAAAAATCAAAGGATTTGTGAAATAGAGTCACCTAGTTTGGTGATTTGAACTCGTGGTACAGATTTGTGTTCTTCTGACTCTACTCATCATGTGTGTTTTCCATTTTTTTTGGTGCAGTTTGTGTAAGTGTGTGGGAATTTTACAAGGTGCTGAAGTTTAAGGTAGGTAGGTGAAATACCCTCAAGTTAAGAGTGTCACAATAGAGCCCGATCAAATTATTAATTTTGTAAACTGTGAATCATAAGATTTTTGAATACTGATGTCAAATGATATTAAAAGAGAGTTGCTGGATTTGACCACAGACCAGACATGATCTCACTGAATGAATGGTGTAACAGTCTGAATGCCCTGCAGTGATTCCTGTGGGCTGGATACAACAGGGTGACTGATTCCTCACCACTGACCAAAAGCACCACTGGCAGCCTACCCAGCAGAAACCCAGCCAGGGTGACATTAGGCAGAGGGCAGACCTTACCTGATCTAGAGTGAAGGTTCCGTTCCCCTCTGGGAGGTGGTCTCGCAGTACCCCACAAAGCTGACTGCCAATCCAACAGTCCTGGCTGTGCCAGTATTGACTCAAGGTCACTTCAGAGACCATAGGTAGTTAATCTCTGAGGAAGGAAGCTGATATACTATGGACTTCAGCTAATCTTGGGGAGTTTTGACAGGCCTGCCAGGTTGTACCTCAGTCAATAATGGGGTAGGATAACAAGCTGTTTTTAGAATGTGGAGGTGGGTGGAGGGAGGCATCTCAAGATGGTGGTACAGATTAGGCAGCATTTGGGCTCCTGGACGTGGGCTTGTCCTCCTCCTCCTCTGCATTTTCTTTTTTTTCCTTCTACCACTTCTTCTTTTTTCCCCTCCAACATCCCTGATAAAGAGAACTCTTCAGCAGGAGGCAGCTTGGATGGGCTACAGAGCACTGATAGCATTTTCAGAGGCTGCGTGGCTGCAGAGATGGTCAGTTGGCTCGTGAAGCCTGGAGTGGGACTCTCACTTCCACATGGAGTGAGCCCTTAGCAACGATGTGGTGTGGGCTGGTCTAGGCTGGAGTGGGACACTCTCTCTTGGAGGCATGGTCTGAGCTAGTCTAGGCCAGAGCAAGACTCTCTCAGCAGCATGGTGTGGGCTGCTCTAGGCCAGAGCGGGACTCACTCTCAGTGGTGTGGTGTGTGCTGGTCTAGGCCAGAGTGGGACACTCTCTCAGCTACATATTGTGGGCTGGAAAGACCAAAGCAGAACTCTGGAGGAGGAATGGGAACAGCAGAGAAGGTAACGTTGGACTCTTTAAGTTATTTTTAAAACTTTATTCTATGAATGGTGATTTATGTATGAGCGACGGTACACACTTTTTGCTGTATTTAGATTGAATGCACGTGACAAAACGATATTCATTAGGAAGTGGTGGCATGATTTTGGTGGGCAGTGTGTCTCTGGGCCCAAATATCCCTTGCTTCCACTTCCTGCAGCTGCTCATGTCATACTGACGGAGGTGGAATAAGGTCCATATTGTAGGTTATATTGGTTGCTCAATAGTCCAAAGGCTGGGCAGGATGCCTTACTTGCCCACCGTGATATGGGAGCCAATATGTTGGCTTGGCCATTGTAAACATCAGCCCAATGTTCCCAATTTGGCAGATTGGTGTCGACATTGAATGTTAGTTATTTACAACTGAGCGGCAATTATAAGAGCCTCTCCTTTACTTGTTTTACAGCCATGTTCTTCTACTTGAAGTGTTCTTGGTCTGTAGCCTAGAGAGCTCCGTGAGAAAGGGAAGAGGAATCAAGCAATATCCCACTTGTACAGTCCAACGGCATGCTTAGCTCAGTTGGCCACTTTTGGAAAACTGCATACAATTCTGGTCACTTTCCTATAGAATGGATGTTATTAAACTGAAGAGGGTGCAAAAAAAAAGGATTGACGAGGATGTTACTGAGACTGGAAGGCTGGATAGGGGTGATCTTAAAGATGTTTATAAAATCATGAGGGACGTAGATAAGATGAATATAAAGATCTTTTCCCCGGGGTAGGGAATGCAAAGCTAAAGGGTGTACTTTTGAGGTGAGAGGGAAAAGACAAAAAAGGGACCTGAGGGACAACTTTTTCATGCAGAGGCTGGTGCGTTTATAGAACGAGCTGCCAGAGGAAATGGTAGAGGCAAATACAATTGCAACATTTGGACAGGTACATGGAAAGGAACAGTTTAAACCGATATGGACCAGACACAGGCAAACCTGGTGGGCATAGGAGAGTTGGGCCAAAGGGTCTGTTTCTGTATTTTATGACTCTGAGCTGAACAGAGGCCAGAGAATGGACTTTACCATTGTGTTTCCAACATCCTTCAAACACCGCTCCCTGTGACTGTGTGGAATTGAGGATTTGATTGTTTTATCCTTGAACTCTTAGATTGTTGGCAGATTCAGAGAATTTGAGTCTCTTGGGCTGGCCATATTTTCAAACAAGTGTTCTCTTGCCATGCAATGATAACTGATCCTCTGTCATGTCTGAATTAGCTTCATCATTGTATATTAATCTGTTACCAAATTTTACACTTTAATACCAACCTTGTCTCTGATTATCCAGTAATTTTTATAGTCTTTAGGATAAGTGTTTAGATCAGTGTATCCATGTTTATTTTAAAATACTGGCTTTCCTGCTATACCCCAAAGGGATTTTGTGATGTGTTGGTGTGTGCCTGTCTGCCAGCCTGTGTTTAATAACCACAGAGGTGTCTAAAACCACATCCCACAGGCAGATTTCTTAATAAATCAAGTGCTTTTCTCCGCCATTTCACATTTCTTTCCACTGTGTGATAATAGCATTTTCAAATCCAATTCCTAGGCACTCTCTCACAAGCGCTCTCTCTCTTTCTTTCTCTTTCTCATGCTCTCTGTCTCTGTCTCTGTCTCTGTCTCTCTCTGTGTGTGTACCTCTCTCTCTCTGTGTCTCTGTCTGTGCGTTTCTCTCTCTCTCTCTCTCTCTCTCTCTCTCTCTCTCTCTCTCTCTCTGGAACATAAACAACAAATATCTCTCACAAATCACAATTTCATCGACTGCCAACTTCCACAAAACACCTGCTGTGCTCTCCACAGCCTGGACTTCAGCTCCAGTCTTGCCTTGAAACTTCATCAGTGCCAGCCATTCAACTGACTTCTTTGTGACTTCTTTCCATACTTAACACATCTTATACGTGTTAGGTGCATGAGAGTGCATGTGGTTGGTGGTATGAGAGATAGCATACAAGTGAGTATGTCTGAGTGAATACAGGGTGCATGTGTGTGACGAGCACATGAACATGTGTATGAACATGAGAAGGGTATATATGTGGGATGTGAGTGTGAACAAACAATGGTGTGAGTCAGTGTGTGAGTGGGCGTGTGCAAGTAAACACATGGAGGGATGTGTGAGTGTAAATGGGGATGTGCAAGTGAACACGAGAAGGTGTGTGTGTGTGTGTGTGTGTGTGTGTGTAGGTAGGGGAAGGGGTTGGCGGGGCTTCTAATTAACCACAAATCATTTGCTCCAGTCCCTGACTCCATCACTCTCATTTCCAATATGAATTGTACAGAAGATAAATTAGATTTGTGTTTATTGAAGTAAATAAACATCATTTACAGTAGTGGCAGATGTAGGATTATCTGGAGGAAGTGTAAATGTTGAAGACATGAGAATGATGTTCCTTTTCTGAAAAGTGTGAGGATATCTTCCTCCCACTCTCCTGTTTGCTTCCAAATGCAGGCAATTTAAAACAAGAAGCAGTGGGAAGATTCTGTCACTAAAGCCAATTAAAAAATGCATGCCAAGAAATGTTTGTTCCTTAGCTCTACAATGGCTACAATCTCTTTTGAAGAAAATCGAATGCTGTGTAGGCAGCTGTCCTGGAAAGTTCCTTTTGAGGAAAACGAATAACAGCTAATGTATTCAGAATCATCCAGCACAGAGTCAGGCTATTTGGTTCAACAGCTCTCTGTATTTTCTTTCCCCTCGTCAAGCATAAATCCAATTTCCTTTTGAACATGTGGTTGAACCTTATTTCACTAACCTCTCACACAGTGAGTTGCAGATCAGAACAACTCTGTCTTTAAAGAGTTCTGTTCTCTTCTTGAGGTTTTTTTTATTGTAAGTGATCTTTAACTTGCATCCTCCGACAGTGAGAGGTCCAATTGTGACCGCCTTAGCATTTTAGGATCCTGATTTAGAATGTTAATTGTACCTATTGGATTTAACATTGGCCTGACTGTCTGTAAAGGAGGGGGACTGAATATCTTGCTGATACGTGTTGCAGCCATGTTACCCCAAAGTCAACAGAAATGTTCGACACCAAAACTTGCACATGCAGCTTGGACAGTGTTGTTATGACATTGTCTTTTTTAAATGTTCTTAATGAACTAGGAGCAGGTTTAGGCAATTCAGCCCATCGAGCCTGCTCTCCCACTTGATATGATCATGACTGATCTCACCTTGGCCTCAACTCCACTTTCTCCTCAATTTCTTTCAAACTGTTACTAATTAAAAATCTCCTCCTCATATTGAGTAAATGTCCCAGCAGCTGTCACACTCTGAGGGAATTAATTCTACAGATTTTGAGAGAAGTCATTCTCCTCATCCCTTTTTTTAAACCTCCTTCTCCGAAAGCCATAACATCTCATTCTAGATCATCCCTTTTTGCATCTATGTTGCCAATCCCCTTCAGTATCTTCTATACCTAAATTAGACCTATGATTGTTAATAAAATTAGATCATTTCAGCTGCATGACACTGAAATCTTTTGCTATAAATTCTGAATCTTATGATCCTACCTGATGAAGGGGCAGCGCTCTGAAAGCTAGTGCTTCCAAATAAACCGGTTGGATTATTACCTGGTATTGTGATTTTTGGTTTTGTCCACCCCAAGTCCAACTCTGGCACCTCCACATCTTCTTAACTTGAAAGTGGCCTAAACTGCTCAATCTGTTTTCATAACAAAATCCCTTTATTTGAAATCCAAGCTATCAAAATATTCTACCCGAAATGTCCACATCTGTAATGGGATTTGCCTTGGTAAGTTGTACTTGCATTCTCCCAGAAGTGCAGCATGAGAGAGTGAGGGACAGGAAGGGTCTATAACATTGAACCAACTTTAAGAGAGACAATTTCCACCATCAGCATTGATGCAGGAACTTCTAATAGACCCACTTTGCCAAATGCAGAGATAGATTTCACCTAGTTTTCTATAAGGGGGAAGTGCTGTGTGCATGGCTTCTCCATTTGAAGGTGGCCTCAGCAATAGGATAATGATACTATTATTTAATTGCCCACCTTGCCACATGTAAGTGAGGGTGGCAAGTTTGGGGTTTGCTGATTTCCCATTCCCTTAGTTGCTGCACAGCCAGTGCCTTCTGTCATGGTCATCCGCAGGGAAAGATTGATAACATGGAGGAAAGGGAGCTCTCTATCCTGCTAGGATTCCCCTTCCCTCCTGCCGTGTAATTGTAGACCTGATGACAATCTGATGAGACACCCCTGACATTAATAAGAAAGGAAACACACAGCAAGAAAAGAGCGGTCTTCGAAAGGACACTAGATGTCTGAACATTGCTCACATCTGAGAAACGCAGAGGGTCAAGGAATCATAGAGTCATCGAGATGTATAGCATGGAAACTGACCCTTCAGTCCAACTCGTCCATGCCGACCAGACAACCCAACCTAATCTAGTCCCATTTGCCAACACTTGGCTCATATCCCTCAACCCTTCTTATTCATATACCCATCCAGATGCCTTTTAAATAATGCAATTGTACCAGCCTCCACCACTTCCTCTCACAGCTCATTACATACACGTACCACTCTCTGCATGAAAAGGTTTCCCCCTAGGTGTCTTTATATTTTTCACCTCTCACCGTGAACCTATGCCCTCTCATTCTAAACTCACTACCCCAGGGAAAAGACTTTGTCGATTTACCCTATCCATGCCCCTCATGATTTTATAAACCTCTATAAGGTTACCCCTCCGCCTTCAATGCTCCAGGGAAAACAGCTCCAGCCTGTTCAGCCTCTCCCTATAGCTCAAATCCTCCAACCCTGGCAACATCCTTGTAAATCTTTTCTGAACCATTTTGAGTTTCACAACATTCTTCCGATAGAAAGGAGACCAGAATTGCACGTAATATTCCAAAAGTGGCCAAACCAATGTCCTGTACAGCTGGACATTGTATTACAGGGAGAGGTTGAATAATCTAGGGTTGTTTTCCCTGGATTAGTGGTGCTGGAAAAGCACAGCAGTTCAGGCAGCATCCGAGGAGCAGTAAAATCGACATTTCAGGCAAAAGCCCTTCATCAGCCCATTCCTGGTTTCCAGCATCTGCAGTCATTGTTTTTCCCTATTTGTTTTCCCTGGAGCATTGAAGGCTGAGGGATGATCTCATAGAGGTTTATAAAGTCATGAGGGGCATAACCTCCCAACTCCTGTACTCAATGCTCTGACCAATAAAGGAAAGCATACAAAATGCCACATTCACTATGCTATCTACCTGTGACTCGACTTTCAAGGAGTTATGAATCTGCACTCCAAATTGTCTTTGCTCAGCTACACTCCCCAGGACCTTACCATTAAGTGTATAAGTCCTGCTAAGATTTGTTTTCCCAAAATGCAGCACCTTACATTTATCTAAACTAAACTCCATCCGCCGCACCACAGTCCATTAATCCATCTGATCAAGATTCCATTGTAATCTGAGGTAACCTTCTTTGCTGCCAATGACACCTCCAATTTTGGTGTCATCTGCAAACTTGCCAACAATACCTCCTATGTTCATATCCAAATCATTCATATAAATGATTAAAAGTAGTAGACCCAGCACCAATCCTTGTGGCACTCCACTGGTCACAGGTCTCCAGTCTGTAAAAATACTGTCCACTACCTTCTACCTTTGAGCCAGTTCTGTATCCAAATGGCTAGTTTCCCTGTATTTCAGGAGACCTAACCTTGCTAACCAATCTCCCATAGGGAACCTTGTCGAATGCTTTACTGAAGTCCAGATAGATCACGTCAACTGCTCTCCCCTCATGAATCCTCTTCGTTACTCCTTCAAAAAACTCAATCAAGTTTGTGAGACACGATTTGCCACACACAATGCCATGTTGACTATCCCTAATCAGTCTTTGCCTTTCCAAATACATGTACATCTTGTCCCTCAGGATTCCTTCTAACAACTTGCCCTCCACCGACATCAGGCTCAATGGTCTATAGTTTCCTGGCTTGTCCTTATCACCTTTCTTAGATTATGGTACCACATTAGCCAATCTCCAGTCTTCAAGCACCTCACCTATGACTATCAATGACACAAATATCTCAGCAATCACTTCCCTAGCTTCCCATAGAGTATTAGAGTACACCTGATCAGGTCCTGGGAATTTATCCACCTTTATGCATTTCAAGACATCCAGCACCACCACCTCTGTAATATGGACATTTTAAAAGATGTCACCATCTATTTCTTGGATTCTATATCTTCCACATCCTTCTCCACAGTAAACACTGATGCAAAATACTTGTTTAGTATCTTCCCCCATCTCCTGCAGCTCCACACAAAGGCCACCTTGCTGATCTTTGAGGGGCCCTATTCGCTCCCTAGTTACTCTTTCGTCCTTAATGCACTTGTAAAAACCCTTTGGATTCTCCTTAACTTTATTTGCCAAAGCTGTCTCATGTCCTCTTTTTGCTCTCTTAAGTCTACTCCTACTGCCTATATACTCTTCCAAGCATTCACTTGATTTCTCCTGTTTATTCCTGACATATGTTCCCTTCTTTTTTCTTAACCAAACCCTCAATTTCTTTAGTCATCCAGCATTCCTTATGCCTACCAGCCTTTCCTTTCACCCTCACAGGAATATATTGTCTCTGGACTCTTGTTATCTCATTTCTGAAGGCTTCCCAGGCTTATTTTTCAAAAGTTTTCTGCCTGTGCTTTGCCAAAGGTCAATTTCTCTAGATTAGAGCTGCCCTATACCACATGTAAATGTCTCTTTTTTTTTTAAACTGTGACCTCTTGATTATTTTTAAGTAATTGGTCACATATGTTCTTTCTCTGAGGTTGCTGCGTTGCAGAATGGGTTGGAGCACTTTGTTGTTGGTTGTAAACGTCCACCCTTAACTCTTGTAAATAACTCTTCGAGAAAGTCTTCACAACTGCTAATGCCATTATCACTCAATTGGCTGCCACCAGCACGTGGATTTTTTTTTTTGTGTGGCGGCAGCCACTATGACACAGTCTGAGTAAAATTAAAAAGAACTGCGGATGCTGGAAATCCAAAACAAAAACAGAATTTACTTCAGAAAACCAGCAGGTCTGGCAGCATCAGTGGTGAGGAATCAGAGTGAAAGTTTTGGGTGCAGTGACCCTCCTTCAGAACGAAGGAAGGAGAAAAAGATAGGTGGAGGTGAAGCCCAGAGGGAGACCAGCAGACAAAGGAATAGATAATGGTGAGCTGGGGAGAAAAGAAAGCTGCTGATGGGGACTACTAATGAGAGAAAAAGGGTTGGCTGTGGTGTCAAGGCCTAGAATGTGGGGATGGGGGAGGACATGGAAGGAGGTGCTCAGGTCTGAACGTACCCTCAGTGTTAGCCCATGTGGCATACACTGTGAATATTGAGTTTTTACTGAGACACGTGTCTTGAAGTTTATTAACACACTAACTCTTTACACTGTTATAAGATCTCAGACTCACACACAAATTGGAATCCAGGTTTTGCTGATGTTATGCCTGCACTATATGACTGTGACCCAACAATGTGTGCTATCTCCATTCCAGTCACTGTGACTGAGACAAGGACATTTAGACTGGAAGAGGGTAGCCTAGGCCTTAACTTTTTCTTATTTTAAAAGTAGATGTGAAGTGCTATGTTCCAGTTGCAATGCGACTGGTCAAACTACTTGACGTTAAGCAAAACACAATTTATGTAAACACTATAATTAAAATACAAACAGAAAGAGGAATTTAGAATAACTTAATGATTAGAAAACTTACCTGAATAATAGATACAGTACCCATTACTAATTAACTGTTCCAATACAATAGCATCCCATAAACACACTCCTTGGCAAAATTCTCACATGCAGTTCTCTAATCCAGGAGAAAAAAAACCATCAAGAGAAGATTCAGAGAGAATAGCAACTAGGATTCATTCACTGAAGTTTCCAAGCCTTTGGAGATCTCAAAGGCTTACTGAAAGAAACCAAAATCCAGATTTCTGGATCTGTGAGGGCTGCTTCCATTATTTCGATCTTTAAACAAAAACCAAGGCTTCAGCAATTGTTTACTTAAGTAGTCTTTAGTAGCCAGTTCAACACCACTGCTTCCCAACCCCTCTCTCAAAAAAGGACAAAATAACCTTTTAAAGTGATAGCATCGTCACACTGGAGTATCTCATTTTGTGGTGCCTTAAAAGCACATTGCCTTTCTGGGATCTGTGCAATAGTCCAAATTGCCTGGGACACACTGTATGAAAGCAATGATATTGAAGCCGAGTTGTAAAAGTAAAGTGACATGGTTACATTAAGACACTATTATTTCCAACTCAATAGCCAAAATCTCCAAAAAAGGAACATTTATTTTAAGAAATAAAACACCCAGACATGATGAAGACTTAAAGGCTATGTTGGTTTATGGATGACTGAAGGCATGGAGATTGTGCCAAGGGCTGAAGATAATATCTTTGTATTCAAAATGTTAATTGGAAGAAACTTTAGTACCTGGATGCCTGTCGCAGTGTGACAACTTGCAGGGAATGTCTACGCTGCTATATTCCATATTCTGTATAAAACCAGAACATTCATTGGTGAATCCCTATTGAACCAAACAAAAATGCAGGATGACGTTCTGCCCAGCGTATATTCAAATGATAAAGAATGTTGACTTTTTGACCGTTCATCTTGAAGGTTCATCTTGTTTCAGTGAATCTGCTTTTGACGTTTTGAACTAATTATTTGCAATGTAGACATTTGTTTTGTTTTACTTTCTGTGTACCTGGTTTGATTTTATTTCTTGTTCTGTATATAGCAACGCCCCTGCCAACTTTGGGAGGAAGGAGGAGATGACTATTTCTCACTGACCGGAACATCCACCAGAAAAACAACCAGAAACAATGGTAGAAGGCAAACAAAAACAAGTGGAGATGGTTAGTGAGAGGTAATTGATGAATGGTGTAAATCCTTCTTTCCAAGTGACATTTACTTGACCAATTGAAACAAGGTACGTTTATGTACCACCTGTAGTGCCCTCAGGAAATGGCAAAACACTTTTACATTTCTAAATCACTCCACTGACTGTACTCCATAATGCCAAATTGTACACAGAAAGATTCCACAAGCAGCAATGAGGTTAGAAACCTGCCACCTCTGCCTTTTTCCATTGATATAATTTTTGGGAAAATGTACTGGTCAGGACATAAGAAAGAGATCTTAATTTCTCCAAATACCTGAGGGAGCAGATGACTGCGTTCAAGATCACACTCCAAAGATTGCTCTGTTGATGGTGCTGCACCCCCTTCAGTGCTTCACTGTAGTATCAGTTCTGGGTGGTGTGCTTACATTTCTGAAAAGTGAGCCTTTTAATTCAGCAGCTGCCTAGAATATTTCCTCTAAGTTGCATGGTCAGTCAGCCAGTTCTGAGGTTCGGTGTGATGGGTGCACTGATGCATTGCCTTGCGGTTACGGAAGTAAATGCCAACTGCTCCCAGAGGTCCATGCAGTGGAAGAAAAGACTGCCCGTTAGCAGGACTCCCTGGCACTGATTGCACAAATTGTTTTAGCATGAATCTGAGTGATTTTTATTTTCCCAGAAGAACCAAAAAGTTTGTTTGCCAGAATGATTAAATGTCTGCACTTTGGTGTTGATCCTGAAATTATTATGACTCTTCTTCATGAATGGCTCAGAGTGATTGGTTTGAATTACCAATGACTGGATTCCCTTTTAGTCTGTCTGCTGTTTCATAGGATCTCTACAATGGGGAAACAGGCAATTTGGCCCAACTAGTCCACACCAAACCTCTGAAGAGTTACCCACGCCAGCCACAATCCCCTACCTTATTACTTTCCATTTACCCCTGACCAATGCACTTAACCCACACATCCCTGAACACTATGGGCAATTTAGCATGGCCGTTTCATCTAACCTGCATATCTTTGGACTATGGGAGGAAAACGTGAGGACTGCAGATGCTGGAGATCAGAGCTGAAAATGTGTTGCTGGAAAAGAGCAGCAGGTCAGGCAGCATCCAAGGAGCAGGAGAGTTGATGTTTCGGGCATGAGCCCTTCTTCAGGAATCCTATGGGAGGAAACTCATGCAGATACAGGGAGAATGTGCAAACTCCACACAGACAGTCACCCGAGGGTGGAATCAAACCCAGTTCTCTGACGCTGTGAGGCAGCAGTGCTAACCACTGAGCCACCATGCCACCGGGAATCTCCAAAGCATGTAACTTTTAAAAAGGGCTTACCTCCGTTAATGCTCCATTTCTGCAATGACTCATTTAGCATTGTGAGATTCAGTTTGATATTGTTTGGCACAAACTTTCAGTTCTGTGACCTGGCTGCATTCAAGACCTTATCCCCATGATTTTACAACCACAATTAGACCTGATGTTCCACCAGCTTTCCTCCCTATTCCAATGTCCTCAATCCATCATCATTCTGCCCCGAGTCCCATTTCCAACTGTCGCTCTTTTTCTTTCAGTCTTTGGTATATGCTGTCCTGGTGACAATTCTGACCTCTCCCTAAACTCCTGGGCTCCACCCACCTAGTGACAGAACTTTGTCGATTCTTTCTGCACCAATCAGCTTAAACCATGAGATAGCATGTCATTAATTTGAGCCAAGTCAGGTGAATAGAAACCAGGAAATGCTGGAGAACCCTTGAGTTGGGCATTGGAGGAGTTGATGTGCATTATTACCTCTTCAACTCCATTTTAATGCTGCCTTCACTCCTGCTGGTGTTGTACTGCCCTTGTGAATGGTGCTTGTAACTTGCTGTTTGGTTTATTTTGTGAATTGTGTGATTTGGTGCTGGGTTATATATAAAAATAGAAAATGATGGAGACACCCAGTAGGTCTGGCAAGGTCTGTGGAGAGAGAAACAGTGTTAACATTTAGTGGCCAATGTAAGACATTACACTGGATTCTGGAATGGTACGTACATTTAGATAATTTAACAGTTGGTTGGTGCTAGGTGGCCAAGCAAATGCAGTAAATACATTTGAACTGTAACGTGTTCTTGTTTTTAGCTTCTTTTAAAGTTCGTTGATTTTCAGCGATCTCGGAATACAATCATGATTCAGAATTTGCAATCAAAATGCAAGTTCAACATTATTAATATTGTTGGCATTGTGTTTTTAATGAATATGCCATAGAGTTATCCAGCATGGAAACAGACCCTTTGGTGCAACCAGTCTATACTGAACATAATCTCCAATTAAACTAGTCCCACATGCGCCTGGCCCATATTCATTCAAATCTTTCCTGTTCATGTATTTGCCAAATGTCTTTTAAAGGTTGTGATTGTACCCACATCCACTAGTTCCTCAGAAAGTTAATTCTACATGTGAACCACCCTTTGTGTAAAATAAAAAAAATTACCCCCATGTCTTTTTAAGCCTCTCTCCTCTCACCTTAATAATGTGCTCCCAGTCTTGAAATCAACCATCTTGAGGGAAAGGACAACTACCACTAACCCTATCTATATCCTCATTATTTTATATTGCGAAAACTGCTCGAATGCCTATCCTGTGGCATGTGGGGACTTGTGGGCATGTCTTGCAACCTGGAGGAGTCCAGGGTGCAGCAAGGGTCACTGGCTGTATGAGCTTGAGCTCTTCATTTCAGAGCCTGAGCAGTGACTGGAAGGTACATCCATGAGACAGAGAGCTGTGTGGATAGCACAGTCAAAGAGGCGTCACACCACAAGATAGGGACAAGCAAATAGAGAGGCAGTGAGTGACTACCAGCCAGTCTGAGAGAAACAGTGCAGCAGCCACAAAAGGTCCTGCTCGCTAACCAGTTTCCTGCTCTGCAGGGGAAGTGATGGCCTAGTAGCACTATTGTTAGACTAATAATCCTAAACCAGGTATTGTTCTGAGGACCAGCGTTCGATTCCCACCATGGCTGATGGTGGAATTCAAATTCAATAAAGAATCTGGCATTAAAAGTCTAGTAATGATCATGAAACCATTGTCAATGACCAGGAAAACCCCACCTGGTTCACTAGTGCCCTCCAGGGAAGAAAATCTACTAATCTTACCTGGTCTGGCCAACATGTGACTTCAGACCCACAGCAATGTTGTTGATTTTTAACTGCCCTCTGGGCAATCAGGGATGAGTGCTAAATGCTGTCCCAGCCAATGACATCCACATCCCATGCATAACTAAGAAGGAAGTATTGGTGAGAGTGATGGGTGCAGTAAGAGCCAAGCCCATGGGTAGTCTAGCTGGAAGGAAGAGCATGAGAAAGGAAAGACAGTATTGAGAGGGTTTCTTTTAAGCTCCGAGAAGAGAGCTGCACTTCTGTGACTGTCAACCTGACTCCATGACTGTGTATTGTCTCTTTTGGTGCTAGGGTCAGGGATGACAGAGTTTGGCATTATTCTGGATAAGGGTGAGCTGCCAAAGGTCATGGCCCACATTTATGCCAATGACATAGCAGGAATCAGGAATGCCATGCTGCAATCAGGGAAACTGAGGACTGCAGATGCTGGAGATCAGAATTGAGAGTGTGGTGCTGGAAAAGCACAGCCAGTCAGGCAGCAACCTGCTCCTCAGATGCCCGAATTACTCCCAGGGCCACATGCAAGTGTGTATAGAAATAACAGGATAAGGCACTATTGGAAGGAAGGAGAGAGGGATTTAGCTTCCTTGGACACGGGCTTGGCTGAATGGGATTGTACCTGTACACGTTGGAACGGTTGAGTCTGAACTGAGCTGAGACTGAGTTCTGTGTGGGGATTGTTAGTTATGTCGGGGAGGGTTTAAACAAACTCAGCAGGAATGTGGAAATCAGAGAATATATTAGAGAGGAATGGTGCACAACATGCTGGGAGAACAGATAGCATTTAAGTAGAAGTAAGTTAATCAGTGAAGTCAGGGAGAAAGTATTGAAAAGTCTGAATCAGGGTTAGACTGCATGTCTGTGAATGCATGGTGTATAGATTGGAAAGTCACAAGTATAGTTTGCCATCTGGAATTTTGGTGTGCTAATAGCAGAAAGTAGTCTTCAGGAAGAGCAGGTCTGGCTGTTAAATATTCCTGGTGTTCAGAAAAGATAAGGGGAAAAAAATGAGTAGGGATGGGGTTTTCGATTAAGGAGAGCACTGCAGCCCAGAGGAAGGCAATGGTTCAAGAATAGAATGAAGTTGGCTGAAATTGAGGAGTAAGAAGATTGCAAATATATTGCTTGGTGTGGTAAATAGGCCACCAATCAGTGGGCAGGATGTAGATGATCAAGTCTGCAGGAAAAGTAGAGAGGTGGAAGCAATACAGAACAGTTATGATGGGGGACTTTAATTATCCAATCGTCAACTGGGATGTAAGGGGTAGTGGGGGATATGTGTGCTTAGATTGTGTTCAAGAGAATTTCCTGCAATGCTCTGTATCTGACACTACAAAGGAAACACTGCTAAATCTGGCTTCATGTGGTAAGCCAAGTCAAGTGACTCTAATCCAGACTATTTTCTTTCTCTTTTGAATCCTTTAACATCATAGCTAAAGGAAATCTGCTGTCACTTTAAGTATACTTTATTCATTAAAACATCCCTATGTATATTTACATTGTCACAAATGTAAGTGACTTCTGTACAGTAGCATATCAATTAAGCAAACAAACATTTGTGTTTGACTCTATCCCAACAAACCAAAGACCCTTCTTACACATGCAAGACTTATTTAATATGCATTGAGGCACCAGGAGGGTCCAACAGCAGAACCAGCTCCCAATTAATTTCAGTAGGCAGACCACAGACGGTGATCTTTCCCCGCTATGCTTTGGCAGCTGCCCCATGCTTTACTGTGCCCCCCAGAAGGTGGTCCTGCATCTTAAAATGAGCCCGTCTGCAGCACTCAGTCGGGGTCAACTCATTTTTTTGGAGATCCATTGTCCAAATGTGGTTCCCGATGCCTAGTTAGACTTTCTGTTGTACTATCAGCTCACTGTATCAGCAAGTCAAAGGGCAAAACCTGTTTGAACTGAAGTAACTGGAGCATCTCTTGAGGTGTAAATTCTGGTCATAACATTTATGGCAGCTTCAAATCAACAGAATATAGCAGCATTCAAAGTCTTGGCTCGGACTCCAAGTGGGAATCTCCCTAACTGAAGCAGAATTGTACAAAAGCTGAACGCCCATCTAGAACTACACCTGACCTAACTCCAGTCTCAGTGAATGGGATTTGAGTGGATTAAATATATCACTTCATTTCAAAAAGAGAGGACAAACAGAGACAAAAGTAATTTTTTTTGCATTGTAAAGTTTTAACATCTTCGGCAACTTATCAGAATAAAACTGCACAGTTTAAGTTGTTCACTTTCTGAGCTGGAGATATTGATTGGCTTTTCTGGAGAGAGTGGTGGGCCTGTGGAATTCATTGCCACGGAGTGCAGTAGAGGCCGGGACACTAAATGTCTTCAAGGCAGTGATTGATAAATTCTTGATGTCACAAGGAATTAAGGGCTATGGGGAGAATGCGGGTAAGTGGAGTTGAAATGCCCATCAGCCATGATTAAATGGCAGAGTGGACTCGATGGACCGAATGGCCTTACTTCCACTCCTATGTTTTATGGTCTTATAAATCCATGAAGAGAACTTGGAAGAGTCAGGACAGTTCTCTAAATGGGGAAGGTGAAAAGATGAGCTGAAAATGTGTTGCTGGTTAAAGCGCAGCAGGTCAGGCAGCATCCAAGGAACAGGAAATTCGACGTTTCGGGCAAAAGCCCTTCATCAGGATTCCTGATGAAGGGCTTTTGCCCGAAACGTCGAATTTCCTGTTCCTTGGATGCTGCCTGACCTGCTGCGCTTTAACCAGCAACACATTTTCAGCTCTGATCTCCAGCATCTGCAGACCTCACTTTTTACTACACGGTGAAGAGATGACCTACTAAAGCATCACATGACGATGAAAGTCCTTAATGGATTAGCTTAATGATAAAGCTCTTCTGTGCTATTGCAGGTTATCATTATTCATGGATCTGAAATGATTGGGAAAAGATTGAGTGGAGTGATGAAGACTTTTTTTTACACCCAATTGTGAGGATCTCGAACATGACCCAAAGAAAGGAGTAGAAAGGATTTCCAGAGAGAATGTTAAATGGGAATTGGACAGGTACTTGAGGATAAGGAATTTACACAGCATGGGCAAAAAGAGGGAATAGAGGGCTGAACACAATGGTTTTTTCAATTAGCCACCATAAGTATGATTGACTGAATTGTCTGATGCTGCATTACAAATTTAATGATCCTCAGGTGGAGAATAGTGAGGGAATTTTGATAAGTTTCCATTTGATTTTCAACTCCGATCACCACATTAATTAGAATATCCATCGGCAAGATTATTTGGAACTGGATGGGAAAAGTCATTCATTTTCAGTAACAGATACAACACACAATCTTTCAAAATTGATCCAAATTAGACTTTCAAGTCTAATTTAGCAAAAACATTTTTGGACAGAGCAAAGGAAATAGGAATTAAACTGCACAATCTTTTGGTTGTGAGTGAGATTTATAGGAATACAGCCGGTTTTGCTATAAAATGGTATTTCCGTTCTTGTGCAATCGCGTGTTGTAAGAAAATCACATAATAGCAGTATCATTTAAACTAATGGAGCAGGAGTGGCGTTATAAGACATGCTTTGAAATTTTGTGCTTTAGAAACAGTGTCCCCAATTCGTCAATCGCATTATACTGAATTTGTATGAACGAAATGCACATTGTAGCAGAACGACTTGTAATCTATTAACTCAAGAAACGAAATGGAACTGAATTAGGTATTTCTTCTTTAAACACTAAGTGTAAAGACTTAGGAAGAGGTAACATCATGAAGATTAGCTCCCTTCCTAGTGTAACTGCAGAAAAATGCAGGTGTTGTAAATATGTGGAGGCCAGTAATATCCAGAGTTTGCAGTGCCACATTATTTGTTTCCTTATGAGAGTGGATCAGATTCTAGAAGGGTATCTGTCTGAAGTTTTCAGCATTTGCATGGAGGTTTTCCTATCACAGCTTGGTTACAATTAACACAGAGAATGTGCAGGGAGGTGAAAATAATGGAGGAAAATATAGATGGCTACAATATTGAAGAGGCAAAAAACTTGCAGCTGCTAGAATGTCTATTGGCTCACTGTGTTCTACCAGCCTCCTGTGTGTAGATACAGCTAGCCAGGCAGTTTCAGGAGGTGGAGGAGTCAACATTTCAGGTATAACTCTTCTTCAGGACCATATTGAAGATGCCACTTTGAATAAGAAGAACATTTAATGTTGAACAAAAACAGAAATTGCTGGAAAAGCTCAGCAGGTCTGGTAGCTTGTGTGGAAAGAACTCCGAGTTAATGTTTTGGGTCGAACTACCCTTCCTCAGTCCTGATGGTAGATAGGAAAATGTTGGTTTATATATAGAAGGTTGGGTGGAGGGCGGGGGAGGGAGTAGGCAGTAAATGATAGGTCGAGATAGAGCCCAATGAGAGAAAAGAACAGTTAGAGAGGCAAAGAATGGATAACAATCTGGCTAGGCGAGTGAATAGCTATTAATGCAGACTGTTAGTGGCTAACAATGGCTATGTGTAATAGCAGACTATATTCAAAGTTTGTGAGAAGATTTGTAGCTCGGGGGCTCGTTGTTGTGGTTCTGTTCGCCGAGCAGGGAATTTGTGTTGCAGACGTTTTGTCCCCCGTCTAGGGGACATCCTCAGTGCTTGGGAGCCTCTGGTGAAGCTCTTCTGTGGTCTTTCCTCCGTCATTTATAGTGATTTGTATCTGCCGCTTCCAGTTGTCAGTGCCAGCTGTCCGCTGCAGTGGCAGGTATATTGGGTCCAGGTCGATGTGCTTATTGATTGAATCTGTGGATGAGTGCCATGCCTCTAGGAATTCCCTGGCTGTTCTCTGTTTGGCTTGTCCGATAACAGTAATGTTGTCCCAGTCGAGTTCATGTTGCTTGTCATCTGCGTGTGTGGCTACTAAGGATAGCTGGTCGTGTCGTTTCGTGGCTAGGTGGTGTTCATGGATGCAGATCGTTAGCTATCTTCCTGTTTGTCCTATGTAGTGTTTTGTGCGGTCTTTGCATGGGATTTTGTACACTACATTGGTTTTGCTCATGCTGGGTATCGGGTCCTTTTGTTCTGGTGAGTTGTTGTCTGAGAGTGGCTGTTGGTTTGTGTGCTGTTATGCGTCCTAGTGGTCGCAGTAGTCTGGCTGTCAGTTCGGAAATACTCTTGATGTATGATAGTGTGGTTAGTCCTTTGGGTTGTGGCATGTCCTCATTCCGTTGTCTTTCCCTTAGGCATCTGTTGATGAATGGGAGTGGGAGGGGGAGTTAAAGTTTTCAGCCACAGGGCGGTTGGGTTGGTTGGTGCGGGTGTCCCAGAGGTGTTCTCTGAAATGTTCCGCAAAAAGGCAGCCTGTCTCCCCAATGTAGAGGAAGCCACATCGGGTGCAGTGGATGCAACTCCCCCTCCCACTCCGCCAAGGACATGCAGGTCCTTGGCCGCCTCCATCGCCAGACCATGGCAACACGACGCCTGGAGGAAGAGAGCCTCATCTTCCACCTAGGAACCCTCCAACCATAAGGAATGAACTCAGATTTCTCCAGTTTCCTCATTTCCCCTCCCCCCACCTTATCTCAGTCCCAACCCTCGGGCTCAGCACCGCCTTCTTGACCTGCAATCTTCTTCCTGACCTCTCCGCCCCCAACCCCTCTCCAGCCTATCACCCTCACCTTAACCTCCTTCCACCTATCGCATTCCCAACGTCCCTCCTCCCTACCTTTTATCTTAGCCTGCTTGGCACACCCTCCTCATTCCTGAAGAAGGGCTTACGCCCTAAAAGTCGATTCTCCTGCTCCTTGGATGCTGCCTGACCAGTTGCGCTTTTCCAGCAACACATTTTTCAGCTCTGATCTCCAGCATCTGCAGTCCTCATTTTCTCCTCCATGACTTGTCCTACCTGCCAATCTTCTTTTCCTCCATCCACTCCACCCTCCCACCCCCCCAACCTATCACCTTCATCCCCTCCCTCACTCACCTATTGTACTCTATGCTACTTTCCCCCCACTTCCACTCTCCTCTCACTTATCTCTCCACCCTTCAGGCTCTCTGCCTGTATTCCAGATGAAGGCTTTTGCCCGAAACGTCGATTTTACTGCTCCTCGGATGCTGCCTGAACTGCTGTGCTTTTCCAGCACCACTCTAATCTCGACTCTGGTTTCTAGCATCTGTAGTCATTGTTTTTACCTACCTGAATCCATCAACCCCATGGTGCTCAATAGACAACCTCTGATGTTGAAAATACAGTGTCAGTAACAATTCCACCCCAGTGACTTATTATCATTTAGATTAGAGGCTGAAAAGAGCTTGAGCAAATTTAAGGAATTGACACATAACTGTGGGGAGGTGATGTGATGGGGAAGTGGTTTGGTGTTGTCACTGGGCTGGTATTAGATTAAGCTTTGGGGGCGTATGTTCAATTCGCACTGCGGTAGCTGGTGGAATTTGAAATTCGAATAATCAGTGTGGAGAATAAAGTTAGTCTTGATTGTGGTAACCATGAGGAGAAAGTGAGGACTGCAGATGCTGGAGATCAGAGCTGAAAATGTGTTGCTGGAAAAGCGCAGCAGGTCAGGCAGCATTCAAGGAGCAGGAGAGTCGACGTTTCGGGCATGAGCCCTTCTTCAGGAATGTGGTAACCATGAAACTATTATTGATTGCTGTAAAATTATCATTGAACACTGTAAAACAAAAATGGTCCAGCGAACCATGCAGTTTAATTGGGGATGAGTAACTAATGCTGGACTTTATAGCAATGCTCGTATCCCATGTAAGAATAAAGGAAACAATGTTTATAATTAACAGAAAATAAGCCTTAACTGGAATGAAGGAGAATAGGCGAATTTACAATGCACCCAGAAATGTTGTTTGGATAGTACCATATGGTCCCAAAATATATAACCACTTTGAAATGAAACGATTTAATTTTTTTAGAATGTTCATGGAATTAGTTTGTTTTGACTTTCACAGTTTGTAGTTTGGAAATGTATACATTGAAGCTTGAGTTGAAAGAATAGTTTATTGAGTGTGACTTTATCACTCATATCATAAATAAATCTGTCAAATCAATTGAATTGAAAAAACTTACAACTCACTTCCTTTAAAGCCTAAAGTACAATAGACAAAAAAGAGATATAATTTTATCCCTTTGATTGGAATTCACTGTATCCCGATGATTGGATTATTGTGAGTTATGGTACATCAATGTTGCACAAACTGTACAACTTAAAATATCATATTTTAACATCAGTAATATAATACCAGTGCAGATTAATGATCGGTTTGTATACTTTTCACCTTTTCTATTTGTGACTACAATTAAAATCTCTTCCAAACTGCACATCCTGGTATACTAGGTCTTCCATTTACAAGGATCAAAGGACATCAGACAAAGAATTAAACCAGTAGCCTGTGGATTGTTAGCCTTGACTCAACTATATTTCTGTGGCCCCTGAGTCTTGCAGCCATGTGCTTAAGTTTCAGATGAAGCTGGCAATAGTAGATAATACTGTATGCAGGATATTTCCATCAATGGCTTTGAGGCCTTTTCACTCTGGCTGTTATGCTCATGTCTTTGCGTTGAGCCTTTTTTTCAGAGCTGAAAGAATTTCTCAGTTGTTAAAATTCAGGGTTTTTTTTTTGCAAACTTGAGATGCTGCGTACATTTGCTGAGGTATTTAACAAAGCAGTTTCTGACAAGCACACATTGCCAAAGGGCATCTTCTAATGTGCATGATTCTGGCATTGAATTTAAGGTTGCAATCTTGTACTATAATGTTGAAGTTGAAGTACTGTGGCAGAAGACAAATCTTTGCCTGGTTAATGCTGGAAGACATGATTATCAAACAATATGTGATTTAAACATTAAATGAGGATATATAATCCCCTCCCCCCACATTCCCTCCTATTGGAAGACAGAATAGGAACCTACTTAACATCGAACTCGGTCCTTTCAAATGTTTTATCCTATATATCATAGAACCACAGAGCATGGAAACAGACTTTTCACTCGAAGTAGTCCACGCTGACCATGTTCCCAAAACTAAACTAGTTTCACCTGCCTGCGCTTGGCCGATATCATTCCAAACCTGTCATATTCATGTACCTATCCAAATGTTGTTTAAACATTGTAACTATACCTGCAATTACCACATTCCACACGCGAACCATTCTGTGAAAAAGTTGCCCCTCATGTCCTTTTTTAAAATTTTCTCCTCTCACCTTAAATGTGTCCCCTAGTTTTCATAAAATGCCTACAGAGTAGAAACAGGCCCTTCAGGTCCACACCGAAGAGTAACCCACCCAGACACGTTCTCCTACACTATTAGTCTGACTAATGCACTTCCACATCCCTGAACACGATGGGCAATTTAGCATGGCCAATTCACCGAACCTGCACATCTTTTGGTTTGTGGGAGGAAACCAGACCACCCGGAGGAAACCCACACGGACACAGGGAGAATGTGCAAACTCCATACAGTGGTCTGAGGTTGGAATCGAACCCATGTTCTTGACACTGTGAGGCAGCAGTGCTAACCACTGAGCCACCGTGCCGCCCCAACTTAACATGTGACTGTTAACTGCTGACATGGAACTACTTGAATTTTGAACTCCATCACCCGAGGGAAAAGACCTTATTCACAAACGTTTATAATGTCATTTGGAGTCCATTTGTTTTTATGCTGTTAAATTCTATGAGATCATTGAAAGGCACCAATGACCTTTTAAATGTCTCTGCACCTGTTGTTATTAGAGGTAAAAGATACAGAATGTTTGACTGGATAGAGGGTAAGATCTTCGGATTACACAGCAGGCATTCTAGGTACATTAAAAACTTTGCCCTTGCATTCAAGGAAGTCTTGTGCATAGAATTTTTTTTTAAATCTAGGTTTCAGTGCAGCAGGCATTCCAGTTTAAAATTCACCAAAAGATTCTTCGAGGGAGTTGATCAGCAGTATGCAGGTGCAACGTTTACTGACTGGTAACACTCTAAGCAAAATTGAGGACTGCAGGTGCTGGAGGTTAGAGTCAAGAGTGTGGTGCTGGAAAAGCACAGCAGGTCAGGCAGCATCTGAGGAGCAGGAGAATCGATGTTTCAGGCAAAAGCCCTTAATCGGGTAGCACTCTAACTCAGCCTAGAATCTTCAGTGTTGAAAATATTCTGACCCTGGGTGATGCTGCTCTGTTGGGCAAGTTGTCTTTAGAAAAACATATTAAACATAAGTCCTGTCTGCTTCCTGATGTGGAGGTTACACTTTTAATTAGAATGTTGGAAAATGAGAGGAGAGCAGGCCCTTTGTCCACTAATTGAATGTCACTAATACAAATTTTTTTAATGTACTCGTGGCATTGGGTAACTGCCATCTGCTTCCCTCTTATGTAGGGAGGAGTGGCTTTGTGTTGGTCAATTGAAACTGTGCAATATACAGTAGTTTGTGTTGCTCAGTTGAATTCATTTTGGAAAAGGTTCCACGCTATTGAGTTGATCATTATAATTGGTGATCAATGTACTTATCCCAAATGTGAGATGGTTCTAGCAATCTACATTGAATATTGTAAACATCTGACGTTTTTGTGTCCCACTTCTCCTCTAACATATCCCTTGAAACCCATCTCATTACCAATTGTCATCACTCTCTTTCTATTAACTCACTTCAGTTAGCAACATTTTTTTTAATCCTTTGGTCAGTTTGCATTCCAGTCTAACTTTAATGTGTTATATAATTGAAAACTGTTTTTCCTTCTGTACAATACTCTCCTATCAGATAGTCATCAGTTGGAGGATAGAACTGAACCCTAACCATTTTTAATTTACAGATGTATATTCCAAATATGCAGCTCCAAACCCAGCAATGCCACTCTCAGTCTATTCCTATGTTAGTGAATCCCCAGGTAATGTCCACCAATTGAATGCAACTGTATGAATAACAATTACTGACTTCTCCAATCACATGTCACTAGTACTGTTCATCATTTCACAAAATGAAATGTTCTATGTTCAGAATATCTTGATCATACAATTAATATCGAATGGATATTGGCACATTTTCAGCAGTCCATTAACATAATTTCTCTCTCTCTCTCTTTATCTCTCTCTTTCTTAAAATCTACCACATTGACAAACATTTGAGCATTTGTTCTTATTTGGTTTTGTCTGACTATAGATCTGGAATGTGCCCTGGGAATATGTTGAACCCAGTGTGAGTTTTATTCTGGAAAAGTTTGGAAGCGGTACAACAAAGATGTAACTGATAGTTGGTGATGAGTGAAATAAGTTCAGAGGCCGGTATCCCATCACTAAGTCACCCTTTTATTTACATGTGGAGAGTCCTTGACACTGACCTCACTCCCTCAGAGCCAGCTCTGAGAGAGCAGAACCTCTGACACATTTTAACTGTTTGGCCAAGGCTTGGCTTTGTTTTGGGGTTTTGCTGTGGGCTGACCTGGAGTTCAACGGCTCAGGATAGATCCTGAGTGAGGCTATACAATTCCCTTCATTCACATAGTATTCCCCAATCTTAGTCTGAACAGGCAACTTCCATTGGAATATCGTGCAACTCAATGCTCCACTTGCCTCATTTTCCAATGACAAAGTTAGTACTAGTGTCTGGTCGAAGTCCAGTTGGACTTCAGTTAGTAGGCACTTTTGCATGGTTACATCATTAATCCCACATATCACACGTGCTCTCAGCCTCTCATTAAGCGTTGAACCAAAGTCACCATGTCTCTATCAGTTGTCTTAACCTAGTCAAAACTCCCAATACCCAACTCGTTGTTTTTCGAACTTCCAAGTAAAATCGATATGTCTCAGAATTAGAGAAGGCTTGGGGTTGTAATATTCCTTCATTAAATTCATCAGGTCTTGAAAGGTTTTACTATCCGGTGCCTCAGGGAGAGTTAGGCTCCTAAAAACTCAAAAAGCTATGGGCCAATGAGCTGTCAGGAGAATTATTCATTGCTTTTCATCTGCCCTAATGTCATTTGTCAGGAGAAGGTAATGCATGCTCCCCACATACAGGGCCCACACTTCAACAGTAGGATTAAACGACTCAAGCTTCCCAAATAATGGCATGATGCCAGAAATACCTACTTCAACTCAAAGATGTGTGCTGCGAGTGAATGTCTTCATCGCCATTGATATAACTCCACAGAGGTCAGGAGACTGTCACTAAGTCACCCTTTATTTACACATTGATACCAATCCAGCTCCCTCAGAGTCAGCTCTCCGAGTGAACAAAACCTGTGGCACAGTGGCTCAGTGGTTAGCACTGCTGCCTCACAACACCAGGGACTCGTGGTTCAGTTCCAGCCTTGAGTGACTGTCCGTGTGAAGTTTTCACATTCTCCTTGTGTCTGCGTGGGTTTCCTCTGGATGCTCCTGTTTCCTCCCACAGTCCAAAAGATGTGCAGGTTGGGTGAATTGGTCATGCTAAATTATCCACAGTGTTCATGGATGTGTAAGTTAGGTGCATTTGTCAGGGGTAAGTGTAGAGTAATACAATAGGGGAATGGGTCTGGATGAGTTGTTCTTTGGAAGATCGATGTGGACTTGTTGGACTAAATGGCCTGTTTCCACACTGTAGGGATTCTATGCAACTTCTGTTTATACCTCAAGAGTGTGGTTGCTGGAAAAGCCCAGGATTCCTGATGAAGGGATTTTGCCTGAAACATTGATTCTCCTGCTCCTCGGATGCTGCCTAACCTTCTGTGCTTTTCCAGCACCACACTCTCGATTCTAAACGCCAGCATCTGCAGTCCTCACTTTTGTCCTGTTTATATCTGTCAGCCAAGGCTCTCTGTTTGGGGATGTTCCTTCAGTTCAATGAGGAAACTCATTCCATGAAGACCACCTGGCTGACCTAGTTACAATCACTACAGTGAGGATAGATCTGATCTTTGTGATGGTTTTTCTTTCTTGGTTTGTGTTTTTTTTTAAATTGATTCTCAGAATATGAGATCCACTGGCAGAGCATTTACTGAATATCTCTTAGTGCAACTGTTACGTGCCAGGTCTTTTAGTTCAACCACATTGGTTACATATACAGAGCAACATCGATTATCCGGCATTTGATTATCCCAATATTGGATTACCCAGCGAGATCACAAGGTCCCAATGCTTGGCTAAACAATGTTTTCTGGTATTTGATTATCTGGAAATCGTTTAACCAAACAAAATACTCCTTGCCTGTGTCCTTTGGATAATCGAGGTTCCTCTGTCGACCAGATTGGCAAGAGTAGCAGGTTCCTTTCCCTAAAGGGTACTGATCTATTTGAAACATAGTGGGAACACAACACACTCATGTTGCCAGGTTTCCAATCAAATTCTTAAATTGCCTTACACATATTCCCTGAAATCTCTCAGCCCAAATTATTGGGTTACCAGGACAGCAAAATTAACCATTGTCCTCACTTAATGTCAAAACGCATTTGCAAACTGACTACCTGGCTTTTGCACAGTGTGGTCAGTTACTGAGTTATTATGGCTCACTCCGCTCTTTTTTTCACACTTGTATTATTTCCATTTAATGTAGACTAGTAATCAAGCTTTTTTTTTGAAAAAAACAAGTGTATGGTAAGTTTAATACAAGTTTTGCTGAAGTTTCCAGAAGTCATGAAAGATCATTAAATTGTTTTTAAAAAGTTATACTGTCTTATTTTTAAAATGATCTCTGCTGAGCTAAAATAGCTTCTTCAGATCAAATAACTTGCAAATTGGCTCCAGAAACTGCCAGCAGTGTAATTCCAAGGACAAAACTTAAAAAAAACCTTGAGTAATTTCTCACTTATCATTGTGTGGTCAAATTGCAAGAACAGTGGAACAAAAAGAAGCACAGATCTTTCATCTCTGCAGATGAACAGATCTAATTGAGACTCATCATGCCTGCAGAGGTGCTAACAGCCCCAGTCAAGCTTCTCAAGCGACCAACATATTTTGGCTAGAGTACATAAAAACTTGCCTTGTTGACCTAACATTTTGCTTACGGAAACAAAAACTGTTAGAAAAACTCAGCAGGCCTGTCAACATCTGTGGAGAGAAATCAGAGTTAATGTTTATGGTCGAGTGACCCTTCCTCAGAACTGATAGTAGTTAGGAAAATGCCGGTTTACATGCAGAAGATAGAGTTGGGGAAGAGAGAAGGAGTAAACAATATGTGGGAATAGAGCCCACAAAGAGAGAGAGGAATAGTTGGATAACAAGCTGACTAAGAGGGAATAGCTGCTAATGAGGATGGTTAGAGGCTAACAATAGGTTGTGCGTAATAACAGACTGTATGATAACATAGAGAAAGTGAGGACTGCAGATGCTGGAGATCAGAGTTGAGTGTGGTGCTGGAAAAGCACAGCAGGTCAGGCAGCATCCGAGGAGCGGGAGAATCAATGTTTCCGGCAAGAGCCCTTCTTCAGGAAAGAGGCTTGTGAGCCGAGGGAGTAGAGAGATAAATGGCCAGTACAACAATGCTATTTATGTCTCTACTCCCTTGGCTCACAAGCCTCATTCCCGATGAAGTGCTCTAGCCTGAAATGTTGATTCCCCTGCCCCTCGGATGTTGCCGGACCTGCTGTGCTTTTCCAGCACCACATTCTCTGTGATAACAAGCCCTGGTGTGGGGGTTGGGGGTTGGGCTAAGGACCTCAAAGCCTTAAAGATATTGAACTCAATATCAAGTCTAGAAGGCTGCAGGTTCCCCAAGCAGAAAATGAGGTTCCTTCGCCCTTTCATTTGTCTCCAGTGATGACAGTCTTCCGGATATTTAAAATGCAATTGCTCTTTATTTAGACAGTTTTCCATTTGATACCTTTCTTATTTGGCAAACTAGGATGGTTGCTCATAGCGTTTTGCAGAAGTCTCCTGATAAGTCATCCTATTTTAGATATTGTACCTGTAACAGCCCTTCTCCCATTTTTTTTTAAACCTTTTTGTTCTGGTCAAAGTCCAGTTTAGATTCTCACAATGAGTCCTCAATAAAATATTTATTATCTCCTGGACAAGAGTCTTTACAGTCTGGGCATGTCACTTTATAATTCACCCTTGGAAGTTGTCGTAGTCTATTCAACTAATAGCAACCATGTCTCAGATTCTTATGTCTAGTTCCAGTCAGTTTAACACTTGTAAACAAAAATGGCGATGTTTTGGAAATGGAATGAAAAACTAAACACATTTTCATTTTTAAATTTATTAGGTCATGATTCAGACAGAAAATTAAAACCACAAATCTGAGAGCAGTAAATTAGGCTGATTACCTTTCCTGGCATCAGTGAATTTCTTTCCATAGCTATTGATGCAACATTACACTGTTATGTCTCTTAGCAGTAGGTTTTGTTGAATTACAAAGATACTGGAACACAGAAATTGGTCAATTGTCCCATCTGGACTAAGCTAGTGATTTATGTCTAAACTCCATATGAGCAGCCTCCTCGTTGTCTTTGTCTAAACCAATCAACAGAACGCTCTGCCAGATTCTGCCCTGAAGGATTTTTAAACAAGTTGCAATGTTCTGGCTAATTACAGCATTGCCTACACACTAACGTATGACATTAAATGACAAGCAATCAATGCAACCTGTTTTCCCTGAAGACTTCAAAGTAATGGATGTCCAATGTGTTCAGAATTGTAGTGTTTGGAAGTAGGATGCATTTGCTATTTTTTTTTTACTATTTGAACCACCTTGATTGTAATATCTTATTGAACTGTTTAATCCTCCAGTTTATTTTTATGTCTTTTGAGTTGATATCATGCAATGTTCTGGCAACTCAGGATTAGCACTTGTATTGTGTTCTAACCTCCTTTTGAAAATATTTACCAAGATGTTGCTGGGACTGGAGGGGTTGAGTTCTAAGGAAATGCTGGATAGGCTGGGACATTTTTCACTAGAGTATAGGAGTTTGGGGTTGACCTTCTAGAGGCTTATAAAATCACGAGGGGTGTAGATAAGGTGGATAGTCAAGGCTTTTTCCACTAGGGTGGATGAGTTTAAAACTAGGGGGCATATTTTTAAGGTGAAAGGAGAAAAGGGAGCTGAGGTGCAACTTTCTCGCACACATTTTCATATGCAATTAACTGCCAGATGTAGTGTAGATAAAGGTACAGTCACAACATATTTGAAAGCCATTTGGACAGGTACATGGATATGAAAAGTCTTGAGGAATATGGGCCAAACGCAGGCAAGTGGGACATATTTAGTTTGAGAAATTGGTCAGCACAGACAAGTTGGACCGAAGAGACTGTATGTCTCTATTTCTGATTCACAGATTTGATCCTGTCCTCTAAAATTTTTTACGAATTAATTCATGGGATGTGGTTGCATGTCACTGGCTGGGCCTAGGCTTTCTGCTTGTTCCTTATTGTCTTTCAGAATGTGGTGGTGAGCTGCCTCCTTCAACTCCTATAGATAGACTCAAAATGCTGTTGCTGAGAGAATTCCAGGAATTTGACCGAGTGACGCTGAAGAAATGGGAATGTTTTCCAAGTCAGGATGGTGAATGGCTTCGAGGGAACCTTGCAGGAAGTGGTGCTGCAATGTACCTGCTGCCTTTGTCCTTCTAGAAGGCAGTGGTCATGGATTTAGGTGTTGCTGTTGAGTTGGTGGATATTTGCTGTAAAGCTAGCTTTCATTTGGACTGTAGACTAAATTTGGGAAAAGCCAGTGCGTTGAACCAGGGAAATCATTCGTGAAGTTCTTTCAGTATTGAAAACAACTTAATGGAGGACCTTGTGGAGTTGTGTCTACAATGTTGCCTTAATAAAACAGGGAGCGAGCATTCCAGCAGAATGGTATGTTCAGGGCAATTTTGATGGAAGACAGTCTTTTGATTGGCTTTACAAATGGTTGTGAGTCTAGGAGTAAAAAATGAGGTCTGCAGATGCTGGACATCACAGCTGCAAATGTGTTGCTGGTCAAAGCACAGCAGGCCAGGCAGCATCTCAGGAATAGAGAATACGACGTTTCGAGCATAAGCCCTTCATCAGGAGTGTTCAGCATAGTAGTAGCCACTTGATTGGTTCCAGGGAGATGCCTACAGCTGTGGTGTGGACCATGTTAGCAGAATGATTCAGTGTGCTGAGATATAGCATCCTTCACCAACCCCCACCCCATCACCTTCTCTTCTGTGGCGTGAAATAAAATCTATTGTGCTTTACCTTTCTCTGTAAGTTGTTCTTTTTGCAAATCCCCTGTTGAAACAATAAGGAAAAAAAAGCATCAGCAGAGATCCTGAAGAGGTGAACGCTCAATGAGTGAATGGAAGATTGAGAATCAGTGCATTCACAACCTCACATCATTAGCAATGGATCATAAAGAGTTGTAAGAAAATAACTCCGCAATGTTTGTGATCCAGACTGGTGTCAGGTCTGTGGTTCTCTGACATTTTTTCCTTGGAGGTAGTGCAGACTGCAATGCTGGAGACTCAGAGTCAATAAAGCGTGGCACTTGTAAAAGCACAGAAGGTCAGGCAGCATCCGAGGAGCAGAAGAGTCGATGTTTCGGGCTTAACCCTTCATCACAACTCACTTATTTGACATGTTGTTTTCCTTTACTACCCATAATATTTGTGTCTTGTCTCTATCTGTCTTCCTGTATGTGTATGGAAATTTTTTAAAAAGTTAGAGTTTAGGTTTCTGATTCATAAGGCAGCAAGGCACGCTTCCTTCTAGCCATGCATTTGAATACAATAAATCGATTGTGCTTTTCATTGACAAGAAAATAATGTGCATATTATTTTAATCTGAATTAGGTGAAATTTGGGCAATTCAAGGTTCAATCCACTTTCCACATTTGCGTCAATCCTGGGAATGGTGAGGTTTCGTTTCCAAGGAGTCATGGAACTGCAATTCCTCTTGTTGATGGTACATCATGATGCTACTGTGCCTGGTAATGGATGTTTGTGGATGCGGTCTCAGTCAAGCTGGCTGCTTTATCATTGATGGTGTCACGCTTACTAAGTATTGTTGAAGCTGCACTCATCCAGGCAAGTGGGGAGTACTCCATTACACACCTGATATGTGCCAATATAGATGGTGTACTCACTGTATTATTGGGCAAGTCCAGATTAGTGTCTGGTCAATTATAACTGCCAGGCTGTTGATTGTGGGAAATTCAACAATATTAATGCCATTGACTGTTAAAAAGTGATGGTTCAATTTTGTCTTGTTGGAGATGGTTATTGCCTCGCAGTTGTGTGGAATCTTCGAGGAGAAAGTGAAGTCTGCAGATGCTGGAGTATCAGAGCTGAAAATGTGTTGCTGGAGAAGCGCAGCAGGTCAGGCAGCATCCAAGGAACAGGCAACTCGACGTTTCGGGCATAAGCCCTTCCACTTGTGTGGAATGATTACTACTTGACATTTGTCAACCCAAATCTGGATGTTCTCCAGGTCTTGCTGCATTTAGACATGGACTGGTTACCACCTGAGGAGTTGAAAATGGTGCTGAACATTATGCAGTTGTCAGTGAACATCCCCACTACTGACCTTATGATTGAGGGAAGGTCATTGAAGCAGCTGAAGGTGGTTGGGCTGAGAACACTATCCTAAGGTATTCCTACAGAGATGTCCTGGAGCTGAGATGACTGACCTCCAAAAACCATGGCCTGTGTGTCAGATATAACTCCAACCACCGGAGAGTTTGCTCTCAATACCCATTTATTTCAGTTTTGTCAGGGATTCTTGATGCCAAACTCAATCAAACGCAGCCATGATGTTAAGGGCTGTTACTCAATACATCTCTGGAATTCAGTTCTTTGTCCATGTTTGGACCAAGGCTACAGTGAAGTCAGGTGCTAACTGGCTCTGGCAGATCCCAAACTGAGTGTCAGTCAGCGGGTTACTGATTCTTTGTAAAAACTGAAATAAGTGTGGATGCTATAAATCAGAAACAAAATCGGAAGTTGCTGGAAAAACTCAGCAGGTCTGGCAGCATCTGTGCAGAGAAATCAAAGTTAATGTTTTGAGTCTGGTGACCCTTCCTCCGAATTTGAGATAAACTGATATTTTTCAAGCTATATGCAGTGGGGGAGGGAGTAAGGAGTAAACGATAGGTGGGGTTAGAGCCCAAACAGAAAAGAACAGTTAGACAGACAAAGGAGTCAACAGTAATCTGGCCAGGAGGGTGAATAGCTGTTAATGGAGACTGTCAGTGGTTAACAATAGGTTGTGTATAATGGCAGATTATGTGATGACAATGCCTGGTGTGTGAAGTAGGGGGCGAAGACATGGGAGAGTTCAGGTCCTAAAATTATTGAACTTGATATTGAGTCTGGAGGGCTGATGGGTCCCCAAGAGGAAATTGAGATGCTGTTCATCCAGCTTGTACTGAGCTTTGTTGGAGCACTGCAGGAAGCATTAGAGAGAAACATTAGCCAGGGAACAGGGTGATGTGTTAAAATGGCAGGCAAGTGGAAGTTCCGGGTCATCTTTGTGGGCAGAATGTGGAGGTTCTGCGAAGTGGTCACCCAGTCTACGCTTCGTTTCCCCAATGTAGAGGAGATGACATCGTGAGCAGTGAATGCAGGAGTCTAGATTGTATGAAGTACAGGTAAAGTGCTGCTTCACCTGGAAGGTATGTTTGGGCCCTTGGACACTGAGAAGGGAGCAGGTAAAAGGGTGTTACACCTTCGGCTGTTGTAGGGAAAGGTGCCTTGGGGCAGTGGGAGGTGTTGGCAGTGAAGGAAGACTGGACCAGGGTATCCTGGAGGAAATGGTCCATGCGGAAGGCGGACAAGGAGAGGAGAATACGTGTCTGGTGGTGGCATCTCACTGGAGGTGGCGGAAATGGCGCTGATGATCTTCTGATGGGATGATAGATAAGGATAACGGGCAGCTTATTGCTGTTGTGGGAGGGAAGCATGGGGGTGAGGGTGAAAGTGCAGAAGAAGGGTCAGACCTGGCTGAGAGCCCTGTCAACAACCGTGTTTGGGAATCCTCAGTTGAGGAAGCAAGTAGACATTTCAGAGGCCCCCTTACTGATGTTGGTCTCATCGGAATGTATGCGACCGTGATGGAGAAACTGGGAGAATGGAATGGAGTCTCTGCAGGAAACAGGATGTGAGGATGTATAGTCCAGGCGATTGAGGAGGCAGGTGTAAAGTGGATATTAGTGGCAAATCTATCCCCAGAAATGGAGACAGAGATGTCAAGGGAGGAGTCAGAGATAGACCAGGTAAAAGTGAGGGCAGGATAGAAATTGGAAGTGAAATCGATGAAACTTTCCAATTCCGGAGGAGAGAGGGAAACAGCACTGACGATTCATCGATATATTGGAGAAAAGAGTTATGGGTAGGTTCCGGAATAGGACTGGAACATTGAATGTTCCACGTACTCCACAGAGAGACATGCATAACTGGAGCCCATGCAGGTACCCATGACCACCCCTCTGACCTGAAGTAAATGTGAGGAGTTAAGAGAAGCTGTTAAGGGTGAGGACAAGCTCGGAGGTAGGGGTGGGGTCGGTTCAGATCTTTGTCCCAGGAAGAAGCGGAGAGCATTGAGACCATCCTGGTGGGGGACAGGTGTGTACAGGGATTGCATATCCATAGTGAAGAGAAGGCAGCTGGAGCCTGCAAACTGGAAATTCCAAAACTGGTGTAAAGCATCAGAGGAATCACAGATATACATGGGCAGGAACTGGACCAGGATGGATAAGACTGAGGCAAGGTAGGAAGAGATGGGTTCCATAGGGTAGGAGCAGGCAGAGACAATGGGTCTGCCCAGGCAGACCTGTTTGTGAATTTTGGGGAGCTGTGTGGGGCTGAGGGTCTATCAGCTTGGAGGCAGCGGTTGGGGGAGATCACCAAATAAAATGAGATTACTGACTGTAGTTGATGCAATGGCCTGATGTTCCATGGTGGGATCATTAGGCAGGGGGAGATAGGAGGAGGTATCTGAGCGCTGCCACTCAGCCTCTGCAATGTAGAGACCAGTATCCCCGACTATAACAGCACCACCCTGATCAGCAGGCTTAATAAAAAGTCAGGGTTGGATCTGAGTGCACAGAGTGCAGTCAGTTCAGGGAGAGACAGGTTTAAATGGGTGAAGTGGGCAGAGAAATTGAGGCGAGCAATGTCACATCGACAATTTTCAATGAACAGGTCGAGTACAGGCAGAAGGGAGAGGTCTAGGTGGAGGGAGAGTGTTGTACTGGTTTGCTCAGTGAAGCTCAGTGCGAGGTGGAAGAACAACACCTCATCTTCCGCAGCCTTGCAGCCTTCTGGACTCGATATTGAGGTCAATAATTTTAGGGCCTGAACTCCCATGTTCTACAACTGCACACACCAGGCCTTGTTATCACATGATCTGCTGCTACATATTACCTGTTGTTCGCCACTAACAGTCTCCATTAACATCTATTCACACTCCCAGCCAGATCGTTATCCATTCCTTTGTCTGTCCAACTGTTCTTCTCTCTCTTTGAGCTCCATCCCCAGCTATTGTTTACTCCTTACCCCATCCCACTCTAGCTTCTGCATAAAAACTGATATTTCCCTAGTTATCCTAAGTTCTGAGGAAGGGTCACTCTTTACAGATGCTGCCAGACCTACTGAGCTTTTCCAGCAACTTCTATTACTGCTTCTATTTACAGCTGGTTCGTTATAGCTTCTTCACAAGCAAACCCTGTTATTGAACTATTTCATTAAGAGCCATCCTATCACAGGGACATTTTATATTTGTTGTTCACTGGCAAGGTCTGATAAGGAAGTAGTCAACTAGCAAATGTCAATATTTAAACAAAGACTCATTCAGTTAATTACACACAATTCTCCAATTGCACCAACAATGAGAATTATTAGACTGTGATATTCTCATTTTGCAGGTATAAATTTCTCTATTTTCTAACCTCTGTTATCACCTTGAAAGAGAGCTCAAGGAACCCTAGTTTCAAAAGATCTTTGTATGATATCAAACAAGATCAAGGACTCCTCCCAGCAGCCTGGCCACTCTTTTATTTATCTGTTTTTGGGAAGAGGGCCTCGTTGGCTGTCCCTTGTTGCCCCTGAGAATGCGGTGGTGAGTTGCCTTCTTGAATCCCTGCAGACCACCTGCTGTGGGTTGACCCACAGTGCCTCGAGGGAGAGAATTCCAGGGTCACCCCACAGCAGGCTGCCTTCCAGAAGGCAGCTCACCACCACATTCTCAAAGGCAACTGGGAATGGGCAATAAAATGCTGGCCCAGTCAGCAACACACACCCCCCAAAAGTGAATAAATAAAAAAAATGCAAGATATTGCAGATTCTGGGTATCTAAAATAGACACAGGAAGTGCTGGAAACACTCCGAGTATGCCAGATCTGCTATGGAGAAAGGAACACAGTAAACCTCTCAAGTCTTCTTTGAGGATGGGGCTCATTCTGGGGTGTGTGTGTTACCTAAGCAACAAAACAATATGTCTGCCCCCACATCACTAAGCAAAATCACGCCAAGGGTCAAATAATTGTCTGTACAAGGGAGTAATGTGACTGCACGTGATCCAATGCAACTGAGAATAATAGACTGTATTCATAAGTGGCACCACTATTAGTAAGAAATACATTCAGCATATTAATGCATGTGGCAGAGCTATGTTTCAACAAGGAAAGTAGTTAACCTCCTCGTTTAACCTTTTCCAGTGTATTCATTTCTTTCTGTGTTAAGAATACTGTAGAGGTTGTCAATGAAATACAAGTAATAATGCCATGTCCCAGTTCCTGAACTGCTAAGTTTATTATCAGCATGGGTTCAATTAAGGCTGGCATTATCACTGTAAAATTCCATAGGGTGTTAAGGTTCATTGGATTATAAATCACGTGACTATATACACCTCTATCTTTATTCACATTTTTGCAGATGGTTTTTCTCAGCTACCAGTCAAATATCTGAATAAATTGTTATGCTACAAAATAAAATCACAATTCAACAGCCACCGATATTCACTGGGTTTTGCTCAGATCGCTGAGAGGTACTGTATCCTTTCAACAAAAACATGAAAATCTATGAAATACAGTGATGAAGCTATTGGTCCAGAAAATAAAGGTTCTGTGAATGATCATTGCCAAGTTCCAGTCCAGGAAAAGAGATCACAATTCGTCTCAATCTCCTGTCTTCTAAATTTGCTGATTGTAATCAGTCCCCACGACTTCTCTTTACAGCCCACTTCACACACTCACCACCTTCTCTGTACAGTATATACTTTCCAACCAGCCTTTTTGAAATGTGTTGAGGTTTGTGAATAATGCTGATGTCCCTAACCTGTGTGATGGTGGTGGCCGTCATTAAGAACATAAAAATATAAGAATGTCATAAATGGAGCAGGCCGTACTCCTGCACCAGCCATCCAGTAAGATCACAGTGGATTTTTTTTGCGGACTCAGCTCCACATACCCATATGCTCTCAATAACCCTTAGTTCCTTTACAGTTCAAAAATCTATTGTTGCCTTAAAAACATTCAATGAGAGAGCGTCAAATGTTTCAATGGGTGGGGAATTCCACAGCTTCACAACCCTCTGGGTGAAGAAGTTCCTCCTCAACTCAGTCCTAAATCTGATCCCCTTTTACTTTGAGGCTATGCCCTCTAGTTCTAGTTTCACCCACCAGTGGAAACAAACTCTCTGCTTCTACCTTATTTATTTGCTTCATAATTTTATATGTTTCTGCAAGATTCCTCCCTCATTCTTCTAAATTCCATTGAGTATAGTCCCAGTCTACTCAATCTCTCCTCTTGACTCTAAAAATTGATTCCTGAGTTCACAGAGGACCATAAGCAACTCTCTTTAATGGATGACATACATCAAGGGTGTTAATCCCACAAGCAGTGTGCAAGGTGAGGGAATTAGACACTCCATGAACTACCACAGTCAGTAGAGGGATTGTATTCCTGCTGTTGGTTTTATTCTGCTACACCAGCCGAGCCATTTAGCCAACGGAGCTAACCAAAACCCCCACATGCAATTATGAGAGATGAAACAAAAAAGGTCAGTGAAACTTTGTTTGATGGGTATCTTTCCCAGGTTTCCAAGTCTGCAGCTTGACCATCCTGCTGAATGGAGGCTGCTGCTTTTCCAGCTTTGCATTCTGGATTGACTTCAAGTGAGATATTTGAGTTTGGTGAAAATGAGTTGGGGCTTCCTCAATGAGTCTAAGCCCCACTCTGTCCATGGAAGGTTGTGACTGTCATGGCCTGTTAGACTCCAATCAACTTGTCAACTATTCCACTGCATTGCTTTGCCGTAGGGAGGTATGGTGGCTCAGCATTTAGCACTGCTGTCTCACAGTGCCAGGGATCGGTGTTCAATTCCACCCTCAGGTGACTTTCTGTGTGGAGTTTGCACGTTCTCCCTGTGTCTGTGTGGGTTTCCTCTGGGTGCTCTGATTTCCTCCCTCAGTCCAAAGATGTGCAGGTTTGTTTGAAATTGCCATGCTAAATTGCCCATAGTATACAGGAATGTGTCGATTAGGTGGAGTAACCATGGAGAATACAGGGCTACAGGAATAAGGGTGAGTGTGGGTGGGATGCTCTTTAGACAGTCAGTGAGGACATGTAGGGCTGAATGGCCTGTTTCCACGCTGTAGGGATTGTACGTATTCTATTTACGTTTGCTCAGTTCTCCATAGAAAGACTTTTTAGAAATACCAAATGTGATAAACCAGAAATGACTCAGAGTTTTATTTCAGGAAAACAGCTAGAAATAGATAAAAGTATTTGCAAATATTAATAACTGAGCCTGAGCACAGCATACAAAATGGATTTTTCCAGAACTGCTTGTGATCAGTTGCACTCGATCATATGTAAATTCTGAACCAACTTTTCATCACAATCACTGAACCAATTTTGGTCCTATTATTTGAGGAGGGATGTAATTGTTCAGAGGAGAATCACTAGTTTGACTCCAGAGATGAGGTGTTGTCTTATGTAGAGAGGTTGAGCCGTTTCGGCTTATCCTCTCTGGAGTTTAGAAGAATTGAGGTATTTGAGACACTAAAGGGGGTTGACAAATTAGACCTTTCCCCTTGTGGAGGAATTGTCAATGAGAGGTCATAATCTCTGGCAAAAGGGGTGGCAGATTTAATACAGTCATAGAGACATATAGCATGGAAACATACCCTTCAGTCCAACTCATCCATGCTGACCAAGTTTCCCAAACTAAATTAGTCTCATTTGCCTGCACTTGGCCCATATCCTTATAAGGGCAAAAGTGAGGACTGCAGATGCTGGAGTTTAGGAATCCTGGTGAAGGGCTTTTGCTCGAAACATTGATTCTCCTGCGTCCCAGATGCTGCCTGACCTGCTGTGCTTTTCCAGCACCACAGTCTAGACCCATATCCTTATAAACATTTCAATTCTGTTTACTATTGTGCATTGTGTAATGTTATTTGTAAATTGTTGTAATTTGCATTGAACTTGTCAGTTCAAAAAATTAATGAATTACAAAGATACTAAATGTGGGCGGCACGGTGGCACAGTGGTTAGCACTGCTGCCTCACAGCGCCTGAGACCCAGGTTCAATTCCCGACTCAGGCGACTGACTGTGTGGAGTTTGCACGTTCTCCCCGTGTGTGTGCGTGGGTTTCCTCCGGGTGCTCCGGTTTCCTCCCACAGTCCAAAAGATGTGCGGGTCAGGTGAATTGGCCATGCTAAATTGCCCGTAGTGTTAGGTAAGGGGTAAATGTAGGGGTGTGGGTGGGTTGCGCTTCGGCAGTGTCGGTGTGGACTTGTTGAGCCGAAGGGCCTGTTTCCACACTGTAAGTAATCTAATCTAATCTAGTAATCTAATCTAAATCCGAGATACTAAATGATGCTTTTCCCCTTCAGTCAATTCCTTATCCTGTCTTTCAGATGCTGACTGATACGCATTTCATCATCTGTCTGGATTTCAGGTTTCCAAGATATGTAATTTTTCTTGCTAAAATGAAACAGAAGACTGCAAATGCTAGAAGATAGAAATAGAAGTGCTGGAAATACTCATCAGGTCTGGCAGCATTTGTGGACAGCGGAGCAGATTTAACAGGAGAGGGAGAAAGCTATATTTTTTTTAAAAAAGAGAAGGTCTGGGGAAGGGTAGAGGACGAGGAGAGATTAAATGACAAAGATCTAATAGAACAAAAGATAAAGGAGCCATAATAGTTATAACAAAGAAACAAAGCAATTGTAGTGTGTAACACCCACTACAGTCATAGAGGCATAGAGATGTACAGCATGGAAACCGACCCTTCAGTCCACCCCGGCCAAGCCGACCAGATATCCCAACTCAATCTAGTCCCACCTGCCAGCACCCGGCCCATATCCCTCCAAACCCTTCCTATTCATACACCCATCCAAATGCCTCTTAAATGTTGCAATTGTACCAGTCTCCACCACATCCTCTGGTAGCTCATTCCATACATGTACCACCCTGTTGTGGTTCTGTTCGCCGAGCTGGAAGTTTTTGTTGCAAACGTTTCGTCCCCTGACTAGGAGACATCATCAGTGCTCTGGAGCCTCCTGCGAAGCGCTTCTTTGATGTTTCTTCCGGTATTTATAGTGGTCTGTCCTCGCCGCTTCTGGGTGTCAGTTTCAGCTGTCCGCTGTAGTGGTTGGTATATTGGGTCCAGGTCGATGGAGTTTGCGGATGAATGCCATGCCTCTAGGAATTCCCTGGCTGTTCTCTATCTGGCTTGCCCTATGATAGTAGTGTTTTCCCAGTTGAATTCATGTTGCTTGTTGTCTGAGTGTGTGGCTACTAGGGATAGCTGGTCGTGTCGTTTCGTGGCTAGTTGATGTTCATGTATGCGGATTGTTAGCCGTCTTCCTGTTTGTCCTATATAGTGTTTTGTGCAGTCCTTGCATGGTATTTTGTAAACTACATTAGTTTTGCTCATGTTGGGTATCGGCACCTTTGTTCTAGTAAGTTGTTGTCTGAGCGTGGCTGTTGGTTTGTGTGCCGTTATGAGTCCTAAGGGTCGCAGTAGTCTGGCTGTCAGTTCGGAAATGCTCCTGATGTATGGTAGTGTGGCTTACCGGAAAGCAACAACACCCCCAGATTCTATGGACTACCCAAAGTACACAAACCAGACATCCCACTCAGACCCATAGTATCACTACCAGGGACACCAGCATACAAACTGGCCAAAGAACAACAACAGAAACTGAAACACCTGGTCAGCGGATCCAAACACTCCATACAATCAACACAGGAATTCTTGGACGCCATCAGGAATACACACATAGACAAAGAAGAAACCATGATCTCATTCGACGTGACGGCACTGTTCACTTCGATTGACAAAACCCTAGCCAGAGAAACAATAGCCAACCTCCTGGACATACAGAACAGAAAACAGGAGGCGGAACCTATCAACAAAGAAGGCATACTTAAACTACTGGACTTGTGCCTCACTACACACTTTACATTCAACAATCAGATATACGAACAAATCAACGGAACACCCATGGGATCACCAATCTCGGGACTCATAGCAGAGGCAGTTATGCAAAGGTTAGAACAAACAGCCCTACCACAAATTCAACCCAAACTCTGGGTCAGATATATCAATGACACGTTTGTAATCATCAAAAACACGGAAATAGAAAAAACACACCGGATCATCAACGCCACACTCACAGGAATCCGATTCACGAGAGAAGAAGAAAAGGATAGCCAACTCCCATTGCTAGACGTGATAGTACAAAGAACACCGAACGGAGAATTCACCACAAGGGTACACAGGAAAACAACACACACAGACCAAGTCCTAAACTATGAAAGTAACCACCCCAACACACACAAATGAAGCTGCATCAGGACACTATTCAAAAGAGCCACAACACACTGCAGTACACCAGAACTGCGAAAAGAGGAAGAGGAACACCTATACAAGGTATTCGCCAAAAACGGATACTCGCGCAACTTTATCAACAGATGCCGAAGAGATAGATCACGGAACGAGGACATGCCACAACCAAAAGGACTAGCCACACTACCATACATCAGGAGCGTTTCAGAACTGACAGCCAGACTACTACGACCCTTAGGACTCATAACGGCACACAAACCAACAGCCACGCTCAGACAACAACTCACTAGAACAAAGGACCCGATACCCAACATGAGCAAAACTAATGTAGTTTACAAAATACCATGCAAGGACTGCACAAAACACTATATAGGACAAACAGGAAGACGGCTAACAATCCGCATACATGAACATCAACTAGCCACGAAACGACACGACCAGCTATCCCTAGTAGCCACACACTCAGACAACAAGCAACATGAATTCGACTGGGAAAACACTATTATCATAGGGCAAGCCAGACAGAGAACAGCCAGGGAATTCCTAGAGTCATGGCATTCATCCACAAACTCCATCTACAAACACATCGACCTGGACCCAATATACCAACCACTACAGCGGACAGCTGAAACTGACACCCGGAAGCGGCGAGGACAGACCACTGTAAATACCGGAAGAAACATCAAAGAAGCGCTTTGCAGGAGGCTCCAGAGCACTGATGATGTCTCCTAGCCCGGGGACGAAACGTTTGCAACAAAAACTTCCAGCTCGGCGATCAGAACCACAACAACGAGCACCCGAGCTACAAATCTTCACACAAACCATGTACCACCCTCTGTGTGAAAAAGTTGCCCCTTAGGTCTCTATTATATCTTTCCCCTCTCACCCTAAACCTATGCCCTGTAGTTCTGGACTCCCCGACCCCAGGGAAAAGACTTTGCCTATTTATCCTATCCATGCTCCTCATAATTTTGTAAACCTCTATAAGGTCTCCCCTAAACCTCCGATGCTCCAGGCAAAACAGCCCCAGCCTTTTCAGCCTCTCCCTGTAGTTCAGATCCTCCAACCCTGGCAACATCCTTGTAAATCTTCTCTGAACCCTTTCAAATTTCACAACATCTTTCCGATAGGAAGGAGACCAGAATTGCACGCAATATTCCAACAGTGGCCTAACCAATGTCCTGTACAGCCGCAACACGACCTCCCAACTCCTGTACTCAATACTCTGACCAATAAAGGAAAGCATACCAAATGTCTTCTTCACTATCCTATCTACCTTGCGACTCCACTTTCAAGGAGCTATGAACCTGCACTCTAAGGTCTCTTTGTTCAGCAACACTCCCTAAGTTAGATTGAAATCATTAAAAGCACCATATAATGGCCTTTCTTATTTCACAGTTCATTGATGTTAATGACTTAAAAACCATAGTGTGGTACTATGACCTGTCACCAACTCTGTTCAACATATTTTGCACATTTTCACATGTTTCATTGGCATCATTGCACAGAAGACATTTCCAGCATTTCACTACACAGCAGCTCTCGCTGAATGCTTAGCACCACTCTGGCTGCTTAATCAAAAACAGAGAATGCTGGAAAAGCTCAAAAGGTCTGGCAACATCAATGAAGAGAAATCAACAGTTAACATTTTGGATCCAGTGGCCCTTCTTCAGAACTGTTGGCAGCTAGGTAAAGTTTTTTTTTATACAGAAAACGGGGTGGAGAGAGGTGGCAAAGAATAAATGATAAGTAGGGATAGAGGGTTTTGAGAAGATTTGTAGCTCAGGTTGAGGTTCTGGATGTAGGTTTGCTTGCTGAGCTGGAAGGTTCATTTTCAGGCATTCCAACCAGAACCCTATTCAACAAACACATTGACTTGGATCTCATTTATCACCTCTTGAGAAAAAGAACAGGAAATGACATCACCATAGGAAATGATGTAACTACAGGAAATAACATCACCAACCCAAGGAAATCCAAACATATCAATAGAAAGCAGGCTACAGCACCAGTGCTTCATCTAGAGGCTCACTGAAGATGTTACCTAGTATAGTGACGAAGCGTCTGAAAACGAACCTTCCAGCTCAGTGAGCAAACCTCCATCCAGGTAAGGATAGAGCCCAAAGAAAGAGAAGAACAGTTGGATAGACAAAACATGTTTTCTGGCCAACATCTGTCTCAGGCTTGCTGCAGTGCTCCAGCAAAACTCAGTGCAAGCTGGAAGAGTTGTATTGTATTGACAAAATGGTCAGCCTAGGAGAATGAATGGCTGCTAATGGGGACAGTTAGTGGCAATCAATGGGTAGTGTGTAATAGCAGACCGTGTGGTAACAAGGCCTGGTGTGTGGTGATTGGGTTAAGGAGATGGGAGGAGGTACCCAAAGTCCTAAAATTGTTTAACTTGATATTAACTCCAGAAGGCTGTAGGGTTCCCAAGCAGAAACTCTTCCGCTTGCACTGAGTTTTGCTGGAGCACTGCAGCAAGCCTGAGACAGATGTTGGCCAGAAAACACGTTGTGTTGAAGGAGAAGGCAACTGGAAGCTCAGGGTCTTTTTTGCATCTGGCTGCTTAATGTTCAATACAGAGGCTGTCTTCACACCTTTGGGACTGAGGTATCACCTCAACTTTCATCGTTCATAACTGTTGACATTTATTGTGAATTTGAGACACTTAACGATTATATTTATTGCATATTTACTATTCAATCATTGTAGATCAATTGTAATCACAATTCTGTGGTTCATTTTAATCGTCACCTTTTATTCCACTCCCCACAGTATTTTAAGACCAGTTTGGTTAAAAGTTTCCAGCGTTATTAGCACTGATGTTGTGCAATATGCTACACAAAATGGAAATGCACCATCTAAAACACTAATTGCATCAAGAAACTTTTTTAGTCAATCCAATTATCAACAATCAGATATAATGAGCATTTGTTTCATCTTAAAAAAGGGTACTTAATAACTGGTTCATAGTGAGCCGATTAAAGGGAATGAACTACAAACAGAATATGAATTAATAGTTACAATGAGGATTATGATAACAATACAATATATATCTGCCCAAGTCTTGGTAGGGGGAACTGATATACTTTTAGACCCTAAGGAGGTTTCAATGGACATGTAACAGAGTACTTATGAACAACTTTCAGTCCCTGGTTTTACTCTGCACAGATTTCTACACAATTCCCTATGACAGTACCCTGAGGCGCTTGGCCTGCTTGTCATAAATGTATTTATCCTGGCTTTAAGACAGATTCACTTTGAACTTTCATGAAAGGAGTGTAAAGCAATCCAGCAATATGACAACCTCAACCTAGCTCACCAACAGCTCAGGACCCCACAAAAATGGATTCAACCCTCCGCCTCTCTCTCTTACCAGTCTCCCTGACAGAGCACATGACCAGCCTTGTGCAGCCCTCGATCGTGCTACAGCACCAAACTCCCCCAGCCCTATGGTACTCACAGCCCTGACATCTGTTATCGAACCAACACACCCCGATAGTGTTCATCTCCTTGCAGCCTCACAGTGCTCACTATCTCTACATGAAACGTTTTGATAGCGCTCACCAGCTTCCATCCACAACACCAGAAGTGGGGATGCTTTTGACCTCGGTCAGACAGGAGCCAGCTCAGTTGGAGAAGGAAGTGCAGGAAAGGATTGAGAGTGAGGGCAGCTACAGCAGGCAAGGGAGGGGAATTGAACACTGTACATCACCCCTCAAAGACTGACAATTTTGGAAAGTGAGAGACAAGAGGGCTGAGCATCGTCAAATGGTGAGAGCCTTATTTATTACATTTTGGACCTCCATTTCAGATTTAACTTTAGACAAAGTATATTACACTGAATTTCTCCCACCTCCCTCGCCAAGTATAGTTGCTGCTGAATGTACACAGCCCTCAACTAAACATTCCACATTCTTTCACAAGAAATTTATTTCCTCAGCAATTTGAAGCTTTCTTAGAGATGAGGCGGAATTAATTCTCTTAAAGGGTCATAAATCTGTGGAATTCATTATCCCAGAATGCAATAGATGCCAGGCCATTGAATACATTTAAGGAAGGAGGGGGAGATAGACAAAGTTTGTAATGGTTTGAAGGGTTAGGGAGAGTGGACAGGAAAGTAGACTTGAGGCCAAGATGAGATCAACCATGATGGATCAGGCTCAGGGGACTGAAGAGTCACATCCCGCTCCTCGTTGTAATGTTCCAACTGCATTGTGGGTACACTCGTACTACATTGATTTGAAAAGGTAGCTTCATTATTATCACCTCAAGACTGATTACAGATAGGAACCAAATGCTGGCCTTGTCAGTGATGCTCATATGTTTTTAAAAGTGAATTCATGGCATATAAAGAGTTCATTATAAAAAGAACAAGCAAAGTGTCAGACACCAAAAATACTTCCCAAAGGATGCTGCATGTTTCAAAGGAATTGGATCATGTATTTTTGAAATATTTGTGAATGTAGATATCTCACACTGTGGAAATATGAAAGAAATTTAACGTCCACTTGAAAAGGCCAAGCTGCATTATAGCCTGCTGTAGGCCCAGTGCATTCTGCCACGTCCAGTCTGCTTATAAATGTGGCTGAAAAAGCCGTTGCATTTCTCTTAACATAGAATTGTTACGGCACAGAAAGGGACCACTCAGCCCATCATGCTCACCCCAGTTCTAGTATCTTATGGCAATCTCCTGCCCTTTCCCCATATCAATCAAATTAACCATCCAGTGACCTTTTCAATGCCTTGATTGAACCTGCTCCCACTATGATTCCAGGCAGCGCATTATATAAAGGTGGATGTGAACAATGAGGTTGTTGAAGTCTGAGCTACGACTCTTTCGAAGGTTTGTGAATGACCGGCATCAATTGATGACTTTATTACTGAAAGCACAAAGGGCATTGCTGCCTTTGAAGTGAGACAAGATTAGCTAGTCAAAGCACGAAGCAGGTTGCTTGTACTGTATCACATAGAACCAGCTGCAGTTTTTAATTAATTTGTAAAAATGGTTTTAGTAGTAGGTCATTGGTTTGAGTTTTATGGAGAATAGACAAAGAGTTATTTTACTATTGTGAAAGAGCTCAATAAATAATACATAGAGCTTGATCAAATGGACTCACCTTACAGATTGGCAGAACATTTTCTGATATCAAACTATTCCCTGACAGGCCATCTTTTCAACTTGGAGTGTTCGAAGTAAATGCACTCAATTTAGACAGAGCCTTTATTTGAGAGAGTTGAAGTAATGCATCAATAAGTTATCCAATAGTTCAAATAATTTGTACAAACTTCTTATGAGCTGAAGTGACTCCGTATCACCAAAACGCTAGTCTCAGTACAAGTGTAAATGAAGCTGTTGGTTTAGCCAAAAAGATTCACTGATGTAGTTTCTGTAAGGAAATCTGCTGTCCTTATTCAGATGGTCTTACAGGTGACTTCAGTCCCACAACAACATGGTTGACTTTTTTTTAACAGAGCTCTGCTATGTCTCTGAACTGTTCAGATGCTTCCAACCAATACAGGGGCAAAGGAATCCAGGCTTGCAGATGTGTTCCATGGTCAGATCAAATATTTTCAGACTGTCATTCATTCAGTTTTGACACAGGAGGTATAAAACTCAGAGTGAAAGGACAGAAGCACATTACACTTCATTACAGTGGGTGGGAGACCATCAACATGTTGAATGCCATTCTTAATTATTGTACTACTTTATTCATTGGCAGTGCTTTGAATATTTTTCAGTTGACATTTGCAGAAGTCAATGAGATTGGGCTTAGTGCATTAGAAATCACAGAACTCCCCCCCAGCCTGGAGGCAGCCCATTCAGCCTATCAACATCTCTGAAGAGCATCCCACCCAGACCCATTCCCCTACACTCTCCCTGTAATCCTGCATTTCCTATGGCTAACCTACCTAGCCTGCACATCCCTGGACGCTATTAGCATTGGAAGTGTCAATGAATTGCAGGTGAAGCTGAACAGCTGGCTTACAATTCAACATGGCCAATCCATGCATGACTACAGAAACTCTATCCTATAGAAAATGCGGATGGTAGGAATAAAAGCCAACAGAGGCATTCAGCCACAAGGGGATTTGAGACAGAAGCAGAGAATAAACTTAAAACTCATCATGTTGATTTACTAGAAGCAGAGTTGGTAGAGCCTCCAATGATCTTAGGTTCAGTTGCTACCATTTATGGTGCCCCTGCTGTCTCCTTTGAGAGCAGTTAAACCTTCACTCAACCTTCATGACTCTAAATTAACAAATAGCTAATTTTGTCTAATTCTTCAATTAAACCCACCACTGACATGCAACCACAGAAGAAGGAACCCACGTGTAGATGAAAGAATTTCTTTTTGCTGGAGAAGTCCAGGGAAACCAATGACCTGAATTCTCAGCTGTTGTCTGTTGCCTTACCTCCATACCCATTCGAAATAGAACCTTGGAAAAGCTGCAGCAAATTGAATTGAAGGTAAGAGATTTGGCAGTTTTTTCGGCAGCATGCAATAAATAGCCGCAAATGGACCACAAACGAAGCCTCAGAATTTTCTATAGCCAGCAAAATGGTTGCAATATTTGAGGAATCCCAAATTACAGAGATGGAAAGGAATCTCTAGTTGTGCATGTAAAAGGTTTCAGATGTATGAGCATCAATGCTTCAGGCAGGATGGATAGTGTCATTTCTCTATCAGAAATCAACCGCCTGTGACACTTCATTGTACGGATATGCAAACAGATGAAACTTAATTTGATATGTTCTGTGAAAAACATCAAAACTCAGAAACAGCCCAGTAAGAGGTAGTTAAACAATTGCATGCTTTTAGTGCAAAGCAGTCCAGGGAAAAGGAAACTTTTCAAACCAAATGGGATCAATCCAAAACCTAGCATTCATAAATTAAGTCAACAGTTGAGCTCCACCAACAAACCATGGAGACTTTCAGTAAACAAATAAAGATCAAAGGTTGGGAACCTCTATAGTAGAAGACTCTGGAGGATTTTTAAAGTCAGCATCAACAGGAAACTGACATTTTAAATGAAGTGGTACTAGCACCACACTCACGACTCTGATCTCCAGCATCTGCAGTCCTCACTTTGTCCATTTTAAATAAAGAGTTGAGCAGTTGAAATACCTAGAACAGACCAAAAGATACAGGGGCAGAAGTTGACCATTTGGCCCATCGAGTCTGCTCGATCAGAGGGCTTTTGCCCAAACATCCATTTTCCTGCTCCTTGGATGCTACCTGACCTGCTGTGCTTTTCTAGCACCACACACTCAACTCGAATCTCCAGCATCAGCCATCCTCACTTTCGCCTGATATGTTTCTCGCCCCCATTCTCCCACCTTCTCCCCATTACCCTTGATCCCCTCACTAATCAAGAACCTATCTTTCGCTGTCTTAAATACGCTCAATAATTTGGTCTTCACAGCCCTCTGTGGCAACGAATTCCACAGAATCGCCAACCTGTGTCTGAAGGAACTCCTCTTCACCTCTGTTCTACAGGGCCAGGCCTTCACTGAACTAAAAATGCAGCAATTAGCAGTCCCACACGCTCAAGCCTTGGAGACTGAGAAAGAAATGTTTGCAGAGCATTTCCATTTGGCAATAATCAAATGACATTCCAGTTGAAAGAGAAACCCTTGAGAGAAAACACAAATCTTTATTTAGATTTGATTAAGACTATCATGGAAAATTAAATCTGTATTAATAATGGAGATGACTGACAAAATAATAATGATACATTGAGGAAGTTCTTAGAAATAAATGAGAAAATAAACACAAGAGGTTAAGTTAAATAACTGGCTGATTTTAAGACTGGTAAGCAGATGACGTACTTTGTGTGATTGACTGATTTTCTGCCCAGCTAGCAGACTACACAGGAATACCGTAGGGATCCTGGTCCAAAAATATATTTCCCTCCTGGTGATACATTTCCACTTTCTGATAGAGTGTTGTGTTGTTTTGGTTTGGTTGTCCTGGGGCCTACTTCCTGATGTCTTCCAATGGGAGGACGGGAACCCGTGTATCTCCAGCTTTGCTCTGCCTTGGTGGCAGCATCAGAAAACCAGCCAGGTCCCCATTGGTTGACTTGGAGCCAGGACCCTGTCAGTCAATATCCAGCATTGGAGTGGGTGTGGGACCCGTGCGGTGTGACTGGCTCTATTCAGAGGCAGTGAATGTGGAAGTGACAGCGATGGTGGTGGCAGAAAAGGAGCGTATTGGCAGGGCCTGAGGATGACGTTAGACTGTGGAGACTGGAGGAACAGAAAAGGTGAAGGCTATGGAGAGGGAAAGATGAATGTTTGAAGCTGTGTCATTGATTCATAGTGCGGCATGGAAACAGACCTTTCGGTCCAACTCGTCCCGGTCGATCAGATATCTTCAATTAATCTAGTCCCATTTGCCAGCATTTGGCCCACATCTCTCTAAACTCTCTCTAATCATATACCCATCCAGATGCCTTTTAATTGCCGTGTTTGTACCAGCCTCCATCACATCTGCTGGCAGCTCATTGCATACCCGTACCACCCTCTGCATGAAACAGTTGCCCCCCGGGGCCTCTTTCCCCTCTTCCCTTTGACCTATGCCCTCTAGTTTTGGACTCCCTAACCTGGGAGTCAAACCTAGGCTATTCATCCTATCCATGCCCCACGTGATTTTATAAACTTCCGTAAGGCCACCCCTTAGCATCTGATGTTCCAGAGAAAATAGCCCCAGCCTAGTAAGCCTCTCCCTATAGCTCAAATCCTCCAAACCCAGCAACAGCATTGTAAATCTTTTCTGAACTCTTTCAAGTTTAGCAATATCTACCCTGCAGCAGGGAGACCAGAATTGAATGTAATATTCCAAAGGGGGCCTAACCAACAAACCGCAGCATGGCATCTCAACTCCTATATAAAATGCACTGACCAGTAAAGGCTTCTTCACCACCCTGTCTGCCTGCAGGTCCATCTTCAAGGAATGATGAACTTGAACCCCAAGGTCTCTTTGTTCAGCAACGCTCTCCAGGGGCCTACCATTAATATCTGCTGCCCCTGTCCTTCTGGTCAGCGGAATTGTCGGTTTGGAACGTATAGGTGGAGGGCCCTTGGCAGGTTGCTGCAAAACATCTTATGGGCACTACACAAGCTGTCAGTGTGCGTCACTTTGGGGGAAATGAGTGCTTGACATTTTGGATCAAACAGCATCTTGATCCTGGATGGCGCTGAGCTTTTCATGTGTGGTTGGAGCTACCTCCATCAGGCAAGTGAAGCACATTCCATTACACTAACAGCTTGTGCCTTATAGATGATGGACCAGTTTTGGGGAGCCAGGAGGTGGTGGTACAGGTAGAAGATCCTGTATCTGAACATCCAAAAACTGAAAAGCTCTGAAATCCAAAGGGTTTTTGTGAAGTTTTTCTCTCATTAACAAGGTTGTTTGGCGAGCAGTTGACCTAAGTCAACACCCACTCGATGTGCAACGTGGGGGGCGTGGCCAAGCACCGACAGGCCAGGGGTTTCTCTGTGAATGCCCCCAAGTCGACACCCACTTGATGCGTGTCACTCAGATGTGACATGGGGGGCATGGTCAATCATGTTCTTTCTTAGAAGTCTGCTCCTCTGGTAAGATTTTTTAAAAATTCACCATTAAACTGTCACTATTCTGAAAATTAAAAAATTCAGAATTCCGAAGAACAGCTAGTCTGGAGCATTTCGGATAAATAATCTACCTGTAATACCATGGAATATCAAGGGCAGGTGGTTAAATTCTGTTTTGTTGGAGATGTGAATGTTACTTGCCATTTATCAGCCAAAGCCTGATTGCTTTCTGGTCCTGCTGCTTAAGTGCTCCATCCTTCATTGAACATGGGCTGATCCCTGACTCCTTGGTATGGGGAAGGCAAAGAATATGGCAAGCCATGATGTTACAAATTGCAGTATAATTCAATACTACTTCTGCTGATGGCCTTCTGCATCTCACGGACATCCAGTTTTTTGCTGCTAGATCTACTCTGAATTGATCCCATTTAGCACAGTAATGGTATTACACAGCAGAGTGGAATGTGGCCTCAGTGTGAGGGTTGAACATTATCTCTGCAAGGATTCACTAGCCAGTATTATCATGGACAGGTCAATTGGTGGAACTGAGCTGAAGTGATTAGGTGTCTGTGTGCATGTAAGTATCCACCAACTGATTGTGAACCTTTGGAGTTCTTTTATCCCAGAGAAGCTGCAGATGCTCAGCATATTCTAAGTTAAAAATGACACAATACCAGGCTGTAGTCCAACTGGTTTCTTGGGAAGCATTAGCTTTCAGAGCGCTTCTCTTTCGTCAGGTAGCAGTGGAGCTGGATCATACGACGCAGAATTTACAGCAAAATGTTACAGTGTCATGCAACTGAAATGATATATTGAACAAATCAAAGAAGATTTATTTGAATTATAAAATAAACGGATGAGATCACGTGTGGAGTATTGTGTCCCATTCTGGTGCCTTTTCCCAAAGGAAGGGTGCACCAGCCAAACAGTAAATGCAGCAGAGGTTCATCAAACCCATTCATGGGCAGGTGAGACTGCCCTGTTGAAGGGTCTGTATTCTCCTGAAGTTTCAAAGAATGACAGGCAATGTAACTGAAACTTACAATATTTCTAAAGGGACAGACAGAGTAACTATAGAAAGGATATTACCTCTGGCTGTGGTTTTAGAAGCAAAGGGACTCCGAATGATCTGAAAGCCATTTATGATCGACATGAAGAAGAATCGCTTCACTCAGGGGTTAGCGAATCTTTGAAACTTTCTTTGGCCCAGAGGGCTACCGAAACTCAGTCATTAAGTTAGTTCAAGACAGTAATTGAAGAATTCTAGTTACTAATGGCAGCTAGGGATATAAGGATAATGTGGGAAGAAGGCATTGGGATAGAATAGGAATTATGATCTTGAATGGAGGAGTAGAGGACTGAAAGCCAACCCCCACCTTGGTGTTCTGATGCTGTCAGGGCATTTACCAAGGTTTCTGGATTACCAGCCCAATGACAATACCCCTGTGCCACCACCTTCCCCTTGGTCAAAATCAAAGTGAGATTTTTACTTTAAAGTATTTGTGCATTGAATATATTTGACGTCTTGTAATCCAGCCAATTCTCTGGCCAGCAGCGATCGGATTCTGAGGCTGCCAAATTAGGGAGGTATAATCTCCCCAACTTGCTAGTTTTCCAACTCTATGCCCCAAATGACTGAGGCAAGCCTGCCATATGCCTTCTTGACCACCTGATCCACTTTCAGGGAACTGTGGATATGTATGCCCCACTCCCTCTGTACGTTGATGTTATTAAAGGTTCTGCCATTTACTGTATACTTCACTCCTGCATCAGATCTTCCAAAATACAACATCTCAAATTTGTCCCCAAGATTAAACTTCATCTGCCATTCCTCAGCCGAAGTCTCCAGCCTATCCATATCCTGCTGTTTCCTCTTAAAACCCTCCTCAATCTTTGTCTCATCCACAAAATTACAAAGCATGCCAGCTACATTCAGCTCAATCGTTTATAATTGTTGTAAACAACAGGGATCCCAGGTCTGATCCCTGCAGATCTCCACTGGTTACAGATCTCCACTGGTTACAGATCTCCAGTCAGAAAACCATCCTTTTACCACTACTCTCTGTCTTATATGACTCCGCCAGTTCTGAATCCAATTTATCAGCTCACTGCAGATCCCGTGTGACTTCACCTTTTGTATCAAGCTGTCATGTGGGACAATGTCAAAGACTTCACTAAAGTCAATCTGGATAATATCTACCTCCTTGCCCTCAATCATCTTTGGTCACTTCCTCAAAAATTCAATCAAGAGTGTGAGGCATGACCTTTCCCCAACAAAGCCATGTTATCTTTCCAAATGTGAGTAAATCCAATCCCTATGAGTCTTCTCAAATAATTTCCCTACTATTAACCTAAGGGTCACCAGCCTATAATCTCCCAGATTATTCCTGCTGACCTTCTTAAACAAAGGAAAGGCATTGACTATTCTCCAGTCCTCTGAGACCTCTCCTATGAATAAAGAGGATAACAAAGATTTCATACAAGGTCCCAGCAATTTCCTCACTTTCCTCCTTCAGCATTCACAGATAGATCCCATGAGGTCCTGTCTACCTTAATGCTTTTCAAAGCACCCATCAACTCCTTTTTTACATTGATCCTGAAATATCAACATAATCCTCCCAAGACTCAGCATCCACCATGTCCTTCTCCTTTGTGAATACCAATGCAAATTATTTGTTAAGGACCTCACCTACCTCCTCTGGATCCATGCATGAAATCCCTCCTTTGTCCATGAATGGACCTACCCTTTCCCTAGCTACTCCTTCCTCCTTATATATGTATTAAACACCTCGGGATTGTCCTTAAGCCTGTTTGCCAAAGCCATTTCATAGCCTCTTTTAGCCCTCCTAATTCCTTGTTTGAGTTCTTCACTTTGTATTCTTCGAGGGACTTGTGTGTCCTCAGGATATGCCTTCAAACATTGAGCTATGAAACAAAATGAGCAATACATTCCTCATGGTCACCCTGAAAGTCTAACCCTGTGTCACTAGGAGCGGAAGCGAGAAGTGATTATAGAAAAAGAAGAATTCAAGACAGAGATGGTGGATACTGGAAAACTCATTCAGGCCCACTACGTGGAGTTTGAATTCAATAAGAAGTCCAGTGTGTGTTTGACAGGCCATATTATCAGAGAGGGGGCTATTCCATTTTGCATGGCCTAGCAGGTCTTGTTTTCGGTTAGGAACCTGCCACATGCTCAGCCTGCCCCAGAACATGCTTGGCATGCAGTCCACTAAAGCCAGCAGGCTGTCCACCATATTGAAACAAAGAGAAGGTCAATGAAGCCTGTTTAAAAGCCCATTGACCTGAATAATATTCTGCTCAAGCCATAGTACTATTGGGATGCATGGTGGGGTGGGAGTGGGTGACCCACTTTCGCTAAAAAAGACATTGAAAGGGCAACAGGAAAGTGGAGGAGGGTTACTATCACCAGTCCTAATCACATCTGGGGGCCCACACACACAGCCTGAAAATAGTTCCCCACCCCTTTCTTTCCTATCTGCCTGCTTTCCAAATACTACAATGCTCAGTCTCTTTACTCCCTCAGCTGCTCAAAACTAACCCAGCTCACTTCAAAAAGACTCCATTGGGTCTTCCGTTTGAGACTGGTTGCAGTCTCGGCATTGCCCCCGACTGAGCTTTTGATGTTGCTGGGACAGCCGTAGCTGAGGGTCAGTCAGATTCTCTGGTAGCTCCCAAGGTTTGGCTACAGCCCCAATGAGGAATGGGAGTCCCATTCTGTCACAGTTTAGCTCACCACCCACTATGCATTTTGGTTGCAGGTTTCTTGGTCCATTGGCATATTGGTCAGGTTTGCACGTGTAACAGACAGGACATACAAGCAAGAAATGCTCCCATATTGCCTTTAGCCAGCATTCGATAAAGTCAAAAAGGCTCCCAAGCTTGTCAATAAATGAATTTATTTCTGTAACAAATAATGATCCAATTTTACAGCAAGGCTCCTCACAGACAGTAGAAATTGGGGGAAAAACGGCCCTGAGTCAGGTGAGATAGCACAAGATAAATAATAGAAGTGGACTCCATTTCTGTAGCAGTGGTGTTAAAATATGTATTGTCAGGTTGCTTATTTGGCTGCAACATATCATGTGCATGTCCATCAGGCTAAACCATCAAGAACTACATCAACTCTTTAAGTCACCAGGAGGGAAAAATCATCAAAATGACCGTAATTTGATTTGAATGTGAGCACAATATTAAAGGGAATAGGCTGTTCCTCAACAAGTCTCAGGATGAGAGAGAGCATTTGAACAAGCCCCTCTCCATTTAAGCACACATAGAGTCACACTCACACACAAAAGGTATTCAAGAACAAGAGGCATTCAAAAATACAGGATACACAGCCACAGGTACAAATACACAATCACATGGCATACAGAAAAGCATACACCTCACATTCACAGACATAAACACAAACAGGTACACACATAGGAAAACCGCATCACAGTTACAAATATAAAACAAATCAAAATCTGTACATGCAGATGCATGAAGTTACATATACACACCAGTATAATAACATGCAACTACACAGACATAAAACACAAACAGAAAGACACACAGGTAAATGACCCACATACAAAATTACACAGACACACGTAACACACATACAGACAAAAACAAGCATATACACAAGCACAGACATGTGGTCATACAAAAACAGAAAATATTCATGCACACAGAATGCAGACAATGCACACACGTACATGCTCTCACTCACTCTCTCTCTCACACACACACACACTCTCTCTCACACACACACTCACACAGACACACACACACTCTCTCTCACACAGCCAGACACACACACTCTCACACAGACACACTCTCACGCAGACAGACACACACACTCACACACAGACACAGACACTCTCACACACACACACTCTCACACAGACACTCTCACACAGACAGACACACACACACACTCACACAGACACACACACACACACTCTCTCACACAGACAGACACACACACTTTCACACAGACACACTCTCACGCAGACAGACACACACACTCACACACAGACACAGACACTCTCACACACACACACTCTCACACAGACACACACACACACTCTCACACAGACAGACACACACACAGACACACGCACACACTCACTCACACAGACTCACACTCTCACACACAGACACTCACACACACACACACTCACACAGTCACACACACTCTCTCTCGCACTCTCACAAACACACACACACACTCTGTCGCACACAGACACTCACACACTGACACACATACACTCTCTCTCTCTCACACACACACACTCTCTCTCTCTCACACACACACACACTCTCTCACACACACACTCTCTCTCACACACACACACTCACTCACACAGACACACAGAGACTCATACACAGACACACGCTCACTCACTCACATAGACACACACAGACTCATACACAGACACACACTCACTCACTCACATAGACACACACAGACTCACACACTGTCGCACACAGACACACACTCACACAAACTCTCTCTCACACACTCACACTCTCTCTCACTCACACTCTCACTCACACACACTCTCTCACACACTCACACTCGCACACTCTCTCTCTCACACACACACTCACACTCTCTCACACACACACTCTCATACACACACACTCTCACACACAGACACTCACACACTCGCACGCTCTCTCGCACTCTCACATACTCACTCACACACACACTTTCTCTCACACACGCGCACACACGCGCACACACACGCACACTCACATACGCGCACTCTCGTGCGCACACTCTCTCTCATACACACACAAGATTAAGATGCAAAAACAGACCATTGTATGCCTCAGGCCTATTCGACTATTGGCCAATCATCTACCTCTATTCTACCCTCATGCATTATTTACTGATCTGTTCCTTTCCTTCACATCCAGAGAAGTATTAATCTCTGTCTTGAATGTACTGGTGTGGAGGAGCCGATGTTGGGCTGGGTGATACAAAGTTAAAAGTCACAAAGCACCAGGTTATAGTCCAACAGGTTTGTTTGGAAGCACTAGCTTTCAGAGCGCTATTCCTTCATCAGGTAGCTGTGGACCAGGATCATAAGACAGAATTTATAGATTAGATTCCCCTACAGTGTGGAAACAGGCCCTTCAGCCCAACAAGTCCACACTGACCTTCTGAAGAGTAACCCACCCAGACCAATTTCCCTCTGACTAATGCACCTAACACAATGGGCAATTTAGCATGGCCAATTCTCCTGGCCTGCACATCTTTGGACTGTGGGAGGAAACTGGAGCATCCAGAGGAAACCCACACAGACACAGGGATGATGTGCAAACTCCACACAGACAGTCACCTAAGGCTGGGATCAAACCAGGGTCCCTGGTGCTATGAGGCAGCAGAGCTAACCACTGAGCCACTGTGCTGCCCTATCTATCGAGCCACCTTTTAATTAGTTAAGCTGGTCAGTATGGATGAGTTGGACTAAAGAGTCAGTTTCTGTGCTGTACACCTCTATGACTGACAAACTGATCCACAACCTAAGCTACAAATCTTCTCCCAAATCACATCTCTATAACTGTATGATTCTAAATACTTTTGAGGTGTCATTGCTATGTTGGGACCCTGCAGCTAATTGGCACTCAGCTGCTCCCACTAACAGCAAGGTGACATGGACCAGAAGATTATCTGTGCAGATTACTTACCTACCTCTGATGGCCTTGTGGAACATTTGAGTTGATTGCATGCAGTGTCTCACACAGCACTGAAATCAGGACCTTGATGGCTTTGATCCTAATTTTCAGATGCATTTTCAACTTTGTGCTTTTATCCACAAGTTTATAGTCTCCACCAGATTAAAACTCTCCCCATTGAAACAGATATCATAATTTAACCTAAGGTCAGTCTGAGCCAGTTATTGTTAATTGGGAATGGTAAAGTCTTGTGGATTTGGAATGCTACCACATTGGATTGGACTGAATAGAGAGGAAACGCTAACTTTTAAATGATACTTTGTCTCAATGCTGTTAGTGAAAATTGGACACCCACAAAGTTCAAACATTTCTTAATTGAAAGTTAAGTGAAATGACTTGGTATCCCGTCACCATTTATTTACGTGCGCACAGTACATGACACTGACCCAATTATCTCAGTGCCGCCTCCTAGATTGAACACGCCTGTATATAACTGTCAGCCAGGGCCCCCTGATTGGGGCTGTTTACCTGGCCCAATCAGGGAACTACCAGGCTGACCTTGTTTCAATCGCTACAGTCTACAGGAAGATTTTGGGAACTGCCTCCCGGCATTCATGATCGTTCCACTACACTCAAATGCTTTCAAACATCTGATGGAAAAGTACAGGACAGTGATCCATTTCCTTCCTATCCTTCCCAGCTCATAGAGGAAATGCATCGCAGTCATGTATCTCCTTGTACCATTACGTGACTGTTCAGAAAAGACCAGCTGGGGCTGGTCATAGAGATGTACAGCATGGAAACAGATCCTTCGGTCCATCCTGTCCATGCCAACCAAATATCCCGACCCAATCTAGACCCACCTGCCAGCACCCTGCCCATATCCCTCCAAACCCTACCTATTCATAACCCCATCCAAATGCCTCTTAAATGTTGCAATTGTACCAGCCTCCACCACTTCCTCTGGCAGCTCAATCCATACACGTACCACCATCTGTGTGAAAAAGTTGCTCCTTAGGTCACTTTTATATCTTTCCCCTCTCACCCTAAACCTATGCCCTCTAGTCTGGACTCCCTGACCCCAGGGAAAAGACTTTGCCTATTTATCCTATCCATGCCCCTCATAATTTTGTAAACCTCTATAAGGTCACCCCTCAGGCTCCGACACTCCAGGGAAAACAGCCCCAGCCTGTTCAGCCTCTCCCTTGTAAATCTTTTCTGAACCCTTTCAAGTTTCACAACATCTTCCTGATAGGAAGGAGACCAGAATTGCAAGCAATATTCCAAAAGTGGTCTAACTAATGTCCTGTACAGCCACAACACGACGTCCCAACTCCTGTACTCCATACTCTGACCAATAAAGGAAAGCATACCAAACGCCTTCTTCACTATCCTATCTACCTGCGACTCCACTTTCAAGGAGCTATGAACCTGCACTCCCAGGTTTCTTTGTTCAGCAACACTTCCTAGGACCTGACCATTCAGTGTATAAGTACTGCTAAGATTTGCTTTCCCAAAATGCAGCACCTCGCATTTATCTGACTTAAACTCCATCTGCCACTTCTCAGCCCATTGGCCAATCGGGTCAAGATCCTGATGTAATCTATGCAGTTGCTGCCCGGTCATCCTTCAGAAAGAACGCAGACCTAAGTTTTAACTGAATAATAAAATCATGATTCCAAGTTTGCAAACTCAGGATGAGCCTTGGGAAATGACAGAGGATGTGCTCTGCAAGGAAAGTGCAAGCCCCTTCAAGTTCACTATCCTACTAGTTACATGAGACAACAATCACAGGATTGCTGAATCATCGACAAATCTAATGTACCAGTTGGTCCACAATAGACACCGATATAATGCTGTATGGGTGGAGAACGCAGTGTTGTACAGATTTTTCAACACAATAAGAGGCCCTTTGGCCCATTGTGTTCCTGCCAGCCATCAAACATCATCTATTCTAGTCACATGTTCCAGCACTTGGCCCTTCGCCTGGTGTGCTGTGTTGTTTAGGAAATAGTGAGGACTGCAGATGCTGGAGAAGTTATTGTTTCAAGTGTTTATCCAATTAGTTCGTCAATGTCTTGAGGCTTCCACCTCTTTTAGTCAGTGAGTTGTAGATACCTACAACTGTCTGGGGTAGAACAGAAAATGACCCCAAAGCTCTCTGAGCATTCTGCTTCTTACTTTAAAACCAGGCCACTTGGTTATTGACCTCTGTACTAAGAGGAACAATTTCTCCCTGCTATGCCCCTCAGAATTTGGCACACATCATTCTGATCCCTCTTCAACCGTCTCTGTTCTAAGGAAAGCAACACCAGCCTGTGTTGATCACAAAAATGCTATTTTCCAAAAGCTGTTTGACTAATTTAGACTTAATTGAATCAATAGGAACCACTTTCATTAGCTCCCGAGGGAGTCTGTTCCACAGATTGGTCACACACTCACTAAAGTGCTGTAAGCCTCAGGTTACATCTGAGTTCACCTTTCTAATGGCTGTGTTTTTATGGTGGTACTACCATTCTGTTGAAGGTGAAATAGATTGTTGTGGTCACATTGCGTATGACCCATTTGTATGGAATGGCTTGATGAGATGAAGGCGACAGCGATGCAGTTTGTATTTTGTTGTAGTCTGAAGCAGGTTACTGAAAAATGGTTTCACACCACTCTGTATGATTACTGCTTGCATTTTATATAGTTATACCCACTATGTGCCATTTCATTTCTCGATTCTTTGTGAGTGTAGCGCACAATTTTTGCCTATCACCAAACTGCCCTTGAACTAAATGGCCATGACAGAGGTCAGTTAAGAATCTACCACTTGCCGTGGGTATGGAGTCACATAGAGGTAAGTATGGGAAGAGCTCCTGCTTTAAACAAGAGTTGTGAACCAGGTGGGTGGGTCCTTATGGTCACTAGTACGGAGACTGACTGTGCAGTCTACATTGATCAATTGAATTTAAATTCCACCAGTTTTGCTGGACCTCTGGTTTCAGTAAAATACCTACAATGTCACTTGTTTATGATATAGATGTGTTTGAGAGAAATTAAGCATTCTAAGTTCATTTTGCACTAACTCAGAGACAGGGAGCATATAGCAATTGTGAGCCAGTCTCTGGGAAGTGTGTACATTGTGTTAGATTTGTGACCACATCCTTCACAAGCTGTGTGACAAATTGATTACAAGTACCATGTATTCTCCAGGGTCCTTTCCTCAACAGCACAGTAAGGTTTTTTTATCTTCCGTCTCAATAACTGCAATTGGGACAAAACTGTTTCCTCCCACTTCCAAACGTACCCAGCCTGCCAGTAGAATAGATAGCTATAATAAGTGCACACAGCATTGTCATGGGTGTAATTGTGTTGCTGACTGACTGAGAATCTGCTCTCTTGAGGGGTCATGTCAAAAGAAAACTGCACGCAAAGATTTGGGGAGAAATTAAAAGGATTGTTTCTCAGCATTCTTTCAAAGCGGGCTTCTCTGGAAAGTTGCAGATTTGTTGAGAGTAAAAACAATGACTGCAGATGCTGGAAACCAGATTCTGGATCAGTGGTGCTGGAAGAGCACAGCAGTTCAGGCAGCATCTAAAGAGCAGCGAAATCGATGTTTCGGGCAAAAGCTCTTCATCAGGAATAAAGGCAGTGAGCCTGAAGGGTGGAGAGATAAACTAGAGGAGGGTGGGAGTGGGGAGAAGGTAGCATAGAGTACAATGGATGAGTGGGGGAGGGGATGAAGGTGATAGGTCAGGGAGGAGGGTGGAGTGAATAGGTGGAAAAGGAGATAGTCAGGTAAGACAAGTCCGGACAAGTCATGGGGACAGTGCTGAGCTGGAAGTTCAGAACTAGGGTTGGTGGGGGAAGAGGAAATGAGGAAGCTGTTGAAGTCCACATTGATGCCCTGGGGTTGAAGTGTTCCGAGGCAGAAGATGAGGAGTTCTTCCTCCAGGCGTCTGGTGGTGAGGGAGCGGCAGTGAAGGAGGCCCAGGACTTCCATGTCCTCGACAGAGTGGGAGGGGGAGTTGAAATGTTAGGCCACGGGGTGGTGTGGTTGATTGGTGCGGGTGTCTCAGAGATGTTCCCTAAAGCGCTCTGCTAGGAGGCGCCCAGTCTCCCCAATGTAGAGGAAACCACATCGGGAGCAACGGATACAATAAATGATATTAGTGGATGTGCAGGTAAACCTTTGGATGTGGAAGGCTCCTTTAGGGCCTTGGATAAAGGTGAGGGAGGAGGTGTGGGTGCAGCTTTTACAGTTCCTGTGGTGGCAGGGGAAAGTGCCAGGATGGGAGGGTGGGTTGTAGGGGGGCGTGGACCTGACCAGATAGTCATGGAGGGAACGGTCTTTGCGGAAGGCGGAAAGGGGTGGGGAGTGAAATATATCCCTGGTGGTGGGATCCGTTTGGAGGTGGTGGAAATGTCGGCAGATGATTTGCTTTATGCGAAGGTTTGTAGGGTGGAAGGTGAGCACCAGGGGCGTTCTGTCCTTGTTACGGTTGGAGGGGTGGGGTCTGAGGGCGAAGGTACGGGATGTGGACGAGATGTGTTGGAAGGCATCTTTAACCACGTGGGAAGGGAAATTGTGGTCTCTAAAGAAGGAGGTCATCTGGTGTGTTCTGTGGTGGAACTGGTCCTCCTGGGAGCGGATAAGGTGGAGGCGAAGGAATTGGGAATATGGGATGGCATTTTTGCAAGAGTTAAGGTGGGAAGAGGTGTAATCCAGGTAGCTGTGAGAGTCGATGGGTTTGTAAAAAATGTCAGTGTCAAATCGGTCATCATTAATGGAGATGGAGAGGTCCAGGAAGGGGAGGGAGGTGTCAGAGATGGTCCAGGTAAATTTAAGGTCAGGGTGGAATGTATTGGTGAAGTTCATGAATTGCTCAACCTCCTTGCGGGAGCATGAAGTGGCACCAATGCAGTCATCAATGTAGCGGAGGAAGGGGTGGGGAGTGGTGCCAATGTAATTACGAAAGATCAACTGTTCTATGTAGCCAACAAAGAGACAGGCATAGCTGGGGCCCATACGTGTGCCCATGGTGACCCCTTTGGTCTGGAGGAAGTGGGAGGATTCAAAGGAGAAATTGTTAAGGGTGAGGACCAGTTCGGCCAAACGAATGAGAGTGTTGGTGGAAGGGTACTGTTGAGGACGTCTGGAGAGGAAAAAACGGAGGGCTTGGAGGCCCAGGTCATGGCGGATGGAGGTATAGAGGGATTGGATATCCATGGTGAAGATGAGGCACTGGGGGCCAGGGAAATGGAAGTCTTGGAGGAGGTGGAGGGCGTGGGTGGTGTCTCGAACGTATGTGGGGAGTTCCTGGACTATCTATCCAGGCCTCTCAGTAATTGAAATTTCAATCCGATCCCCCTCATCCTTCCCAACTCCATCAAAGTCAGACCCAGAGTCCTCAAGTGCTCCTCATGTGACAAGCTCTTCATCCCTGGGATAATTCTTGGAACTTCCTCTGGAACCCCTCCATTGCCAGCACATCCTTCCTTAGACACTGGTCAAAGTAACTGCTCACAATATTACAAATGTGGTCTGACCAGAGCCTTATGCAGTCTCAGCAGTGCATATCTGCTCTTGTAATCTAGCCCTCTTGAAATGAATGCTAACATTGTATTTGCCTTCCTAACCACTAACTGAATCTGCATATGAAAGGGAATCTTAAAATAGGACTCCCAAGTCCCTTTGAGCTTTAGATTCTTCCTACCAAAGTGCATAACCTCACACTTTCCAAAAATTGCAATCTATCTGCCACTTCTTTGTCCACTCTCTCAAATGGACAAGTCCTTCTGTATTCTCCCCACTTCCTCAACATGACACGTTCCCTCCACCTACCTTGGTGTCAGCTACAAAAATGCAAAAATGCCATTAGTTTTTTTAGACGAGATTAGATGAGATTAGATTCCTTCATCCAGATTGTTAATGTATAACAGGGATAGTTGTGGTCCGAATACGGACTTCTGCGGAACTCCACTAGTCGCGGGCTGCCATTCTGAAAAAGACTCCTTTATCCCCACTCTCTATCTTGTGCCAGTCAGTTAATTCTCTATCCATGCCAGTACCTTGCTCCCGACAGCATGGGCTCTTATTATATTTCACAGCCTCCTGCATGGCACCTTGTCAAAGGCCTTCTGGAAACCAAATAGATCACATTCGCAGACTCTCCTTTGTCTAACTTGCTTGTTACCTCCTCAAAGAATTCTGTCAGATTTGTCAGCCATGACCTCCTTTGACAAAGCCGTGCTGACTCAATCTTATTTTACCATGCACTTCCAAGTACTCTGCAATCTCATCCTTAATAATGGACTCTAAAGTTTTACCAATGACCAAGCTTATGGTCTGCTTTCTTCTGCCTTCTTCCCTTCTTAAACAGGGATGTTACATCATGGACCCTCTCTGACTCCAGTGAGTTCTGAAAAATCACCACCAATATCTCTACAATCTCCTCAGCTATCTCCTCCAGAACTCTGGGGTGTAGTCCACCTTGACTGATTTACCCACCTTCAGATATTTACCTTCCCCAGCATCTTCTCCTTCACGATAAACACTACACTCACCTTTGCCCCCGACTCTGTTGAAGTTCTGGTGTGCTGCAGGTATCTTCCATTACAAAGACCGATGTAAAGTACTTATTGAGTTCCTTCGACATCTGTTTCCCATTACTACTTTTCCAGCCTCATTTTCCAGTGGCACATTGTCCACTCTTGCTTCTCTCTTACCTTCTGGATATATAAAAAGACCTCTTTCTAATTTTCTTTTCTATTACCAGCCAACTTACTCTCATATTTCATAGTCTCTCCCTTTGTTGCCTTTTTAGCTATCCTCTGTTAGTTTTCAAAGGCTTTCCAATCCACTGGCTTCCTACTAATCTTCATCATACTGTATGCTTTTTCTTTTGATTTTGTGTTGGCCTTGACTTACCTCATCCCCTTAGTATGTTTCTTCTTCCTTGGGATGAATTTCTGCTGGGCCTCGCAAATTACCCCCGGAAAATCAGTGCTACTCATCATCTTCCCAGTTAGGCTCTCTTTCAATCAACTCTAGCCACCTCCTCCCTCATGTCTTTACAGTTACCTTTTGTACAGTTGTCATAACATTACATTTGATTCAATTGTCTCCCTGTCAAACTGTGGGGTGAATTTGATCATATTATGGTCACTGCTCTCTAGGGGGTTCCTTCACCTTCAGCTCACTAATGAAGTCTGCCCCTTTATGCAGCACCAAATCCAGAATTGCCTGTTCCCTAATGGGCTCTATCATACCTGAAAAAACAAAGCATCTCAAAGCCATTCCATGAATTCATTTTCTTGAGACCCAATACCACCTGCAAATTAAAGTCTCCCTGATGACTGCCACACTGCCTTTCTTACTGCCTTTTCTATCTTATGATTTATTTTCTCCCCTGCATCCTAACTACTGCTAGGAAGCTTGTACAGAATTCCCATCAGGGCCATTTTCCCTGTGCGGTTCCTCAACACTCCCAACACAGATTCTACACCTTCCAAACCTAGATTTAGAGCAAGAAGTGATATAATTTCATTTCTTATGAACAAGGCAACCCCACCCTCTCTGCCCATCTGTCAGTCCTTTCAATAGGACATGCATCCTTGGATATTTAGCTCCAGGCCCTGGTCCCCTTGCATCCCCATTTCATGTGATATCTACAATATCATACCTGCCCATTTCAGTCTGTGCTACAAGCTCATTTACTTTGTTCCAAATACTGCATGTATATAAGTGCAATACCCTCAGTCTTGCATTGACACTTCCTTTCGCAGAGTTGTCCTCTTATCTCCTACGCCTGAAGTTATATTCCTTACCCTTTCCATATCTCTGTATTATTAGATTAGATTAGATTAGATTACTTACAGTGTGGAAACAGGCCCTTCGGCCCAACAAGTCCACACCGACCCGCTGAAGCACAACCCAGCCATACCCCTACATTTAACCCTTACCTAACACTACGGGCAATTTAGCATGGCCAATTCACCTGACCTGCACATCTTTGGACTGTGGGAGGAAACCGGAGCACCCGAAGGAAACCCACATAGTTACGGGGAGAATGTGCAAACTCCACACAGTTGATCGCCTGAGGCGGGAATTGAACCCGGGTCTCTGGCGCTGTGAGGCAGCAGTGCTAACCACTGTGCCACTGTGCCGCCCTACTTGTTCTGGAAACTTTAAGAACCACTGCTGAGCCCTCCCCCCACTTTAAAATTTTCCATAATTTTCCATGCATTAAAAGATGGAATTCACTCCCTCCACTATTTAGTTGAAAGCTCTATCCATTGCCTTGGTTATGTGATTATGGTCCCAGCATGATCCAAGTAGAGCATGCCCCATTGGAACAGCTCCATCCGTTCCCAATACTAGTGCTGATATTCTATGATTTTGAAGCTATTTCTCCTACACCAGTCTTTGGGTCACATTTACCTCTTTAATCTTGTTTGGTACAAGTAGTAATCCTGAGATTGTAACCTTTTCAGTTCTGTTTTTCAATTTAGCCCCGATGCTGCTAATATTCCCTTACAAAACCTATCTCGTTGGTACCTGCATGGACCATTTCAACTGCATTTTTCCCCTCCAATTCCAAGTTTCTCTGCGGCCCAGATAGATAACATAAATCCAGGCCTCAGGCAGGCAACACAGCCTTTGAGACTCTCAATCCTGGCCACAGACAATAGTGTATATTCCCCTGAATATGCTATCCCTGATTACAACTACATCTCCTGCTCTTAAAAGGCTTCCTGTGCCATGGTGCTATGGACAATTTGCTCTTCCTCCCTACAGCACTTGCTCTCTCCCACACAGGGAGCAAGAGTTTCAAACCTTCTCGACAAGCTCGGGACTGAGGCTCCTTCAGCATTACTTTCTGGAACACTCTACCTGCCTCGCTAAGGTCACATCTTCCTATCCATGGCCACTGACTAAATTGGCGATAGTTAATCTAAGGGGTGTGACTGCCTCGTGCAACACAGCACCCAGGTAACTCTGCCCCACTTTGATGTGTCTCAGTGTTCAAAGGTCAGATTCCAGCTCACCAACAGTAAGCCGGAGTTCCTCAAGCAACCAACACTGGCTACAGATGTGGTCACTATGAACCACATTAGGGTCCACCAGCTCCCACATCAGGCAGGTACAACACACTTCCTGGTCCTGAATCTCTCTTTTGTTTACTTAGTTCTTCATTTGATTTTTTTTAGATTTCCAATTGGAATTTCAGTTTGTAAGCTTTAAATATTTCCCCTATAGACCTTCAACCTGAATGTGACCTGGAATAAATTGTCTCTGTCACTAACCAATGAACTTACAGTTTACCTGTGACAGGACTCTTGTGCTTGGCCACTGATCTTGGGTTTCAATCTATCCTGTTTTTAAAAAAAAGGTCTTACAAACCATAGGTCAAAAATAGTGGAAGACATCTTGTTCCCCTCTGCACCAAACTCTCACATTGCTGCCAAATTCTCCAAACTATGTGCCCACTCAGGCTACGCCTTACTCCAGGCCCAATCTTTCCTCCCTGACCGTGTCAAGCTGACTGAGAAGGAGGTGCTCAGCTCTCATGTAGATCTGCTGCAGGTTGTATGGTGAAAGTACGTTCATAGTGCTGTTAGCCAGAGAGTTGAGGAATTTGACCCAGAGAAGGATTGGTTATAGAGTTCCAAGTCAGGATGGGGAATGGAGGAAGCTTCAAGAAAACACTATTTCTTCGCATATGCTGCTTTTGTTATTCTCGATGACAGAGTGTGGGTTTAGGAGGACTCTATAGATAGAGACTATCAATAATTTGTACAGATCTTCAATCAGTGCAAAATCTTAATTTCTTTCCTTTAAAAGTTGAAACATAAGTGCTTTGTGTTTAATCCTTTTTATGCGTTGCTTAGTCTTCGCAGTCGACGTTTAGGCTTGTATCCCATTGCTTTTCATTGGTGATTACCTTGTAGCCATCAACTGGATGTATTGTTCTTACCCATTGAGCACTGTATACACCTACTGACTCAAACAACATCGACCGGTCCTCAGCAAGTGAATTAAATGAATTGTGAATATGGTTACAGCCATCCCCCACTCTTTCAGTGTATGTACTCTCATTTAAACCTATTAAGGCATAAACATTTAATGAGGCAATAATGTCAGTTTATTAGCGAAAGTGTCTTGGTGATTTGTTTATGCCAACGGTATGGAAACACATTTAAATGAGCCCATTTTGTTGTACTGTATCACCTGCTACACATTTATTTATGTTTCAATTAGAGTTTCTGATGCTTTTATTTAGCCCATGTGTTGAAAGGAGCAAAATGCTGCTTAAAGGGCACTATTGCCCTTCCCTCTCTCCCTACCTCTCCCTCACTTTTGATGGTGCGCATTGACCATTCAGGGATTTGATCATCAATATTCAGTTGTCTACGTGGATGATTACAGGTGGTTGACAAAAAGCACAAAAAGAAATTCACAGTGATTTTGGTGGAGGGAAATCGCTCAGTTGTGCGCTCCGGAGTATAGACAAGGAAAAGAGGTCCAGAATGCATTACTATGCAATTTCCCATACCTGCAGTCAACAGTCCAGGTTTGGATGATATTATATCCAACAAGGTTAATTAAAGAGGAGATAATTGGATATCTCCTTTAAACCAAATCCCAAAGTCCCATGAATCCAAAACCTTTTCTCCTGCATATCTCTCTAGTCACATATTTATTTTCTTGATCCTCTTATTCCTATAGAAAGTGATAGTGGGAATAATCCAAAGATTCCAAGAGATGAGCTTTACATGTTACATTTCCTTTCTGCCTTGCTGATTGTGCCTGCTGGACCTTGTCCCTCTTGCTAGCTGTGATGTTGGCACTGATTTGGATCACAATATCTGGATTTTGACCTTGCCCCCTCGGAGTTGCTGGGAATGGTGGTATCTGTCCTTCACCTGATGTCTTGCTTACATCTGCATGATCTGGTGCCTGTTCTGCACAATCACTTCCCAGGTCTCTTGAGGTCACCCAAATGTTTCTCGCAGCACTATGGAAAGTGCACCTGACTTATGTGACAGTGCATACTTGTTCTATGTCATCCTTATCTACAGTCCTAGTGACACTATAATTCTGACCTGCTTTTCCTACTCCTCTACATCTGTGGGATACATAAGAAGGTGGTCACACAAAGTCACTTCTGTTATTAGCTGCTTCTGTGAAACGGAATTGCCATTTTATTCAGTGTGAAGGAAACCAGGAAAAAGGGACTTCCATTCATATCCCTTGAAACTGCTTGAATATTTTCACTTAGACATCTCAACTCATCCCATCACCCACTTTATTTTATGCACTGCCACCAGGTCAAGGGATACTGCTTGTACTGTGCCAGTATGGCCTGCTTTGGTGCCCCACCAGCCATCTGACCACTTTCTCTGCTGTGATGTGTTGTCTTTTCCTGCGAGGTGAGGCATTGTGCCCTCACATCACTCAGTTGCATGGATGCAGCCAACAACAGCTTTGACCCGAGCACTTCCGACAGAGGTCAGCTCTACTCACAGCACATTGATGCTGCAGAGCACTCATATATTGACTGTTCAGGAAGACAGTACTCTCGCATCTCCCCATCACCAAGTCAGGGTGTGCTTGTGACTGCAGACATAGCAGCCTGTCATTCGGGTACAGTGCTGCATTCACCTTGTAAATTTACGGGATACTTATTAACATGTTTATATCATTGAATACACTCAGTTTTCTGGGGTTGAGAGCTGCAGGGTGCTCTGGGAGGTTCTCTGGAATGGGTGCCATTCCTTCTGTGGTAATGCTGATCCTAACCCTTTGTCGTCCCCCTGTGAACTAGCAACTTTGTTTTTCAATCTTACCCGCCTTGCCTCTGCCCTACTCTCTCCCCATTTCCACAGCCCCTAATTGAGTGTCCAGTGTCTGCCTGGTCATTAATTAGGCCTGATGTGACCCTGAAACATGCCCGATTCCAGAGTCTTGACTCAAATTCTTTACCCAACATTTCAGCTTGGATGAATTAAGGTCCCAACATTGCTGGAGGTCTTATCTTTCTCTTTTTTTGAGAAATTCTCTACTGAAGACTGTGACAGATAATGATCTGATAAGTAAGTGAGGAGAGAACTCACTCATTTGATGCCATACCTTGTCATTTATCTTTTGTATTGAAATCTCTCCATAGTAACAGATGGCACCAACAACCAGGCAAGATGACAGGATACAGCACATGGGCAGAAGCTGTCAAGTGGCACAGAGGACTCTGATGCCAACAGGAGGGAGGTCCAGGAAATTCATGGAACACAAGGAGTGAGTTAAAAGAAAATTGAGTGGGTGAGGATGTGTTACTGCCCCTGGTAACGCGGAAGGGAATCCTGCCAAGAGATACAGCCTACATTCAAGCTGTGAGTTTGGTCTCTGAGAAATGTACATCTTTGGCTTTTATAGTGTCAACTACTCACTTGCAGCACATCTTTGGAGGGAGTGCAGCACTGTCAGATGTTCTGCTTTTGGATGAGACATTGAACCAAGGCTCTGTCTACCTTCACATGTGTGCCCTTTGTTGCCACATCAAAGAAGAGGTGGTCAGCGATCCTGTGTGTTCTTGTCAACTATTCATCCCTCAACCAACTCTACAAAGCAGATTACCCAGTCCTTTCAGATTCCTTTTTTGTGAGTGTTCGTGGGCACGCTCTTATATTCTAGCAGTGACTACAGTTCAAAAATACTTCAGTAGCTATGAAGTCGTTAATGCCTATCTCATTGTCTATCTATGCTGGCCAGTAACATTTTTATTCTGTTTTCAAACTTAATGTTTCACTGTCAAACATAGGATAAATGCAATTAAAGCATATTGAAACTTAGTACACTTTAGGGCATGTTGATTTAAGAGGTTATCCAAAATTTGTGTATTTGAATCAGAACAGAACAAATTCTTTATTTTGTGCATTCAAGCTGAATTAGCTTAAAAACATTTGGAGAACTATTAGCTGTTTAGAGAACTAAAAAGCTATTAAACCAAAATTACTTTATCTGAACATAGAAGAAATTGAAAATAAAATTATCTAACATTAAATGTCAAGGTAATGATAGGATGCAGCAGGCTGCATTGACAGAAAGGAGGGTGGAGCTGATGAAGGTTCTCTGGTTTTCATTTCCCCCAGTGTTTGCTGGGAGAGTTTAGGTACACTTTGAAGCAGGGAGAGTGTTGTTCACAGACTCAGGGCATTTATTGCAGAAGAAATCTCGGGAAACCATTGGTAGTTCAATATAGTTGAGAGTGAGGGTGACATGCAGAGGACTACATGCTTGGGTGCAGCTGAGAAATAACAAAGCTGAAAATGTGTTGCTGGAAAAGCACAGCAGATCAGGCAGCATCCAAGGAGCAGGTGAATCGACGTTTCGGGCATGAGCCCTTCTCTTGCTCCTTGGATGCTGCTTGACCTGCTGCGGTTTTCCAGCAACACATTTTCAGCTCTGATCTCCAGCATCTGCAGTCCTCACTTTCTCCTGAGAACTAACAAACCCCTTGAAGTTAGCTCTGAGCGAAAGCCCATAAACACTCACAGAAAAGGAATCTGAAAGAAATATGGTCATGAGTAGATGCTGGAATGCAGCAAACCTAAAGTGAATGTTTCCCTTTGTTAGGCAATCTAGAAAGAAAGGTCATAGTTTTAGGTTAAAAGGTAGCAGATTTAAAATAGTTGAGGAGCGATTACTTCTCTCAAAGAGTTGTAAATCTATCCAATTCACTACCTCCAAGTGCAGTGGATGCTGGGACACTGAATAAATGTAAGTAGAAGTTAGATTTTTAATCAGTAATGCTTAAAAGGTTACGGGTAACAGGCAGCAAAGTGGAGTGGAGGCTGAGATGGGATCAATCATGATTGTATTAATTGCTGGAACAGGCTCGAGGGGCTGAATTGCCAACTCCCGCTCCTAGTTCTTATGTCTCAGGAATCCAATGGAATAGAGTCTCAGGATAACAATTTGGATTATCATGTTCTGAGCTGTCATTGAGGTCGTCTGTGATAGAACAGCTTGAGAGGGAACTCTGAAACTAGATCTTCAAGAATATAGAATTAAAATCCTTTGTAAAGGAGGTGAAGTTTTAATGAGACCTGGTGGTCCACATTGTTACTAACATTTGGACTGAGAAATGTATGGGATTTGTTATTTGATATTTTTCATGGAGCATTTCACCAAAATTAATCAGTTATCCATATTTACTTCATGTTAACTCTGGAAGTTAGACATAATTTGTATAAATATTGCTGATTTGTTTTATTTTAATAAATAAAATCTATTTAGTTATTGTTCAAAGCCATGCATTCTTTTCCTGGATACTGGGGATCTCAAAGTTTGTCTACTTTTAACAAAAGAATGTTATTGATCACTGGTCAGACAATAACATAATTTGAGCAATTGATTGTCAGTGAAGATAATAAAATGCTTCTGAATTTTTTAGGCTTGCGAAAGATGCCTTATAAATTCAAATCTTTTTAAGTACTCTAGATATACAACATTCCATCTACTGTCTTGATTATTTTCTGCATCTGTTCATGGCACTTTTTATATCATGTAGGAAATAGCCTCACCTATACCTTTTTGATGAAAATGGATAACCTCACACTTTCTTACATTGAACTCCGATTCACTTAGTCTATCAATATCCCTTTGTAATTTTATGCTGTCATCTGCTTTACCATCCAACCTTGTGTCATCTGCAAGCTTGGATAAATGACTTTTTTTATGCTATTATTAATGTCTTTAATAAATAATGTGAATAATTGAGACTCTACCACAGATACTGTGGGACACTGCTGGTCACATTGTGCCAATCTGAGTACCCACTCATTATCCTTACTTTCTGTCACTTGCCAATCAACCAATTTTCCATCTATATCAGTAATTTGCCCTCAATTCCATGACCTCTTACCTTAGGCAACAGTCTCTTGATTGAGACTTCATCAAATGCCTTCTGAAAGTCCATACAAATAACATTGTTAGGCATTCCACTGTCCCCTTTGGTCATCTCATGAAAAACTTCAGTTCTGTGGTTCCCTGATTTTCCTCTTTCACCTTTTTTAAAAAAGCTGAATGACAAGCAATTTTCCAAACTTGAGGGATGATTCCTGTATTTGGGGAACCCTGAAAGATTGTGATGAGGGCATCTACAAAGTGTTCCCTTACTTCTTTTGACACCCTCAGGTGGAAACCCCATCACATCCAGCAAGTTTATCACTTTTTAATTCCCTTATCAGTGATGTTTTCATTAGATTAGATTCCCTACGATGTGGAAACAGGTCATTTGGCCAAACAAGTCCATATCAACTCTCCGAAGAGTAACCCACCTAGATCCATTCCCTTACTCTTACTCCAAATTTACCCCTGTCTAATGTACCTAACACTATGGGCAACTTAGCATGGCCAATTCACCTAACCTGCATATCTTTGGAATGTTGAGAGGAGACTGGAGCACCCGAAGGAAATCCATGCAGACACTGGGAGAATGTGCAAACTTCACACAGTTACACAAGATGGGAATCAAACCCGGGTCCCTGGCGCTGTGAAGTAGCTGTGCTAACCACTGAACCACGTGCCACCCTTAAATGTGCCTCCAGCTTCAGTTGTGAGTGTACCTTTGGAAGTCAGACAATTGATCCCATTGTGGACTCCTATCCTAAGCGGCCCATTTCTAGTTGTATCACAACCATTCACACTGCATCAGCTGTTGCTGGGGAATGGATTATGAACCTTAATATTGAGCAATAACTGATACCCGCAGCTGTACAAAACTAAACATAAAACTTATTTGTGTACTTCGTTACACCATTCTTACCATTATTGCTAATATCAATAAAGTGACCGCCTACCCTGTGGAGAATGGTATGTTGGGATGTCACAGCTCAGTACATAGAGCCATTATTGCCTGTAATTGGTTATTATTAAATAAGTGCAAACATTTGGAGCCAAGTGATCGATTGCTTACTTTTTGTGTTGGGGCACATGACTCTCTACAGAATAGAGAGAATGGACATGAGAGATCCAGTTGGGAAAAGATCAAAACCCAACCCAGGGTCTACAGGAAACTCGTATGATGTACCTGAGCAGCATCTCAAGGGGTTCAGGTCACCTTTCTAAATTCTCTTCTCCATCCCTGCAGAATAGACTGAACAATGGCAGATGGAGTTTAACCTGGAAAAGTGTGTAGTGATTCACTTTGGAAGGACAAATTTGAATGCACAGTACAGAGTTAAAGGCAGGAACAGAGAGATTTTGGGGTCCATGTCCATAGATCCCTCAATGTTGCCACCCAAGTTGGTAGGGTTGTTAAGATGGCGTACAGTCTGTTGGCTTTCATTAGCATGGGGATTGGGTTTAAGAGTCATGAGGTTATTCTTGGCAGTGTGGAGGAACAGAGGGATCTTGGTGTGCAGATACATATATCCCTTAAAATGGCCACCCAAGTGGACAGGGTTGTTAAGAAAGCATATGGTGGTTTGGCTTTCATTAACAGGGGGATTGAGTTTAAGAGTCGTGAGATCTTGTTGCAGTTCTATAAAACTTTAGTTAGACCACACTTGGAATACTGTGTCCAGTTCTGGTCACCCTATTATAGGAAAGATGTGGATGCTTTGGAGAGGGTTCAGAGGAGGTTTACCAGGATGCTGCCTGGACTGGAGAGCTTATCTTATGAAGAGAGGTTGACTGAGCTCAGACTTTTTACATTGTAGAAATGGAGGAGGAGAGGGGTCCTAATTGAGGTATACAAGATAATGAGAGGCATAGCTAGAGTCGATAGTCAGAGACTATTTCCCAGGGCAGAAATGGTTATCCTGAGGGGTCATAGTTTTAAGCTGGTTGGAGGAAAGTATAGAGGGGATGTCAGAGGCGGATTCTTTACATAGAGAGTTGTGAGAGCATGGAATGCGTTGCCAGCAGCAGTTGTGGAAGCGAGGTCAGTGGGGATATTTAAGAGACTGCTGGACATGCATATGGTCACAGAAATTTGGGGGTGCATACATGAGGATCAATGGTCGGCACAACATCGTGGACTGAAAGTCCTGTTCTGTGCTGTACTGTTCTATGTTCTAGGTTATGCTGCAGCTCTATAGGGCCCTGTTTAGACCATACTTGGAATATTGTGTTCAGTTCTGATCGCCTCATTATAGGAAAGATGTGGAAACTTCAGAGAGGATGCAGAGGAGATTTACCAAGATGCTGCCTGGACTGGTGGGCATGTCTTATGAAGAAAAGTTGAGGAAGTTCAGGCTTTTTTCATTGGAGTGAAGAAAGATGAGAGGTGACTTGGCAGAGGTGTACGAGATGATGAGAGGTATAGATAGAGTGGGTAGCCAGAGACCTTTGCCTAGGGTGGAAATGTCTATCACGAGGGGCCATAAATTTAAGGTGATTGGAGGAAGGTTTAGGGAGATGTCAGATGTTGGTTCTTTACACGGAGAATGCACTGCCAGCAATAATGGTCGAGTCAGATACATTAAGGATAATTAAGCAACTCATGGATAGGTGGATGGAAGATAGTACAATGAAGGGTATGTAGGTTAGTCTGATCTTAGAGTAGGATAGAAGGCCAGCACAACATCGAGGGCTGAAGGGCCTGTACTGTGCTGTACTGTTCTATGTTCTATCCTATGGGCTCCTGCAGCTTCTAAGCTCCATGAGCTGTTGGGGCTTTCAAACTCTGACCAAGGTCCCTGCAATTAGAAATCCCCCAATGATGCATCATCTTATCCATTCTTCCTGACTGAAGTAGGAAGTAGGATAAAACATGAAGATGGTGGTGTCATGGCAATGTTGTTGAGTTGGTAATCCAGAGCCTCAGTCTCATGCTTTCCGGCATGGGTTCAAATGCTACCACATCAAATGGTGAAAGTTGAATTCAGCTTAAAAGATAAACTTTAACAAAATGACCACGTAACCCCTGTCAGTTGAGATTAAAACACGTCATTCACTACTGTCCTTTAGGAAAGGAAATCCGCCATCCTTACCTGGTCTGGCCCCTGTGTGACTTCGAATCTGCAGCATCCATGTGTTTGACTGTTGACTGTTACCTAGGCAATTAGGAATGAGCAATAAATACTGACCTAACCAGTGATGCTCACATCCAGTAAATGATCTTCGTAAATTGATGATAGTTGGTAAACAAGCATGCCAGCGGTTAAAATAGTTGAGAGTTAAAATAGAACTTAGAGGTGTCCTCACGTCTGGACCAGGAGATGCAGATTCAGACCCATTCGATAAAGAATAATCTAGACTCAAAATGTTAGTTTGCTTTCTCTCCATGGATGCTGCCTGACTCACTGTGGTTTCCAGTATTTTTTGTTTTCAGACCAGGTTCAAATTCCAACCGCTCTAAAGTAATTTAATAACATCTCTGTGCAGGTTGACTAGAAAATATACAGAAGTCCTTCTTGAAGTGAAAGGAATAGACAAAACTATAATTAAGTTAAAAAACTTTGTTTTGATTTATTCTTGTCACATGTGCCTCAGTACAGTGAAATGTTTTGTTTTGCATGCAGTACAGGACAATCATACCCTACAAAGTACGTAATAAAACAGAGAGAAGATTGTAATGTTATGAATGCAGAGAAGGTGCACAGAGAGCAAGATCAACTTTAAATGTAAAAATTGAGAGGTCCATTCAGAAGTTTAATAGCAGTGGAAGAAGCTGTTCTCAAATCTGAAGATACATGTGTTTAAGTTTTTGTATCTCCTGTCTACCAGAAGAGGTTGGCAGAGGTTATAACCGGGGTGGTAGGTGTCTTTGATTATATCGGCTACTTTTCAAAGGCAGCGAGAGCAGTGAAAATAGAATTTGAAAGAGGTGGTTGAATATCATATTGACTTAGTGAACAGCTGCATAGGGATTCATTGCTAACCTAGCATCGAGTGGAAGATCCATTGCCACCTTTAGGGAAATCAACTCCAACTCAACCTGTGTCTGTCTTAACTTTTGCCAAGGGAAAATTGTCCCCAACTAAATGACTGCCGACTCTGTAAGATCTAAGCACTTCTCAAACATCTGTCTCCAGTCTGCTCCTTAATATTTAATTTTGTGATAATGCTTAATATATTAGCAAACACACAAAATAGTGTTAATAAAGTTAATAATGTAGTGTGAGATCACAGATCTCTGTTTTTCCCCATCCTTTTATGGTTTTGGACAAATGTTAATTGGCTCTTTCATAGTATGTTACAGTGTATTGTTGACACTGTTAGCTTAGCTAAGAAGGAAAGTTGTTCCACAGTTACATTCCTGCGCAGGTGTCCTTGGGGAGGGAGTACACAGTATCCATCAATGTTTTCAGTGCCTTTAGAGAGAAGTGGGCACAGCAGGGTATTAGTGCTTAATCTCCCCCTCCAACTCCATTTTGACTTAGCCCCTTCCCTCTCTCCCCAACTTCCCCTTCCGTTTCAATGGCTTGTATTTTCCACAATGGGCTTTGCTTGTAAATATATGATTGGCTTACGTGAGTGATGACGACTATTGGTTAAAAAGAAAAGCAATGGGGGAAAAAGGCACAGTGATTTTGATGATGGGAAAGTGACTCAGTTGTTTGTGATAGCACAAAATGAAACATGTAAGGCAGTGATTTTTCACAGTAAAGCAAAGGTTAGGGAAAAAAATTGAATGGAGCTGTTCAATGTATTGAAACATTTTGATAGAGTAAATAAACAAAACTTGGATAGCTGATGGTAACTAAGGAAGCTCTGATATTGTGGCTCAGTGGTTAGCACTGCTGCTTCACAGCACCAGTGATTCAGGTTCGATTCCATCTTCGAGTGACTGTCTGGGTGGGGTTTATGCATTCTCCCTGTGTCTGCATGGGTTTCCTCCCACAGTCCCAAGGTGTGCAGGTGAGGTGGATTGGCTGTGCCAAACTATCCAGAGATGTGCATGCTTGGTGGATTAGCCATGGAACATGCAGAGCTACAGGGATAGGGTAGGGCGTGTGTTTGGGTGGGATACTCTTTGAAGGCTGCTTCTATGCTATAGGGATTTGATATTTCTACAATTTGCTCAGCGAAACAATCAGGAGGAAGACAAGGGAGATTTTTTTAAAATGCAGTAAGTCGCTGTGATTTAGAATTTCCTGCAAGAAAGACAGTGGAAGCAAATTCAGTTGTAACTTTCACTGAGGAAATGAATTCCACATTTCTAGGTGAGCGATTTGCACAGCTATTGAGGAGGAACAAAGACGTGGGACTAATTGAATGAACACCTCCTGTACTGTACGGTTCTATGCTCTTTGATTCATCTGATTTGGTTGCTTTATCATGAAGTGGGGGCAAACCATATTTTCTGCTTGCTTGATGATTTGGGATAAACAGCTATTAAGAATTCCTCTGACACACCTTGATCAATATTCCTCTTTATTATCAATCTCAACAACAGCAACTTGTATTTATACTGGGAAAAGACTGACGTTATGGTAATGTTAGTCTAAAGGACGTTATTAATTGTAGGGGTGCATGGGCTTAAATTCTACCAAGAAAACTGCTAGAATTTAGGTTGATTAATTGAACTTAATTTTATTAATGGTGACAATGAAACAATCATTGATTGTCGCGAAACCCCCTTCTGTTTTACACATGTCATTTGGAATGAATTTGGAATTCCCATCCCAAGGGCATCGTGGCTTTCCCAACAGCATATGGACTGTCACAGTTCAGGAAGGCAGCTCACCCCCACTTTCTCCAAGGCATCTAGGGATGGACAATAAATGCTGATCAGTGCAAGTCCCACATCTAGATGATAAAAAATTAGGGAAGAAAGTTTGCTGTCCTTTCTCAGTCTGGCCTACGTTCAGCTCCTGACCCACATTAATAATGTTGACTCTTACGTCCCTGTAGGTAGTTAGGGAAAGCCAATATGTTTGCAATGCAATGTCACATGAATGAATTTTCTTTTAAAACCCAGGAATTGACAACAAACAATGACTCACATATCCCAAGAATGAGAGAGGAAATAAGTGCTAATATGATTAAAGATAACAATGCCTGTCACAGAAACATTAGCAAACACTCTAAAACAAAAACAAAGAAGTTTTAACTGTAGGGAGAGGCTGAATAAGCTGGAGTTATTTTCTCTTGAGCATTGGAGGCTCAAGGAGGACCCCTTTTAGGGGTTTATAAAATCCTGAGGATCATGGATGGGGTGAATAGCCAAGATCTTTTCCACAGGGTAGGGGAATCCAGAAGCAGAGGGGATGGGTTTAAGGTGAGAGGGGAAAGATATAAAAGGGACCTGAGGAGTAACTTTTTCACTCAGAGGGTGGTGCTGTTATGAAATGAGCTGCCAGAGGAAGTGGTGGAGGCTGGTACAATTACAACACTTAAAAGGCATCTGGATAGATATATAAATAGGAAGGCTTTAGAGGAATATGAGCCAAATGGTGGCAAATGAGACTAGATCAGCTTATGGTATCTGGTCTGCATGGAGAAGTTGGACCACTGCCTTGTTGTACAAGTCTACAGTGACACTAACTGGCAGATGGTTGATATCTGAAATCAAAGCAGAAATTGCTGGAGAAACTCAGCAAGTCTACCAGCATCTGTGAAGAAGAAAGGAGTTAATGTTTTGAGGCCAGTGACTCTTCTTCTGAAGAAACTCAAATTGATGTTGAATTTCAAAAAGACACAACAGGAACAAAACACTTGCGTTTGGAATAGGCTTTCCAGCCCTTCATATCTGCTTTGCTGTTCAATAAGATTATGGCTGATATGGCCGTGGTCTCAAACCCAGTTTACTGTCTGCGCCAACATCCCTGCACACCCCCCACCTACACCTTTGCAATACTCTCAAATCCCTATAATTGTGGTAAAACATTTCATCAAAGAAATACATTTTAAAGTATACCCTAAGGCAGAGAGGTTCATAAAGAGGTATCTGGAGAATAGCAGGATATCTAGAGCATGGGATCCATTTGGATGAAGACATAACTGCCAATGATAGGGTAAAAGAAATGGGTTTAAGATACCAGAACTGATTACACATAGACAAGGTTGCAAAGATGAGGATTGGAGCAACATTTTGAATTTTACTCCTTACCTATCATTCATTGATTCAACTTGAATATGAAGAAACTATGTAAAAGTTTTAGTTGGCCTTATAGAAGTTTATAAAGTCATGAGGGGCACAGATCGGGTTAATGGTGTGTGTCTTTTCCTAGGATGGAGGATTTCAAGACTTGTTGGGGGAGGTGGGTGGTGAAGGGGGAGGCGGGGACATTTTTAAGGTGAGAGGAGAGTGATTTTAAAAAAGACATGAGGGGCAATGTTTCTCGACAGAGGAAAGTTCGTGTGTGGAATGAACTTCCTGAGGAAGTGGTGGATGCAAACAGGGTTACTCCGTTTAAAAGACATTTGGATGGATACATGAATAAGAACATTTTGGAGTGACATGGGTCAGGAGCAGGCAAGTTGGACTAGTTTACTTTGGGATTATGTTCAGCATGGTTGGATTGAACAGTTGTCAAGGAAAATATTAAGCAAAATGATTAAAAACGATAGCAAATGATATGAAAGTGAAGCTGTGGCCTGCACGAGTGATCTGACCGAGGACTAGGGTACTGTTATAAATAAAATATGGTTTTCAGGACTTGGGTTTGCTGTAATTTATTTTTAGCTAAGCTGACCCTGTAAGAATCAAAATTTGTTCGAGAATTTGGTTTCAGTTTGAATGTGACCTTTAATGGGTTTGTATTTATGGTAACGGATGCACTCAGGATAATGAACTGTGGAAGCACGCAAACATTTATTTTCCATATTGCACAGAAACCTATAGACACCAAGATGACATTTTTCTTGTGCTGCTGTCTGTATGAATAAAACATATGTATCCCTCAGTGTCCATGAATATTAAAAATGAGAGCATGAGTTCTGCTTCACTGGGGGACCGATAATAAGATGAGATATGGCCAATAAGCAACAACTTCACTGGCGGGTTGAGCTACAACAGTTTACCAATTAGAGATCAAGCAATAGGCTCTTCCACAATCAAGCATCCATTCATTTGAAATTCTGACTAACTTATGCTGCATCATCACAAATCTTTCCTTAACTTTCAGCACAAGCAGTGGCTATTTGCAATATCTAACAGATTCATAGTTTGACAGCAGTGTTTGTTATTTCAAAATTAATTGACACCGGTATAAAGTTGACATCCATGCAAGTAACAACTGTAGAGCCGTCCTAAGCGTTATGTGTTCCCAGTTTCATTATCTTTGTTGTGATATAACTGAGTTCCAGAATTGTAAACGATTGATCTGACTATTGTGTCAAATCTGAGCTGATTTTATTGAGAACATTCAAGAACTGAAATGTCAAGATCCTTGGGAGACAAAAGTGACAAATCGAATTTTTGAAATGGAGCCCATCTTGGTTTAAGGTGTATTTCTACCCTCATTCCTCTGACTGAACCTGATTTTATTTTTAATGCATTCATGAGGGGGTCACTATCAAAGCTCAAACTTGTTGTCAATCCCTGGTTGGCCTTGAGAAACTGGTGATGAGCTGCTCTCTTGATCCAGCACAGTCCATGATGTACCTGAAAGTTAACAATCCCAGAGAGAGTAATGCCATTATAGGCTGTTAAATATATTCTGTTTTATGGGGAAGATAAAGGGTTTTGTGGTCTTTATTCAAACTTAAAAAGTTTGTTCTTGAAATTAAATCCAAATGAAAGGTCAAATCTCACCCCATTGCCTTTTTTTGTTTGATCAGAGAACACATTTTCTATAATACAATATGGTTACATCACCTCAATATTTCATCAAATAAAAACATAGAGGGCCAATTTGCCCAGTGGCATGTTAACAGGCAGCAAAATGGGTGTGAAAGAAATTCCAATCACATTTCACTATCACTGTTTACTTATTCCTCCTTGTTTAATTATTTCTTATCCCTTCATGTGCTTATTGTGGCTAGATTTTTTGTAGCTATTAAACCTCTTCTGACTGCCTCAACATTGTGTTTGAGTTGTGTTTACACTGCAAATGTGTTGCTGGTCAAAGCACAGCAGGCCAGGCAGCATCTCAGGAATAGAGAATTCGACGTTTCGAGCATAAGCCCTTCATCAGGAATACTGCCCTCTGAAATGTTCACTTGTCATCTGTTCAGCCCCCAGAGCACTGTTTCATTAATAGCATGTCAATGGTGAATCAGTAAATTTGGGAGCCCATCCAATGCCTGTCTACCCCTCACTTTGTGCTTTAGATCAGAGCGGTGCTGGAAAAGCACAGCAGGTCAGGCAGCATCCGAGGAGCAGGAAAATCGACTTTTCAGACAAAAGCCCTTCATTAGGAATAGAGGCAGGGAGCCTCCAGGGTAGAGAGAAACGTCAATTTTCCTGCTCCTCAGATGCTGCCTGACCTGCTTTGCTTTTCCAGCACCACTCTGATCTAAACTCTGGTTTCCAGCATCTGCAGTCCTCACTTTTGCCCTCACTTCATGCTGCCCCTTACTTATTCCCTCGGCATTGCTACTCTCTTCAGCTTTCCCCACATTAGTTCTTTGGATGTGAGTGTTTCTGGTAAGTCCAGAATTCAGTGTCCATCACTAATTCCAGAGAAGAGCTGGTGATGAGCCACCTTCTTGAACCAAATTGGACTACATGTAGAATAGCTATTGTTCTATATTGACACCCTCCTGATCCTAATCCAACTCAGTTTTTCTGTGGTGGTTTGATACTATTTCAGAGGTTTTTAAAGAATGAACTACATTTCTGCAGATCTGAATTCATCAATGAACCAAAGACTTCCCTCCAAAGGACATTCATGGACAATGTGAGTTTTTATAACAAACCAGTAATATATGGTCACCATTACTAATAAGCATTTTTAGATACCAAACTGTATTAATTCTTTGAAATTAATTCCCAAAAGTGGCTTTGGTGGGATTTGAACTCACAGCTCTGATGTATTAGGTTAGGCCTCCAGATTAGTGGAACAGGAGCATTTACTGCATTTACTTAAAATGAAAGAGGGAAAAAGAGACACAGGGTATCGGCTAAAGTAGCCTTAGAGAGTAGTGCAATAGCTAAATCACACACAATATCACCTGTTCCTGTACAACAATTGTTTGTCCCTTTTGGGAAATTTATTTGTGGATTGATCCATTGTCTGTATTGGAGTATTTGGTTTTGAATCAATTTCGCATCAAACACAGAGGGATGAATCCGACAGAAATTGACTAAGCTTAACTCTGTCAAGCTTCATGGAGAGTTTGTTCTTCATGTTATTGTCTCAAACTGACCTGGAGTCGCCAGGGATCCATTCTGACTCTCATGTCAACACCTGTGGGCAACTGGTTTCTATCTGACAAGAGAGACAATGGGAAATTTCATATGAGATGAGATTAGATTTAAATTAGAGTGATAATGAGTGATAATGCATGCAAATATGTCTCTGAGAGTCATAGAGGTTTACAGCATGGAAACAGATGCTTCAGCCCAACTTTTCCATTCCGTCTAGTTTTCATAGTTTAATCTAGTCCCACTTGTGTGCATTTGGTCCATATCCCTCCAGACGTTTTCCATCCATGTTCCTGTCTAAATGTTTCTTAAATGACAAAATTATATTCACTTCCATCACTATCTCTGGCAGCCCGTTCCAGACACTCACCACCCTCTGTGCTAAAAAATTGCCCCTCTGCAACATTTTGTATCTCTACCCTCTCACCTTAAACGGGTGTCCTGTAGTTTTAGACTCCTCTACCAAAGCAGTTGGCTATCTACTTTTTCTATGCCTCTCATGACTTTATATACCTCTACCAGGTCACTCCTCAGTCTCCAATGCTCTTGCACTACTCATTAGTGAGAATCCCATCTCACCATCTGACATTTGTTTCAAAGATGGAACTTTCTTGTCTCACCGTTGAGAACCCCTTACTGGACCTCTCACCTCATTTTCCCTAAATTTCATGTCATGACTCCCACTATTTAGAGGTTCCGCTCACCATTCCGCTCACCATTTGAATAACAAAGTGATAGACAAAGAAAAATCAATTTGGGGATGGTGAATTTCCCTGGAGGTCTCACACATTCATAAACAGAGAAAGAAAAATGATACAAGCCCTATTTCAGAATGAATGGAGAACTGCAGATACTGCAGTCTACATGAATTGTGTTGGAACATCAGATCTATCCATAGTCACTCAGTGTTGGATCCATTTTATGAGATTAGGGCTGCTCTGTACCATGTTTCCATTTACCTGCCTTTGCTCTGTAAAACAATATTGGATCAAATGGATCAGACTCTTATTGATCCCAGTGTTGACATTTTTGGCTGAAAATGTCATGTTTGTGTGAAAAGATATTCCCTGACTTTGCTGTGAAATGGTCTGGCTCTAACCTTAATGTGATGTCCTCTTGTTTTTGATTCTCTCACCAGATGAAGTAATAGGTTGAGGAAGAATTCCCCTGTGCCCTTATTATTAGACAATGGCTTACAAAGGCCTGGTATTATCGCTGGACTACTAATCTAGAGACACAGGTATTATTTTGGGGACCTGGGTTCTAATACCACCCTGGTGGAATTTGAATTCAATGGATACCTGGAATTAAACCTTCATGATGACCATCTGACACAATAATGTCCTTCAGGGAAGGAAATTGCCATCCTTACCTGATCTGGCCTACATGAGACTCCAGACCCACAGTAATGTGGTTGACTCTTAACTGCCCTCTGGGCAATTAGGGATGGGTGATAAGTGCTGGCCTGGCCAGCAATGTCCTCATCCCAAGAATGTTTTCACGCTTCATCACCTTTCAAATTTCTAAATTGATACAAGCCATATTTATATGTATATTTATTTACCCAGTCATAATTTAACCCATTTAAGCTTGTTTGTTGATAATTCCTTTAACTGTGGTTGGCTTTTATAGGGCATCATGTTTCCTCCTCACTTCACCCACCTCTTCCCATTCCTAACTGCTCTGTCCATCAAACCTGCCAATGCAGGAGTGTAAAACCTGGGCTATCATTACTAGAGAGGCTTGGACTTTGTAGAGTGAAATAATTCTTTGGAATTATTATGGATATCCTTTCCATAGCCTCTTGTTTTTTTTTTAATCTCATGTTTTCTTGTAGTAGACATGAGTAGCTCTATTTTGGTGTTCAACAATAAGTGATTTTCCTTTCCAGTCGGCTTCCTGAGTTATTAGACTTGTGTTGTCAAATTGAATTTACTTCTTGGATTCTTCACTATTTCTGACTTGTCTGCCAAATCAGTCCTGTCAGTCCGAGTGGAGGTTGGTTTATAATACGAGCAGCTTGAGATGAAAACCAAGCTTGGCTGTGGTATACTGTATAAAAGAAGAACATAGAACATGAAACTATACAGCACGGGAATGGGCCTTTTGGCCCTCCATGTTATGGCAAACATGACGCCAAATTAAAGTAATCTCTTCTGCCTGCTCTTGGTTTATATCCCTTCATTCCATACATACTCATGTGATTATCTAAAACTCCCTTAAATGCCTCAGTCATATCTGCCTCTGCCTCCACAATCAGCCTTGGCAGTGCATTTCAGACTCCTACCACTCTTTGTGTAAAACACTTGCCTCTCACTTCTCCTTTGAACTTTCCCCTTCATCTTAAATGCATGCCCCCTAGTTTTAGACATTTCAATTCTAGGACAAAGATTCTGACCGTCAACCCAGTGGTTAGCACTGCTGCCTCACAGCACCAGGGTCCCAGGTTCAATTCCAGCCTCGGGCGACTGACTGTGTGGAGTTTGCACATTCTCCCCATGTCTGTGTGGGTTTCCTCTGCGGGCTCCGGTTTCCTCCCACAGTCCAAAGATGTGGAGGTTAGGTGAATTGGTCATGCTAAGTTGCCTATAGAGTTAGGTGCATTAGGAGGAATGGGTCTGGATGGGTTACTCTTTGGAGGGTCGGTGTAGACTAGTTGGGCCAAAGCGCCTGTTTCCACACTATAGGGAATCTAAAAAAAAAATCCATGCATCTCATAATTTTATAGGCTTCTATCAAGTCTCCCCTCAGCCTCCGCCACTCCAGAGAAAACAATCTGAGTTTTTCTAGCCTCTCCTTATAGCTTATACTCTCTAGTCCAGGCAGTATCCTGGTAAACCTCTTCTACACCCTCTTCAAAGCTTCCACATCCTTCCTGTAATGTAGAGAGCAGATTTGAATAAAATACTCTGAAGTGTAGCCTAACCAAAGTCTTATAAATCTGCAACATGGCATCTTGATTCTTCTACTCTATTCCTTGACCAGCAAAGGTAAGTATGCCATGCACCTTCTTTACCAATCTATGTGGCCATTTTCAGGGAGCTATAAGATAAAGGCTAAGAAGTGAAGCAGCTAAAGCCTTTACTGAGAATAGTCAATGATTCCAAAGTGATGAATAATAACTTATTACAACATTGGAAATATTTCAGCCTCTAATCTGGTCTTCAGGGTCTCTGGTGTTGTTTTCCTAATACTTAGCAGAATATATGCATCGGAAAGGAAGACAGTTGCTGCTGAGATCTATTGATCCTTTGAGGGAACACATAGCCCTGGTTTCAGTCATTACAATGCCTTTCTAATTGTGATAATGATGTGGCTGTCAATGGATTATTTTGTCCTTTTTTTAAAGAGAGGTTGTAAGGCAGAGGTACTGTCTCTAAGAAAGTAAACAATCTGTGAGGCTTTCGGGATTTTCTTTGAAGTTGGAACTATGGAAGAAACCTGGGTGTGGTCAGCTCTCATAGACTAGGCTTTCTCGTTTCTGCTTATTTTTAGGTTTAACTTTAAGCAGAAGCTATTGGGGTTTCAAGAGTTGCAAGCTTCAGTCTCCTGGCTGCTACTCTCTCTGAAGTTTCTCTTGATGCTTTCCTCTTGGATTGGAGAACTGTGTATGAGAATCCATGTCTGATTTTTCCTTTTTTTTTGCCTAGGGGTGTGTGTAAACGATGCTACTATGTTGGAACAGATAATTCAAACAATTAATTAGTAGTAGTTACTACGTCCATTTCTCCGTTAAATTTCCGATGCAACTCGAGAGTCTGAGAGGTCCACAGCACAGAAAAAGTCCTTCAAAATCAACCTAACTATTCTAGTCTCATTATTCACGATTTGGCCTACAGCCTTGTATGTCTTGGCATCTAAATACTACCTAGATGTTCTGAGAGTTTCTACCTCTCCCATCCTGACAGCCACTTAGTTCTAGATTCCCATTACATTTCCTCTAAATCTTCTGCCCCTACCTTAAAACTATGTCCCCCGGGTCATTGATTCTTTTATCAGGGGAAACGTTTCTTCCTGTTTCCCGTATGTCCCTCACAATTTCACAAATCTCAAACATGTCCCCTCTCAATCTCCGCTGCTCCAAGGAAAACAACCCCAGTCTGCCCAATCTCTCTGCACAACCACAACTCTCCAGCCCAGACAACATCCTGGTACATTTCTTCTGTACACTGTCCAGTGTAATCACATCCCTCCAACAATGAGGATTCCAGAAGTGCACACAAAACTCGAGTTGTGGTCTCGACAATTTCTTATACAGTTCCTGCTCTCAAATCACCCTGCTCTTCATCTCTATATCATGGCTAATGCAGGCAACATCCTATCTACCTTCTTAACCACTTTGACTACCTCTCCTACTAGTTTAAGGGGCAATTTTACTAACACTTAGCAGGACTGGACTGCTTACATATTCTGTAAGCAGGAGATAGTGAAGTGAGAAAAGTAACGTACGCACAAATCTGCCCATTTTTTCTGGGGAAAAAAAACTTCGGGCAAAGCAGAAAATGTTGAAACAGCAAAATGCAAAAATGAGACAGCACTTCTAAGACAGAACAGTTTAGCTTTCAGGTCAATGACATTTGAGGGGAACTGACTGAAGGTCACTGATGTGAAACACACAAATCGTTTCTCCAGTAATACTGCCTGATCTTTCCAGCATTTTGTCAAAGGGTCAGTTCGACTCGAAATGTCAGCTCTTTTCTCTCCTTACAGATGCTGCCAGACCTGCTGAGATTTTCCAGCATTTTCTCTTTTGGTTTCAGATTCCAGCATCTGCAGTAATTTGCTTTTATTTCGTTTTTATTTCATTGCTATTATTTTGCTTTTGAAAATATGAAGAAACTTAGGCATCAACTAATGTTATTCAAACCAGCAGCTTGATGTGGTACAGGAGGAAATCTACTTTAAAACTAAGTACTAGAAAATTTAGTATTATAATAAAATGGAAATTAACCTACAGCTGTCTACCACTGTATTAAACAGCTAGTGGTTTCCTCCTCATCTGCATAGTAATTTGAGCACAAAAATATTACATAACTTGAAAGAGTGGCAAAGTTTGGACATAAATGAATTAGATAAATAACAACAATATATCCAAGACTTCCCAAGATGTCTATCCAACCATCCTTGACTGAATCACTGCGCACAGAACGGACCATAACCCAGTCTCGAAATGAAAGCTTTCTTCAGGTTCTTTCTCAGCAAGCATGCAGATATTCAAGCAACACAGGAAACAATCATTTATTTTTTGGTCTAAATGCAATTTGACCCTACCTCCTCATAATTTTAACTGAACAACAATCTACTCTGTACTTTGTCTCCTTTAATGTATTTTGTCAGTGCAAGTTGCATTAAGATTTATGCTTGCAGGTCCTTAAATATATTATGTCTGGAGTATGTAAGGTTTGAGATTAAAAAAACCTCAAAGCAAAAACCAAAATATTTTTGAAAGTAATGTTGTGGGTGTATTTCCTAGTGCTGCATGTCATTTTGTTAAAAACAATCTGCCCAATAGCCAAAAGCAAGGTGTCAGATGACAAACTCATGTGACCATAATCCAATTCACTAGAATGCAAGATTTCTACAAAGCAATTCTCCTCTTCAGCTACCAGTCTTAATAACTGTTCTGTCAGAACAAAACTAAAGCTGTAAATCAATAATTTATTAAAACTAAGCAAACTGTTCTATCATTTGTGGAAAACATGAAGACAATCATCTCACCTCTCAGCTGCGGCACACTACCAACTTAGCAAGAAAAGTATTTCACTCTAAGTAGAATTGGAAGTTAGAAATGGATGACATGTATGGTGAAACCAAGTAGTCAGATCAAATAGCACAATTCTCCGAAGTGTAAATTGCAATTGACAATCTCTGTTCAGAAATAGAGAAATGACGGAGTGCAATATAATTATAACTTTCCAGTACCAATTGTTTTGAGAGATTAAGGCAGGTTGAGGCAATAAGCCATTATTCTAAATTCCCCTTTCTTTGGTTGTATATTAAATACAGTGTTTAAATAATTGTGTTTTACTTTACTGCGAGTTGTTTGACCTATCATATTGCATCTAGAACACTTTACATTTGCCTTTAGAACAAGAAAAGGTTAGGGTCCAGGCTACCTTGTTGAGATATTTTTGAGGGCAATCTGGTCTGGTCTGTAACATAATGATCCAAGCCAACTATATTGGTGTGTGTATTAAAAGAATTTACTGCAATGCAATACTTTGTCATAATAACAAGTACCTCAGATTCAGTACAAATAATAGAGTCTAAATTGTTTCCATTCTAAGGATTTAAAATGAGAAAAATGATTACCAAATTAGTAGCCCAGAGGCCAGCACTGATTTGTTCAGCAATCGGGTCAATGTTAAATTGATCATGATCTTTTATTCAGCAGTCCTGGTGAGGACTGGAGAAGGAAAGGGAAACTGTTAACAATTAACGAGGTCAGTGCAACTTCTCCAGAACTGATTAGTTTCTGAGTGTTGCTTGGAATATGGGTAAGTTATGATGAGGTGTTTTATTCAGGTGCTATGCCTCTCATCATAAGCACATTGTCTTTGCCTGAAACTGGAATTCCTAATGAATTTTGTCCCCAGAGTTTATTCCATTCCCTAGATTTGTGTAACAAAGCTAGAAATCGGTCGGATCAATGTAAACAGTGGGACAGATTTTCATTGATTTTAAATAAGGTGCCCATGATGGGTGGCACGATGGCTCAGTGGTTAGCACTGCTGCCTCACAGTACCAGGGACCTGCTTCAATTCTAGCCTCGGATGACTGTCTGTGTGGAGTTTGCACGTTCCCCCGTGGTCTGCACGGGATTTCTCTGAGTGCTCTGGTTTTCTCCCACAGTCGAAAGATGTGCAGGTGAGGTGGATCGGCCATGCTAAATAGTCCTGTAGTGTTCAGGGATGTGCTGGCTAGGTGGGTTAGCCATGAGAAATGCATAATACAGGGTTAGGGGGTGGTGAGTCTGCATGGAATGTACTTTGGAAGGTTGGTGTGGACTTGATGAACCAAATAGCCTGCTTCTACGTTGTAGGGATTCAATGATTCTGTAATTTCTTCAGGGTTATGCTGAAGCTACTTCACCCGATGGAGATTATTGGGGTCGGGCCTATCAATGGAAAGTCAATGCAGATGGCTAATCCTAAAGAGTCCTAAGGTCTGGTTCTATTAAGAATGCTGTTTAGGCTGCGGGAGTTCTAAACTAGGGGGCGTAGGTTTAAGGTGTGGGAAGAAATGTTTAAAAGGGACCTGAGAAGCAACTTTTTCACGCAGAGGGTGGTTCAGATGTGCAAGTGGAAGTGATAGATGCAGGTACACTCACAATATGAAAAACACCTTTGGACAGGCACATGAATAGGAAAGATTTAGAGTGATATGGGTCAAACACAGGCAAGCAGGACGACTTTAGTTTTGAAAACTTGATCAGCATGGATGAGTTGGACCGTAGGGTCTGTTTCTTTGCTGTATGACTCTAAATGTCTTTTTATACTTTGGGCATATCCGATTCAATGACCCAGTAAGGTGGAGTAATTTTGATCTCAAAAAGAGCTGGTTGCATTGATTGCATCCGGGCAATATACTGAAACGCATCTGAGGATATTATAGCTGCGAGCTGAGCATTAAAGAGTGCAGTCTTTTGGCACAAGAATATAAATAATTTGCCAGAAAACATGTTGATGTGTTCAGAAACTGCTTTCATTCCCATGGCTATACATACTACATTCCAATTAAAAATGATTAAAGGGTCATGTTGAACACAAGTGCTCAAATTGTAATATAAATAACCTTGACTTTGACTACCTTGCCACCAATTATTATCCCACAATTGAGGCAGGATGATGGAAAGCATAGAAAATATATATAGAAAAAGAGATTTTGCCAAAGTAATTTCATTGTGGCCTGAGATCTGTTTTTGTTATAGTGTTTTGGGAATTGAATCAGTATCCATTTGAAAAATGTGTTTTCCTTTGTAAAGCTCCCTGAAACTGTAGATAAATTGCCTCTTGAATGAAAAAAAACACTGGAGGGACTGTAAATAGTGGAGAGATGGGAGCAATGGAGCATGTATAGAGTGATTGAATGGGCAAAACTGTGGTAAATGGAGCTCAATGTTGGAAATTATAATCAAATTAAATAGTGTTCATGGATGGGGCCATTAATGTTGAAAGAGAAATCAGAACACTCAATAGTTAACTTCCAGAACTATGCTGTAATTTTTCACATTTAAACAAAAACAAACTTTACTGTAAATAAAAGATAACAGAGCAAGCACTATTAATTTAACACCATAGCTTTTTAGGATTTACATTATAAAATATTTTTCTTCCATGCAGTGTTCATTAATATATTTAGAACTCTTGATTATTTATTCATCCACTCATTCATTTTCCTGGGACTCACCCAAAAATATGCTGTAGCTCCATATAATTTCATGTTGATTCCTTCAGTGCTCCAGCGATTTTTCCAACATGATTTCATTGAGATCTTTCTGTTAGCCTTCATCAAGTCATCCTTCATTGTTTCATCATGACCTCATGATTGCGGATTTGTCAGTTCAAAATTGAGCCTCACTGCCTTCTGACCCTGATAAGACAGGCTATGTTGCCCCAATCTACTCCCACAGCCTTTTTACAGCTCTTTCCGACTCAAAGTGAGCTGAAACCGATACAAGACAAAATTCGTGACTGCCTTCCAGGAGAAAGCACCCAGGCAAATTAAAGAGAAGAATTTTGTAATCCCTCTAGCTCATCTGAATTGTAGTGCAGCATGTTTTGGGAGGATTCAAAATGAAATGCAAATTAATTGTCTTACTTCAACCCCTTTGAACCTGAGATGTAAAATAATAATTTAAATCTATCATGATTATTATTGCCTTCCTTGAAAACTGTCAGGCTTCACTAAAAACTCAAAGATGGGCCATCTATTGTTCAAGCTTTGTAACTTCAAGTTCTGACTCTGCACAACCAATGCGGATTTCTTTTTTAACTATTGTTAATCTATAGGGCCCTACGGAATGTTTTGGAACAGAGATACTTAGGGGTATGGGTACACAATTCTCCGAAAGTGGCATCATAGGTAGACAGAGTGGTTAAAAAGGCATTTAGCACACTTGCCTTCATCACTCAGAGCTTTGAGTACAGGAATTGGGACATCATGTTGAAGTTGTACAGTACATTGGTGAGATCTCATCTGGAGTACTATGAGCAGTTCTGGTTGCCCTGCTATAGGGAAGGATGTTATTAAACTGGAGAGGGTTCAGAAGAAAATTCCCATGATCTTGCCAGGAATGGAGGGTTTCAGATTTAAAATAGACTGGAAAGGCCGGGACATTTTTCACTGGAGTGCAGGGGTTAAGAGAAGACATTATTGAGGTTTATAAAATCATGAGGGACATTGATGAGGTGAATGGCAAAGACCTTTCCCAAGGGTGGAGAAGTTCAAGATGAGGGGACATATGTTTAAGGTGAGAGGAGAAAGTTTTAAAAAGGATAGGAGGGGCAACTTTTTTACACAGAGAATGGTTCCTGTGTGAAGTGAACTGCAAGAGGAAGTGATGGATGCTAATAAGTTGCAATATTTAAAAGACATTTTGATAAGTTCATGAATAGGAAAAGTTTGGAGAGATATGGGCCAAATGCAGGCAGGTGGGACCAGTTTAGTTTGGGAATATGGTTGTCGTAGGCTAGTTGGACCGAAAGGTCTGTTTCCATACTGTCTGACTCTATGTAATTACCCAGACTCACTGGATTGACTTTAAGGTTGTTTATCAGGTTCTTGACTTGATTTTTCAATTTATCCATGTTAATTCATAAATTATCCAAACTACATTCTAAAACATGTACCATTAACTTAGATATTTCTCACAAAGCCAGAAGACAAATAAACTAGATTAAATCAGATGATAGAATCATAGAGATGTACAGCATGGAAGCAGACCTTTTAGTCCAACTCATCCACGCCAATCAGATACCCTAACTTAATCTATTCCCATTTGTCAGTACTTGGCCCATATCCCTCTAAGCTCTTCCTATTAATATACCCATCTAGATGCCTTTGAAATGTTATAATTGTACCAGCCTTCACCATTTCCTTGGACAGCTCATTCCATACACGCACCACTCTTAGTGTGAAAAAGTTGCAACTTAGGTCCCTTTTAAATTTTGCCCCCCTTACACTAAACCTATGCCTCTCATTCTGGACTCCTCCACCCCAGGGAAAAGATCTTGTCTATTTACCCTATCCATGCCCCTTTTGATTTTATAAATCTCTCCCTATAGCTCAAATCCTCCAACCCTGGCAACATCCTTGTAAATCTAACCTGAACCCTTTAAGTTTCACAACATCCTTCCAATAAGAGGAAGACCAGAATTGCACACAATATTCCAAAAGTGGCCGAACCAATATCCTGTACAGCCACAACATGTCCTCCCAACTCCTATGCTCAGTGTGCTGACCAAATAAGGAAAGCATACCAAACATCATCTTCACTATCCTATCTACCTGCAACTCCACTTTCAAGGAACTATGAACTGGCACTCCAAGGTCTACCTTGATTTGCCTTTTCAAATTACAGCACCTCACATTTCTCTAACTTAAACTCTGTCTGCCACTCCTCAGCCCATTGTCCCATTTGATCAAGATCCCCTTGTAATCTTGGGTAACCTTCTTCGCTATCCACTACACCTCCAATTTTGGTATCATCTGCAATTTTACTAACCATGTCTCCTATGTTCATATTCAAATCATTTACATAAATGATGAAAAGCATTAGACCTAGCACCAAACCTTGTGGCACATAACGGATCACAGGCCTCCAGTCTGAAAGGCAATCCTTCACCACCACCTTCTATCTTCTACTTTCAAGCCAGTTCTGTATCCAAATGGCTAATTCTCCCTATATTCCATGAGATCTAACCTTGATAACCAGTCTCCCATGGGGAACCTTGGTTGAGTGCCTTACTGAAGTCCATATATATCACGTCTACTGTTCTGTTCTCATCAATCCTCTTTGTTATTTCTTCAAAAAACTCAATCAAGTTTGTGAGACATGATTTCCAATGCACAAAGCCATGTTGACTATCCCTAATCAGTCCTTACTTTTCCAAATAGATGTACATCCTGTCCTTCAGGATTCCCTCCAACAACTTGCCGGCCACCAATGTCAGGCTCACTGGTCTGTAGTTTCCTGGCTTTTCCTTACCACCTTTCTTAAACAGTGGCACCGCATTAGCCAATCTCCAGTCTTCCGGCACCTCACCCGTGACAATCGATGGCACAAATGTCTTAGCAAGAGGCCCAGTAATCACTTCCCTGGTTTTCCATAGAGTTCTAGGATACACCTGATCAGGTCCTGGGGATTTATCCCCTTTTATGCATTTTAAGACATCCAGCACCTCTGTAATATGAACATTTTTCAAGATGTCACCATCTATTTTCCCTACATTCTATATCTTTCATGTCCTTTTCCACAGTAAACACTGATGCAAAATATTGATTTAGTGTCACCCCACCTCCTGCAGTTCCACACATAGGCTTCCTTGCTGATCCTTGAGAAACCTTATTCTATCCCTAATTAACCTTTTGTCTTTAACATATTTATGAAATCTCTTTGCATATTCCTACTGCCATGATACTCTTCTAAGGATTCACTTGATCTATCCTGTCTATACCTGACATATGCTTCCTTCGTTTTCTTAACCAAGACCTCAATTTCTCTAGTCATCCAGCATTCCCTACACCTAACAGCCTTGACGTTCACCCTAACAGGAATATATTGTCTCTAGACTCTTATCTCATTTTTGAAGACTTCCCATTTTCCAGCCATCCCTTTACCTGTGAAAATTTGCCCCCAATCAGCTTTTGAAAGTTCTCGTCTAATACCCTCAAAATTATCCTTCGTCCAATTTAGAGTTTTAACTTTTAGATCTGATCTATCCTTTTCTATCACTATTTTAAAACTAATAGAATTATGATCACTGCCCCAAAGTGCTTCCCTACTGACACCTCAATTACCTGCCCTGCTTTATTTCCCAAAAGTAGGTCAAACTTTGTACCTTCTCTAGTAGGAACATTCATATACTGAATTAGAAAATTTCCTTGTACACACTTACCAAAATTTTTCTCCAGCTAAACCCTTAACACTATGGCAGTTCCAGTCTATGTTTGGAAATTAGAAGTCCCTACCATAACCACCCTATTATTCTTACAGATAACTGAGATTTCCTCACAAATTTATTACTCAATTTCGCACTGACTATTTGTTCCATTATACAATCCCAGTATGGTGATCATCCCTTTCTTATTTCTTAGTTCCACCCAAATAACTTCCCTGGATAGATTCCCAGGAATATCCTCCCTAAGTCCAGTCATAATGCTATGCCTTATCAAAAACGCCTCTCCCCCTCCTCTCTTGCACCCCCCCCCTTTCTATTCTTCCCATAGCAATTGTATCCTGGAACATTAAGCTGCCAGTCCTGTCCGTCCCTGAGCCACTTTCTGTAATTGTTATGATATCTAGCCCTATGTTCCTATCCATGCCCTGAGTTCATCTTGCCTTCCTATTAGGGCTCTTGTGTTGAAATAAATGCAGTTTAATGTATTTGTCCTACCTCATTCTCTGCTTTGTTCCTGTCTGCCCTGACTGTTTGACTCACACCTTTTCCCAACAGTTTCAGGTTGACCTCTTTCCTCACTATCTCCCCAACCCCCACATTATTAGTTTAAATCCTCTTGAGCAGCTCTAGCTCTGCCAGTATGTTAGTTCCCTTCCAACTCAAGTGCAATCCATCCTTCTTGTACAGGTCACTCCTACCCCAGAAGAGATTCCAATGATCCAAAAATGTGAATCCTTCCCCCATACACCAGCTCCTCAGCCATGCATTCATCTGCTCTATCCTCCTAATTCTACCCTCACTAGCTTGTAGCACTGGGAGTGATACAGATACAGAGGACCCTCAAGGTCGCCCTTTTAAATTCCTTCATAAATTTCTATATTGTCCCTTCACAGTCTCATCCTTTCTCCTTCCTATGTCATTAGTTTCAATGTGCACAACGACCTCCTCCCCCTTGAGAATGTTCTGCATCCTGTCTGAGATATCCTTGATCCTGGCACCAGAGAAGACACTCACCATTCTGATTTCTTGCTGCCAGCTGCAGAAATGTCTATCTATGCCTCTGACTAGAGAGTCCACTATCGCAATTGATCACTACATGAGAGCTTGTCTTGGTACCAGAAACTTGGCTGTTTGTGCTACATTCCTCTGAGAATCCATCACCCCCTACATTTTCCAAAACAGCACATTTGTTTGAGATGGGGATAGGCATCCCTCTCCTACCTTTCCTGGAGTTAACCCATGCATCTGACTGTATCTGCAGCTTTTCTTGCTTCCTATAACTACCATCCATCACATCCCCAGCTCCTGTAAATTCGTCATTGCCTCCAACTGCCATTCCAGCTGATCCATGCAATCTGATAAGATTCGCAACCAAACACACTTGCTGCAGACATAGTCATCAGTAGCATGATATCCCTGGTACCCTTAGCCTGATGCATACACTACAGTGACACCAACTACAGCTGAGCAATCTGGAATGTCATCTGCTTTATTTGACACAAATCCTGCACATGAGGGTTGTTCTGGACTCAAAGGGTATTCTGCAATTTCCATATGGATGTGCATTCCTCTGGACTGAGCTGTCCTGCCTTACCTTCTATTTAATAGCTGACTTGACAGAAAATAAATGTACTTTAATTTCAGATTCTTTTAAGAATTCCTCTCTCTCCAAACTGTCCCTAGTCTCCGACATCTGACAGGAAGAGCACATTGCTGTACTAAAGGCCATCTTTTCTCCTTCACAATATACAGACCTGGAATAAAAGCCCAGTCTTACAGCTCTAAGAACACAGCTCCAGGCTAACTTAGTACTTATGGTTTATATTTCAAAAAAATTAATCAAGAGACAGATCCAAATAAACATATAATCAAGAACCCACTCTACTCACTATTGTAGATTTACAGCAAGGCTACACTTATAAACTATGCACTTATCTGTTCCTGTGCTGTGAGCTCTCCCACACAGGTTCCTCCAAGATCAGCTGTGAATTTTGCTGTTTGTTAATTTTTCCGAGATGCATCCCGATGTCCAGAGATACATGAACTCAAACAGCAAGGGCAGTAGCTCTGCAGATTTACTGCTGTGTTCGACAGCAGTGTAGGTTTCTGTCTCTGACCCTGTGGTCGCTACCTTTGTCTGCCTTCCTCCTTTTTTAATGTGCATTTGTTTTGATCATTTCTCCCCCAAAGTTTCAAAAGAATGCAACAGCATATAAAACAGTAAATTGCTGCTCCTCGGATCCAAGAGGACATCACTTCCAACACCTAAACTACCTCAAAAAAGAAACAGGCCTTACAACCACAATTTTTCCCTTCCTCCATCTTGGACTACCCAGAATTCTTATGTGAAAGGAGTGAGAGGAACTGTTAAAAGAATCTGAGAATATTTTCTGTCAAGTCAGCTATTAGATAGAAGGTAAGGCAGGACAGCTCAGTCTAGAGGAATGCACATCCATATGGAAATTGCAGAATACCTTTTGAGTTTAGAACAACTCTCCTGTACAGGAAGTTTTGTCAACTAAAGCAGATGACATTCCAGACTGCTCAGCTATAGTTGGTCTCATTGTGGTGCGTGCATGAGGTTAAGCTACTAAGGATATCATGTTACTGAAAGGGGCCACCCTACAACTTAAAGATGTAGAAGTAGTCAAGAAGGCCCAGGCAAGTGCAGGGTTGTGGTTCCTTCCACGAGTGCTGCCACAGCCAAGGGGTATTGTAGGAGAAGGGCATGGTTGGCAGGCAGAAGGTTCAGAAAGCAATAGTGATAGACTTGGTCCAATTAGAGGAATAGTTAGAGGAATAATCAGGCATTTTATCCCCACAAATGTGAGTCCAAATGCTGAGGTGAAGAATGAGACTGCAGAGCACTTTGAGTAGGGATCATAACTAGCCATGTATCATTGTTCCTATTGGTGCCAGCAACGTGGTTCAAAGGAGAGATAATGACAGGCAGGAGGTTTTAGGGAGATAGAAGATGTAAGAGTGAGTAAACATGCAAAGAGAGACATCACCAAATCAATCCTAGCCAAAGTGAACAGTCTTGATGTGGACTTAAGGTGATTCTGAAACTTAGCTCATGGTTTAGTCAAGACTCAGTGTTCTATTCTGTTAATTGCAACTTGAAGAAACATCTACTGGAGTAATAGCAATAGGGAGGGAGGAAGATGATGAGTTTGCTATATTGCTAATAGGAGCTGAACGCTATGACTTTAGTTTTTGAGTTGGTCAAGAAACTTATCGTTGTATCCCACCTCATATGTTCAGTCCATTAAGACAATAATAAGCCTGACCTGAAACATTGTTCAATCCAGTAAATGGTCTATATGTTGGGGAGATGGGCTGCTCATTTATTCCTGGGCTTCCATGCCCATTCTGCAAAGGATATGTGAACAGATTAGAAACACTTCTCCCCACAACCCCTCCCCAGAATTTGAACCCTATAGCTTTTACACATGTACCCAGAACATTACATTGTATAATATCAGAAGCAAATCTGTAGAAGAACTACAATTGAGGAATTGATTGCAGTTGTATCACCTCTTTACTTAGTTATTAAGAGAGACGTCAAGTAGAATGACTCATTGTATAGGGCAGAACATTTTCAATCATGACTAACACAGCTCTTTGTTTAGGCTCTGAGTCAAGCACTTGGTGTCCTGTTCTGGTGTAGGTGTCACATTCATTTCTGACTCAGAGTTTTGTGGGTTCATGTCCTGCTACAGAGACAAATTTAATATTTTCTTTCATGAGATGTGGGTGTCACTTACTACGCCAGCATTAATTGTCCAAATCCCTAATTGCCCCAGTGAGATACCTTTTTGAACTGTTGCAGTTCCATCAATATAGAGAGACTTACGCAGCATTAAGGGAGCGCGTTGAAGAATCTTGACCCAGTGACAGTGATGGGATGGGGATATATTTCAAGTCAGGATGGTGTGTGGATTGGAGGGAAACCTGCAGGTAGTGGTGATCCAATACATCTGCTGCCTTTTGCCCTTCTAGAGAGTAGAGGTTATGGGTTGTGCTGTCAAAGGAGCTTTGGTGCATTACTACAATGCATTTTGTAGATGGTGCATGCTACTGCACCTGTGCATCTGTGCTGGAGGGAAGAAATAGTAACGGTGGTGAACATGTTGCCACCCAAGTGTGCTGCTATATCCTGGATGTCTTTATATATCTGATGTGTTCCTGGAGCATTCAGGTGAGTGGGGAGTGAGGGGTTTAAAGAAAAGTTGAGCAGTTTCAGCTACAGTGCTGTTAGTTAATAAAAAGTAGGCAGAACTGAAGGTGCCCACAAACAAGATAAGAATGGGGACAGCTAGGATTCACATCCAGTAAATATAAGGAAGGTTTTATGCAAACAGGAACAATGCTTGATGCATGTATCATGGAAATGAGTAAATAAACATTGTTATTTCTGCTTCACATATGTTTGTCAATAGATCAAATTACTAATTTAATCCATGACCTGGAGTGTATAAAAGAGTGTTTGGATTTTTGAGGAGTCTGGTCTTAGACTGTTAAGGCTCCCTCTTGTTGCACTGATTCAAATAAAATATCACAACATGTCTAAATAAAGGGTGTCTTGGTAATGGGATATCAGCTTCTGCGGAGGTATCTCCATCACATCTCTTGCCGGAGTTAACGTGGAGTAAATAATTAATTGTAGCTTTGTTCCAAGGGTGGCTACAGAGCAAATATGGAGAGAGATATGTAACAGGGATGTCAGATCACATTGAACTGGAGACTGGGTCTGTAGGGTTGCACAAAGATGTCTTCTTTTACCATCCCTTGTTTATAGCCCTGTTTGATAAAGGCTGTTAAACATCACTTCCAACAGTGCAGACCCAATCATACTGCAGCTAACCTTATCTGGTGTAATTTTTTGTTATGACCATACTTTGAAAATAAACAACTGAGTATGAAACAGTTTGGGTTGTCTTGACATTGTAAAGCTGCTCCCCAAGTGCGTAGGTTTTCGTCCATCACAGGAAAATTTGCAATCTTTTCTCTCTATTCCAGGAATATTCAGAAGTGACAGGTATAAAATTAACTTGAAGGTCCAAAGTTATAGATAATTGTGAAGGATGTGATCAGCTCTTCTAATGGAACTAGTGACACATATTAAACAAAATGGTTTTAATCAAAATAATGGATAGGGATTTTAATTTAATTGTGTGCAGGACTTATACAATTAATGGTAGGACCTTGGGTAGTATTGTAGAGTAGAGGGACCTAGGGATGCAGGCACATAATTCTTTGAAGTTTGCATCACATATAGACAGGGAGGTTAAAAGGACATTTAGCGTGCTTCCCTCAGTCCTTTGAGTATGGAAGTTTGGAAGTCGTGTTGAGGTTGTAGAGGATATTAATGAGGCCTCTTCTTGAATACTGTGTCCAGTTCTGGTCACCCAGATAAAGGAAGGATATTATTAAGCTGGTAAGTGTTCAGAAGACATTTAACAGGTTGTTGCCAGATATAGAAGGTTTGAGGTCTAAAGCAAGGCTGGATAGGCTAGGACTTTTATCACTGGAGCATAAGATTTTGACCTCATAGAAGGTTATAAAATCGGAAGGTATATGGAGAAGGTTAATGGTAGTTATCTTTTCCTTAAGATGGGGAGATTTCAAGACTGGGGGAGCACATTTTGAAGGTGAGATGAGAGGGATTTAAAAAAGATACAGGGGCAATATTTTTACACTGACAGTGGTTCATGTGTGGAATGAACTTTCTGAGAAGTGGTAGATGCGGGCGCGATTATAACATTTAAAAGACATTTAAGTAAAGTACATGAATAGGAAAGGTTGGGGGGATATGGGCCAAGGACAGGCAGGTGGACTATTATAGTTAGGGATTATGATCAGTGTGGACTGGTTCAACCAAAGGGTCTGTTTCCATGCCCTATGACGTTCTGACTCTATGACTTTATGGCTTTTCCAGATTTTAAAAATAATTCTCAGAACGTAAATAATAATTGTGGCTTCAGGTTTTCTTTGTTGGCAACAAAGCTACTGGATCTTTCTGAATGTGCAAAATTCTCTAGAGTGTCTGTCACATCCTGAACATCTCATTTATGAAAAGAGTTTGTTGCCTAGGACAAGAGTTACAGACTGAAAATGAGTGAACTGGTCTCTGGTAACTGGAAGATACTGGCTGATTTTGACAGGAGGAAAAGTGCCAGTCTGAAAAGGTCTTTCTGCCCAGAGAACCTGCACCAGGGGAAGAAATACCATGAAGGACCAGCCACTATGTGGTGCAGCACTACAATACCATCCACCAGGGAAATATATGCACCATGGAAATAACATTGAGAGGTGTAAGGTGTATCAGGAGTGAGTGTTCTGGATCTGAGCTAGATCATACTTAATCTGCTGGATGCAATGAACAGTGTGATTGAAAGATTAGGTCTCAAATCTGTCCACTTTGCTGATTTTCACCAGGAACCATCACTCTTGAGCCATCCCACCATCAAAAATATATTTAAAAAGCAGCAATAAAAGTACAGCCCCTTATGTTATGCTGACCCAGAACCAGAAAATTACAAACTGTAGTCAACCTTGGGATCTCCTGCCTTAGAGCGATAAGGTTTCGCACTTTACAGCTGAATAACACAGATTTCACGGTATTACCACCACCTTCACAATTGCAAACCTGATACAACTGTGGTACCTCGCTGCGCAATGCCGTGGAGTATTCACTGGAAGCCGCAAATAGATTAACAACTCTGTGGAGCAATTACTCTATTCTTCAAAGGCTACGGGCTTGCAGTAAGATTATTTCTATCACTGACCAAATGTCATTTACCGAAGCCAACAGACTAATTAACTCCATAGGAAGTTGGTGACAAGGAAGAAAATTAGTTTTGTTCTGAGCGGAGAAGAAGTCAATTTTCCAGAGGCTTTCCAATGAGAATTGACTCCCTGTGGATTGATTGCTGTAAAAGATGGAGGTAGCTGTCCAACCTCTGCAGGAGAGATGGAATATTGTTGTAACAACTTCCTTAATTACAACAGCATGGTGAACAGAATCTATACCAGCCAGCTGAATAATTAATGCCATGTGTTCTTCCTTGGACATAATGTATTTCCAAGTGTGATATAGTCAGGTTTCAGTTTGAAAGAGAGCTTTATTTGAAATACATCATAGAATCATCTTAGAATCCAACTAGTGGCACGGTGGCACAGTGGTTAGCACTGCTGCCTCACAGCGCCAGGGACCTGGGTTCAATTCCTGCCTCAGGCGACTGACTGTGTGGAGTTTGCACGTTCTCCCCGTGTCTGTGTGGGTTTCCTCCGGGTGCTCCGGTTTCCTCCCACAGTCCAAAGATGTGCGGGTCAGGTGAATTGGCCATGCTAAATTGCCTGTAGTGTTAGGTAAGGGGTATATGTAGGGGTATGGGTGGGTTGCGCTTCGGTGGGTCGGTGTGGACTTGTTGGGCCGAAGGGCCTGTTTCCACACTGTAAGTAATCTAATCTAATCTAGTGTGGAAACAGGCCATTTGGTCCAACAAGTCCACACTGACCCTCCAAAGAGTATCATACCCAAACCCATTCCCCTACCCAATTACTCTACATTTACCACTGACTAATGCACCTTACCTACACATCCCTGAACACTATGGGCAATTTAGCATTGCCAATTCACCTGGCCTGCACATCTTTGGATTATTGGAGGAAACCAGAGCACCTGGAGGAAACCCACACAGACACGGGGAGAATGTGCAAACTCCACACAGACGGTCACTTGAGGCTGAAATTAAACCCGGGTCTCTGGCACTGTGAGGCAATAACTGACTTATTATTATAACTGCTACATTTCATTCATTCATTCATGGGGTTTAGGGATTGCTGGAAAAATCAGTTGCTCCTCCCTAAGCATCCTTGAAGAGGTGATTCTGAGTTGCTTTCAGAGTGGCACAGGGGCTCAGAGTGTGGCTCACTGTGCCACACTTTCAGAATGGCACAGTGGCTAGTCCCAACAGCTCATCACAGTTGATACCCAGGTTCGATTCCAGCCTTGGGCGACTGTCTGTGTGGACTTCGCACATTCTCCCAGTGTCTGCATGGGGTTCCTCTGGGTGCTCTGGTTTCTTCCCACAGCCACAGGTTAGCCATGGGAAATGCAGGGTTATGGGGATTGAGTAGGAGGTAGTATGCTGTTCGGGGAGTCAGTATGGGCCAAATGGCCTGTTTTCTATAATTCTTGAACTCTGCAGACCAAGTGATATAAGTAGTCCCACTGAACTGTTGGACAGGAAGTTCCAAGGTGTTGACCTAACACTGATGTCAACACTTGCCTTTGAGTCACAAGTCTCAGGTTTAAGTCCCACTACAGCATTTGAGCACAAACATCCAGACAGACACTGCTGGGTAGTACTGTTAGCTCTGATATCCTTCTGATGATATGCTAAACCAAAGCCTAAATTGCTGGGTCAGGTGGAATGCTTTTCCAACTCACTGGAGTATTTTTCCTTATCAAGGATTGTCATGAGGGGTTCTTCTGTAGAGTTCTGAAATCTTCAGGTCTTCTCTGCTGCTTATTGTGCTCCGTGGGCAGGCAATGTAAAGCTGAGTATGAAATTCTCAGTCCAGTGCTGCCACCATAGAGTCATGGAGTCATCCAGCAGAAAAAACAGACCCTTCGGTCAAACCAGTCCATGCTTGGGTTAGTTTTGAAGAATGAGAAATTATGTCAATGAAATGGAGTGTTGTTAAACAAAGAGACCTTGGAGTACAGGTTCATAGTTCCTTGAAAGTCAAGTCATAGGTAGACAGGTAGTGAAGAAAATGTTGGGTATTCTTGCCTTCATTGGTCTTTGCATCGAGTATAGAGTTGGGAGGTCATGTTGCGGCTGTACAGGACATTGGTTAGACTACTTTTGGAATAGAGTGATCAATTCTGGTTTTCCTGCTGAGGGAAGGTGTTGTTAAACTTGAAAAAGTGCAGATAAGATTTACAAAGATGTTACCAGCTTTGGAGAGTTTGAGCTACAGGGAGAGGTTTTCCCTGGACTGTCGGAGGCTGAGGGATGACCTCATAGATATTTATAAGATCATGAGGGGCATGGATAGAATGAAGAGTCAAGGTCTTTCCCCCATGGTAGGGCAGTCCAACACTAGAGAACATAGGTTAAGGTGAGAGGAAAAAGATTTAAAAGGGGCATAAGGGACAATTCTTTCACACAGAGGGTGGTGCGTGTATGGAGTTAGAATGGAAGTGGTAGAGGCTGGCACAATTACATCATTTAAAAGGCATTTTGAAGGCATTAGAGGAATATGGGCAAAATGCTGGCAAGTGGGATTGGATTAATGTAGAATATAGTATCTGGTTAGGATGGACGAGTTGGACCAAAGGGTCTGTTTCCATGCTCTACATTTTATGACCCTTTGACTCAAAATATTCAAGATTTAGAAGCGTCTTGACACAGTTGACACTCTCGCGCCTGACTGGGGATCCTAGAACACAGGGACATAATCTCAGGTGAAGGGGGCAATCATTTAAGATTGAGATGAGGAGAAACCCCTTCAGTCAGTTTCTTGTGACTCCTTGTAATTGTTTTCCCCAGAAGGTTAAGCAATCTGAGTGTGAGCTGATTGAGGCTGATCTGAATGATGACCCCCTGATTAGAATTAGGACATTCAGCCCACTGAATCTGCTCACCATGTGATCATGGCTGACATGTTTTTCAACCCCATTCTCCTGCCTTCTCCCTGTAACCCTTGATCCCTTTACCAATACAAACCTATCTATCAGTGTCTTAAATAAATTCAATGACTTGGTCTCCAGAGCCCTCTGTAGCATTGAATTCCACAGATTCCCTACCCTCTGACTGAAGAAATTACTTCTCATCTCAGTTCAAAAGAGATATTCCTTCACTCCGAGGCTGAGCCCTCAGGTTCTAGTCTCTCCTACTAGTGGAAACATTTTCTCCACAATATCCAGGCCTTTCAGTATTCTATAAGTTTCAATCAGGTCCCCCCTCATATTTCTAAACTCCACCAAGTACAGACCCAGAATCCTCTACCACTCCTCATATAACAAGCTCTTCATCCCTGGGTTCATTCTTGTAAACCTCCTCTGGACCCCCCCACCCCCCCCACCATCCCCTCAATATTCCAAAAGCAGTCTGGCCAGAGCAATAGCAGAGCAATACAGTCTCAGCAGTACATCCCTGCTCTTGTATTCTAACTTTTTTGAAATGAATTCTAACATTGCATTTGCCTTCCAGACCACCAACTGAACCTACACGTTAACCTTAAGGGAATCCTGAACTATGCTCCCAAGTCCCTTTGTGCTTCAGGTCTCCGATGCCTTTTCCCATTTAGAGAATTGTCTACACCTCTATCTATCCAAGCAAAGTGCACAACCTCACACTTTCCCATCTGCCACTTCTTTACCCCCTCTCCTAGCTTGCTCAAGTCTGTCTGCAGCCTTCCCACTTCCTCAACGCTACCTGTCCCCCCACCTATTTGTTTTGTCATCTGCAAACACAGCAATAATGCTTTCAGTTCCTTTGTCCAGATTATTAATGTATCATGTGAATGGTTGTGGTCTCAACACTGACCCCTGTGGATCTCCCCTAGTCACCAGTTACCATCCTGAAAAAGGCCCCTTTATCCCTACTCTTTGCCTTCTGCCAGTCAGCCAATCCTCTGTCCAGGTCAGAATACTATGGCCTCTTACCTTACTCAGCAGCATCCTATGTAGCACACTTGTCAAATGCCATCTGGAAATTCAAATGGATCATATCCACTGGCTTTCCTTTGTCTAATTTGCTTCTTACCTTTTTAAATAATTCGAACAGACTTGTCAGGCATGACCTTCCCTTGATGAACCTGTGCTGACTCAACCCTATTTTACCATGCACTTCCAAGCACTCTGCAATCTTATCCTTAATAATAGACTCTAAAGTCTGATGAAGGGCTTATGCTCGAAACGTCGAATTCTCTATTCCTGAGATGCTGCCTGGCCTGCTGTGCTTTGATCAGCAACACATTTGCAGCTGTGATCTCCAGCATCTGCAGACCTCATTTTTTACTCTAAAGTCTTATGAACAATCGAGGTCAGGCAAACCAGCCTATAGTTCCCTGTCGTCTGCCTTCCTCTCTTCTTAAACAGCATGTTACATTAGCCATTTTCCAGTCCCCTAGCACCCTCCCTTGACTCGAGTAATTCCTGAAAGATACTACCAATGCCTCTTCAATCTCTTCAGCTATCACCTTCAGAACTCTGGGGTGTAGTCCATCTGCTCCAGGTCATGCATCCGCCTTCAGATCTTTCAGCTTTCCCAGCACCTTCTCCTCAGTGATTGCTATTACATTCACCTCTGTCTCTGAATCTGTTGGAATTTTGATATGCTGCTATTGTCTTCCACTGTGAAAACTGATGGAAAGTACCTATTCAGTTCCTTTGTTATTTCTATTTTTCTCAATATTACTTCTCCATCTTCATTTTCCAGCAGTTAAATGTCTACTCTTGTTTCTCTCTCATCTTTTGTACATCTATATATCTTGTAATCTTCTTTTGTATTACTAGCTAGCTTACCCTCATATTTCATCTTATTGCTTATTGCTTTTTGTTAGTTTCCCCTACTGGTTTTAAAGGCTACCCAATCCTCTGGCTTCCCACTAATCATCACCACATTGTACATTTTTTTACTTTGCTTTTATGCTGTTCCTGACTTCTCTCATCAGCCATGGTTACCACATTCTCCCCTTAATATGTTTCTTCTTCCTCAGGATGAATTTATGCTGTGCCTCCAAAATTACCTCTAGAAAGCCTGGTGTTTGCTGCTCCAAGGTCTCCCCAGCTAGGCTGCCCTTCCAATCAACTCTGGCCAGCTCCTCCCTCATGTCTTTGCAGTTACCCTTACTCAACTGTAATAATCAAGAATGTTTCATTATACATGATTGTGGATGTTTCTTCATTAGTATTATTTTATAAACTTCTATCAGGTCACCTCTCAATATCCTACGCTCCAATGATACTTCATCTCCTTTCCTTTTTGCCTGTCTTCCAATACCTGCATATTCTGAAATATTCAATTTCTAATCTTGGTCATCCCATAGTTACATCTCTATAGTGGCCGTTAATTCATACCCACTGACTTCAATTTGTGAATTTATTCAACATTTTTGCAAGTGCTTCAGATTCAGTGCTTTTTAAAAATATCATCCTGATTGTATTTGATGCTTGCCTGTGCTTCATCTCTCTTCTGCATTAGCTCTCTCTTAGTTTTCCTGATTTATCCGTATCCTAAAGTAAGGCTTTAAGAAGATGTTTAGTCTCTCAGGGAATCAACGTATATGTGCTGGAGGCAAGAATGTGGTGTTGAGGTAGAAAATTAGTCATGATTGTTCTAAACAACAGAGCACGTTCAATAGGCCCAAATGGTCTACTCCTGTTTCTACTTTTTAATTTCTCATAAAAGTTGTTCCACTGACTGGCTTCTTGCACATTGTTTTATTCTGTCATTAGTTGTTGCACCTCCCAACAGAGTTTAATCTGGAATTCTTTCTCTAACCATCTCTACTTACTTCTATTGTGGTTCTGCTCGCCGAGCTGGAAGTTTTTGCTGCAAACGTTTCGTTCCCTGGCTAGGGAACATCATCAGTGCTGTTGGAGCCTCGTGTGAAGCGCTGCTTTGATGTTTCTTCCGGTATTTAAATATTTATTTCGAGACCAGTGGGTATATTTTTAAGCTGAAAGAAGAAATATTTTAAAAAGACGTAATGGCCAATTTTTGAGGGCCAAAAAGACGTGAGGGCAACATGCAGAGGAAGTGGTAGATGCGGGTACAGTTACAATGTTTAACCCACATTTAATGCATGAATAAGAAATGATCAGAGGGGTATGGGCCAGGAGCAGAGTAGTGGGACGAGCTTAATTTGGGATTATGGTCAGCGTAGACTGGTTGAACCGAAGGGTTTTCTTCCATGCTGTATGATTCTCTGAAAGTGTTAAATAAAACTGTTGTTGTTTTAACTCTGTCATGTAAGTGTGATGAGACAACGGTTACAATGAGCTAACTTTCCTTGCTCTCTGGAACATGATGAGATATGAAAATGTGAATGATGATATTACTATGATATCAGCAGAGCAGCCTACAAGTAAAGGTAAATACACCATAGTCCCAGAGAATCATAGGGTTGCTCTCTCATTAGAGAGTGACATTTGGTGGTGGCTTCTCATCAAATAAGGGGAAAGACTGAGAAGGAGAGTCCTTCATAGTCACCTCAGCCAGTGCAAGATCTGAATCCACGGTTGCATCACAAACCAGTCGTCTATGCATACTGAACCTCTCGAGCCGGGTAAAGAGAACCATGTAATGGAGAGGGAGTAAAGATGTTCTTTTTTTTATTCTGTTATTTGGATGAGACTTATAAATAAAGAAGAAAGTAAGAAAGCCTTACTTTAAGATAAGGATGAACTAAGAAAGCTAAGAGAGACTTAATGTAGAAGAGAGATGGAGTACAGGCAAGCATCAAATAAGATCAGTGTGATATTTTTTTAAAAAGCACTGAATTTGAATACATATAGCACTTGCAAAAATATTGAATAAATCCACAAATTGAAGTCATGAGTTAACTGACATGATAGAGATGTGACTATGGGATGACCAAAATTAGAAATTGAATATTTCAGAATATGCAGGTATTGGAAGACACAGGCAAAAAGGAAAGGAGATGAAGTATCATTGGAGCGTAGGATATTGAGAGGTGACCTGATAGAAGTTTATGAAATAATGAAGGGTGTAGATAGAGTTAATGGTCAGTGTCTTATCTCTAGGATGGGGGATTTCAAGACTCGGGGCACATGTTTAAGGTGAGAGGAGAGGGATTTTAAAAAAAACATGAGGGCCGCTTTTTTTTACACAGAGGGTGGTTTGCATGTGGAATCAACTTCCTGAGGAAGTTGTGCATATAGGTATAATTACAACATGTAAAAGACATTTGGATTAGTAGATGAATAGGAAAGATTTGGAGGGATATGGGCCAGGAACAGGGAGCTGGGGCTTGTTTAGTTTGGGATCATGGTCAGCATGGACTGGTTGGACCGAAGGGTCTGGTTCCATGTTCTATCACTCTACGACTGGCTAAAAGATGAGTTCAGTGCATTCGTAAGAGAGGTTCTTACTTAGAGTGAAGGATCAAGGTGTAGAATCAACTTGGATAAAGCTAAAAATAAAGAAAGGAAGTGAACATTGATCTGAGTTGTTTATAGACCACCAAACTGCAGTGGCAAGGTTAGGCATAGTTATAAATAAGGAGGTTGGAGAGGTGTAATGGAGGCCAATTAGCTGGATGGTTGGTCTATAATATAGAGCAAAGACCAGAGCAAAGTTTTATTCCTGCATTGGATCAGGTTACAATGAAGGATCTCCTTTTCAACCTCTCCCCTTACCTGACACTTAGTAACACTTAGGTTAAACCACCAGCTGTCTGTATCCTTCACTCTTCTCTGCTGTCAGAGAAATCACTCCAGCCTTTTCAGTCTTACAACAAAGCTGAATCATTCCAGTCCAGACTGGATTCACATCCTGGTGAAATTCCTCTGTGGCTTCTCTCCAACCAGAACCGTACATCGTGTTCCAGCTGTGGCTGAATGTTACACACAGCTCCATCAAAACCTCCATACTCTTGTATTTTTTTTCCCTTACCCCCACACTACCTCCTAACAGTCATAGTGTTTATTTTTCCCCAGCACCCATGTCATGTGTATGTGTGTGTGTGTGTGTGTGTAGGTGTTGGTCACAGTGAAGAACACCAAGGGTGTAAATCTTTATTTATATTCCATCATCAGGAAGAAAGGAAACACCCGAGTGGCCAGTGACAAGCAGTGCCCTTCTCATCAAACGACAATGCTGTCTGATCAAAAAAATGAAAGAAAGGGCAGGGATTAAATCAAAATAGAGTTGGAGGGGGAAATGAAACACTCCACTCCCTGCAGTGCCCACCTCCCCTTGAGCAGCTCGAGGGTGTTGGTAGACACCATTTGCTCCTTCTCCAGAGACACCCGGTCTCGAACATTACTGTGGAAGAGTGGCAGGCCGTCGGCCCTAACAACCCCCTCCATGGCCCGCTGCCTGGACTTGTTTATGGCCAGGTTGGCCAGGACCAGGAGCAGACCCATGAGGACATCCTCTGACCTACCCTCTCCCCTCTGTACCGGGTGCCCGAAGATCAGGAGCGTGGGACTGAAGTGCAGCCAAAAACAGAGGAGAAGGTTTTTAAGAAAATCAAAAAGGGAATGCAAGCGCCCACACCCAATATATACATGGTCCACGGACTCCACAGCACCACAGAACAAGCATTTTGGGCTGGCAGTCCATGAACCACTGCACTCTGCGGTTGCAGGGGACTGCTACATGCAGCACCCTCCACCCCAGATCCCCGAGAGAAAGGGGGAGGACTCCTACGTAGAGAGCCCTCCAGTAGAGATCCCCACCGCCCGGTGGCAAATGGGCATCCACACTCTTGTAATAAATGCCTTGACTAATTATGACAAGTATCCCATTTGGCTCCTTAACCACCTTATCTCCTTGTCGTGTTGCGTTCAAGATCAATCGATGCCCTCGCACCAATGTCCCTCTGTACTTCTCAAGGTCTTACCGTTCAAAGTAAAATCCTTTCCTTTTGTAGTTCTTCCAAAATACATGACCTTACACTTTTCAGGATTAAATTGCATTTGCTACTATTTAGCTGATCAGACCAGCCTATCTAGATCTCCCAATGGAAGATGTAAATTGGGAAGAATCTGAAATTGGACTCAGCTAGTGAAAACTACTTGTAAATTCCAAGATAGAAATTATTTTGCATTCACAAACATTGCAAGGAAGTGAAATGATAGAATGATGAAAACTATCATTTCCATTCTTTTTATAACTCAATCTTATGTTCACATAAGTTTTGAGCATAAATTTAAATGATAAACAGCTTGAAAGAGCACACCATATAATGCACTTGCATACGCAATCTGAAACGTTTGAAGAAATGTCAGCTTTGCTGAATAATCAAATGGTCGCATATTCCCAAACTGTTCTGTCTGTCTGAACCTTAATGTGAGAAATGCAAATTAGGCAAGTATAGAAATTAAACATGTATATAGTGAAAAATTAAAGATAATGTTGTACATACACAATGATGCAACAAGTGACTGACATCTGATCTCAGCACGGTACTTTGTTTCTGAATGAGTATTTAATTTTACCGATCCACTTGATGGGAGCAAGATACATTTGCTAAAGTGACAGTCCTTTTAAAAGAGAACAGCGTGCCAGAAAACTACTGTAACATTAACTAATAATTTTCAACCACTCTCAGCAAACTATGAAGCTCAGTTTGATGATTTTCACAATCATTTGTCTCAACTCTACATCAATTCCTCCAGGACTTCCATGAATTATCTACAAAAGGTGTGATAGAAAATTGACAGAGCTCCCCCCCAAAATTCAACACTTACTTCAATTAAGTGTCCAAATTGTGAACATTGTTTATTTAAAATCACTTTGTGTTTCACATCTAAAAATGATCAGTCATAAAATACTTACAAAATGTGTTAAAGGCTCAAGTGAAGTATAGCAATGTTGGAGCTCAGTTAATCTGACCTTCAACAACCACATTTACCTTCTGTGCTCGATGTGACTCCAAACAGTAAGGAGTTTTCCCCAGATTCCATTAACTTCACTTTTGCGAGGACTCTTTGATGTTACTTTCGGTCAAACGTTGCCCTAATATTCAGGGCATTCACCCTGAACTCTTTTCTTCAGCCAACTCACTTATCCATGTTTGGACCAAGACTGTGAGAAGTTCCAGGATGATGGTGGTGAAGGAAGGTTTCTGAGCCCAGGACTCGTCTGCTCCATCAGCTTTTCTTTTTATTTCTTCTATTTTTCTCTCTTTTCTTGTATTTTTTGCCTTTTTTCTCTTCCATTTAACTTAACTCTTGTTGAAGAGCTCAGTTGCGGCAACAGCATTGGCGGCAAGTGCGGCTAGTATATTCTTATGACAGTCGATGAGTAGGTTGAGTGTGGACTCCTGGCAGTGGGTGAGTAGGCTCACTGTGGACTCATGGCGGCCAGTCAGTAGGCCCAGTGCAAACTCCTGGCATTCAGTGAGTAGGCCCAGAGCAGACTCATGGCGGTTGGTGAGTCAGCTCACTGCGGACTTGTGACAATGGGTGAGTAGGCCCAGTACAGACTCGTGGCAATTGGTGAATAGGCCTAGAGTGAACTTGTGGCAGTCAGTGAGTAGGCCCAGTGTGAAATCGTGGCGGTTGGTGAATAGGCCTAGTGAGGACTCATGACAGTCAATGAGTAGGCCCAGTATGGACTTGTGGTGGTTGGTGAGTAGGCCCAGTGCAGACTCATGGCGGTCAGAGAGAAGGTCCAGTGCGGACTTGTGGTGGCCAGTGTCAGTGACAGTTTGGGTTCCTGGTGATTTCTGCATGATGAGGTAGTCCTACTGCAGAATAGTGGCAGCTGCTGAGGAGGCGAGTATGGGTTCCCACTGGCATCTGCTTTCAGCACAGTTTCATGGAGATGGCAGTGCAGACAAGTTTGAGTTTGAGTGCAGTATGAGACCTGGCAGCATCAACAGCAACTGAGTTGGCGAGGTGGTCCCAAAGTGGACTCATGGCAGAGGCAGAGTTGAGATTGGACCAATGCGGAACCCATTGGTGTCAGTGGTGTCAGCACTGGTAAAGACTTAATTGTCGCGGACCTACTCACTGACCGCCATGAGTCCGCACAGGGCCTACTCACTGACTGCCATGTGTTTACACTGGGCCTACTCACTGACCGCCACAATACCGCACTGGGCCTACTCACAGACCACCATGTGACTGCACTGGCCTACTCAGCAACTGCCATGAGCCAACACTGGGCCTACTCACTGACTGCCATGAGTCCACACTGGGCCTACTCACCAACTGCCACATATCCGCACTGGGCCTACTTACTGACCGTCATGAGTCTGCACTGGGCCTACTCACTGACCACCATGAGTCCGCACTGGGCCTACTCACTGACCACCATGAGTCTGCACTGGGCCTACTCACAGACCGCCATGCCTCTTCACTGGGCCTACTCACTGACCACCATGAGTCCGCACTGGGCCTACTCGCTGACCGCCATGAGTCTGCACTGGGCCAAGTCACAGACCGCCATGCCTCTTCACTGGGCCTACTCACTGACCACCATGAGTCTGCACTGGGCCTACTCACTGACCACCATGAGTCTGCACTGGGCCTACTCACTGACAACCATGAGTCCTCACTGGGCCTACTCACTGACCACCATGAGTCCTCACTGGGCCTACTCACTGACAACCATGAGTCCTCACTGGGCCTTCTCACTGACCACCATGAGTCCTCACTGGGCCTACTCACTGACCGCCATGAGTTCTCACTGGGCCTACTCACTGACCGCCATGAGTTCTCACTGGGCCTACTCACAGACTGCCATGAGTCCTCACTGGGCCTTCTCACTGACCGCCATGAGTCCGCACTGGGCCTAATCGCACACTGTCAAGGGCAATTGTGCCTGGCCACCAGGCCGATTGTCCTTATTAGAGCTTTTACTGAGAAGAGTTGTAAAGTTGAACACTTTTTCTGTATTTCTTTATTTTTCTGTCTTTATAGTCTACTTTTGGTTTACTTTTCCATGTTTTCAGATGATTCCAGAGAGGGGGGGGTGACACTATACAACACTTTCCATTGTATTTTGTAACAAAATATACACGACAATAAATAAATCAAATCAAGTTCAGCCCTGACAGTACCCAAAATGAGGTGCATTTTCTACATTGCTCTTTTGTTTCTGTGCTGGAACAGCTTTTGTACAAAGGCACAGGTACTTCTGGAGCACAATGCCTCAGTTCCACTGCTGGAATATTGTCAGAGGTACATAGACTTTTAGGTACCTTTCTTTCAGGCATTTCTTGATATCAGATGGAATGAATTGAATTCTCTGAAGGTCGGTATCTCTGATGTTGGGATATCAAGAGGAGGCCAAGATTAATCACTTACTTGGCACTTCTAGTCTGACGATGGTGTAAATCTTATGTTTGGATTGATGTGAAGGCTTCCTCCATTATAGGGATGTTTGTAGAGCCACTACCTCCCATTTGTTGTAATTGTTCGCTACCACTCACAACTGGATATGGCAGAGTTGGTCAGTTGATTGTTAAGGTCTTTTATCTCAGCTTCCACTGTTTGACATTTGAGTAGACCTCTGTTGTCGTTTCAGTAAGTTGGTGCCCAATTTTTCGGAATGCCTGACGTGCGCTTCATTGTTCGAGGGTTAATCCCTGGGTTTAATGGCGAAGGTTGAGCAGAGGTATACCAGACCGAGGCGTTAAAAGTTGTGGTTGATTATAATTCTGTCACTGCTAAAGCCCCATAATACCTCACAGGCCATTCAGTGTGTTCATGGTAATGCATAGTCCTTTGACTCCACGTGGATTGTAACCTGTTCACTCTGACCTATGGACAGATGCATCAGTGACAGTACATTCGTGAGGACAAGGTCAGGTATGTTTTTCCCTCTTGTTGGTTCCCTCACCATCTGCCACAGACCCAGTGTAGTAGCTATATCCTGTGAAACAGAGACCTGGAGCAAGGTGTCGGGGGGGCTGGTGTAAATATTGTATAAAGACAATGGCCTGTGGGGATACGTAAAGTAAAGGGTTAACATGCAAAAATACAAAGAGTGTGTAAGTGATGACTGAAGAGATCACATGATGGAGAGACTCTGAAGAGAGATACTACTATATAAACCTCATGCTAAATCTGAGATTATAAATAGGCAATTGAACGTTGAATAAACAGTGTTCTTACAAAAAACCTTAGAAAGACTCCAGCAGGTTCCCTTAAGTGATGTACAGCACCGTACAGTCAAAAGTATCATCACAGCAGTGGATTTTCAAAAAGATTGAGTCTTATTGTAGCTCATCACTGGGGAAGTGTACAGGAGTCATGAGCCATGACTGCCAAGGACAGTAGGCAGTCAGATGTGTATTATACACCATAATAAAGCTGACACATTTAACTGTCTTAGAACATGGAGATTCCCCAAAAGACTGGATATTCCAAATTCATCTTCGAGATCCCAGAAAATCTGAATGCTCAGACAGTGTAATTCTTTTGCATTTATTTAGAAAGAGGTTCCTGTAATGATTTGTATACTGTTATGAATCCAGGGAGCCAACTATCACGTGGAATCTGCCAGCACATTTATACCAAGAACCTTAATGTAATTACAAGCATATGTCCTTACTCAAACCAAATCGAATGCAGTGACAGGTCAATTTCCAGAGAGATGTAATAAAGACCTTTGAGTTGGTTTGGGGGCGGCATTGTACCACTCAATACCCAGTTTCTGTTCACTCCAGGCTAACTTTTTAATTTCAGAATTAAAACAGTGGACAACCAAGACAAGAGTCTCTTTCCTTAACCCTTTTCCAGCAGCGCACTCTTTAACCCAATTTGTGCCGACTCTTTAATTTAAAACACGAGTGACAGTGACCAGGAAGCCTCTAATTGTCCCACACCTGATTGAAAGATAAGGTAAATGGTCTCATTACTTATCAGTGAGAAGGAGTTCCGTTTCAAAGCACATGCACAAGTGGACTGAATTCTGAAAGCGAACATACTTAAAGAAATACTGAGGAAGGAAGAATCAGTGGGTGCAGGGAAACGTTTGAAGGAAAGGCAGAAGGTCAAGATGAGGTGATCTCTGTCTCCTTTGTGAGACAGAAGAAGACACTTAGAGCTAAAGGGTGAGGCATGTAGCAATGACATGAGGCATCTGGTAGCATACATTAAAGTGGAATGGAATTAAAGCCAGTAGAGGTAAGATGGGGGAGGGATTGAAAGGATGAATTAATAGAAAGAGGATAGAATAGGTAACATAATGAGAGTGAGGAGCTGTGGAGCAGTTGGAGTAAAGGAAAAATCTGAGAGATCTATGTCAAGCATGTTTCAATATTTGGAAATATCTTTCTGCTGCTTTTATATTCTTTTTGCTTTCCATAGCTGCACTGATATAACTTAATAATTTAGTAGCTGTGGATATAGCTGTATTAATTTATTTTCAAAGATGAAATGCCAATAACGTCTTTAGTAACAGCTGTCATCTCATTATTGATGTGCCTTTAAGTGTTTGCATTTTCAAAGTCATAGAATCAGACAGCGCGAAAACAGACCCTTCGGTCTGACCAGTCCATGCCGACCATAACCCCAAATTAAATTAGCCCCACCTTGTCTGTGCTTGGTCTATATCCCTGCAGACCTTTCTTATTCATGTACTGATTCAAATGTCTTTTATACATTGTAACTGTACCCTCATCTACCACTTCCCCTAGAAGTTCATTTCACACACAAACCACTTTCTGTGTAAAAACGTTGACCCTCATGTCCTTTTAAATCTCTCCCCTCTCACTTTAAAAATGTGCACTCTAGTCTTGAAATCCCTCACCCTAGGGAAAAGACAGCAGTCATTCTCATTATCTAAATTCCTGATGCTTTAAAAGAATCTCAATGTGGTCACCCTTCAACTTCCTACGCTTCAGTGAAAAAGGGTCCCAGCATATCCAGCCTCTCCTTAAAACTCAGACCTTCTGGTAATTCTTTTTTGAATCCTCTCCATCTTAATGACCTCCTTCCTTATAAAAGGGTGATCAGAACTGGATGCAAGTACTACAGAAGAGGCCTCACCAACATCCTGTACAACCTCAACATGACGTTCCAACTCCTACACTCAAAGGTCTGAACAATGAAGGCATGCATGCTAAATGCCTTCTTAATCATCTTGACTACCTGTGATGCAACCTTCAAGGAACTATGTACCTAAACCAAGGTCCACTTTTAATTGAATAAGTTCTGGCCTTGTTTGTTTTACCAAAGTGCAATACCTCGCATTCATCCAAATTAAACTCCACCTGGTGAAAAGCTAAAGCTGAATTTCTCTGTCGATTCAGGGAGACAAGCAACAGCAACTTACACTGACTGAACATTGCCTTGGTATCTCTGGATTACAAACCTAGCCTGAAATTGATCTTTTGGTTCACATTTGGATTCCATGACGTCAAGAGAAATAGCCATCAATTTATTTGGCACTTTGACGGCCTTGGGGAAACTCAAATCTGCTTTACAGGAGATAGCTTACTAAATCATAGACAACGTGGATGTTTGGGGACGATGACTAAAAGCAGCTATTGAAGAAATGAGTAAATAGTTAGTGTTTCTGATCAAGGAACAAGTATGGGCAAAGGCACAGGGGAAAACTCTTCTTCAGACATTGCTTTGAGATTCTTTATGCCCTTATGAGAAGACAGAAACATGGTACCTCCCATAGTGGAAGCACTGTGGTTTACTTTGCTTTTAGTTTATTAATATCTTTCTGGGGATGTGGGCTTTGCTGGCTAGGCCAGCTTTTTTTTTTGCTGAATTCTAATTATCCTTGAGAAAGTGGTAGTGAGCTGCTTTCTCGAACCATTGCAACTTACATGCTGTAGGTAAATCTGCAATGCTACAGGGAAAGGAGTTCCAGGGTTTTGACCCAACACTAGACAAATACAGTTCTAAGTTGGGATGAACCATAGGAATGTAAGAGCAAGAGTAGGCCATTCGCGCCTGCTTCTCCATTCTAGATCATGGCCAATGATGTACCTCAATGTCACATATTCAATCGCTATCCCCATATTCCCTAATATCATTGAAATTTTCCTCTGCAGGACAGTCCCACATTCCCAGAACACAATCTGGTAAATTTCTGCAGCACTACATGGGACGGCACAGTGACTCAGTGGTTAACACTACTGCCACACAGCGCCAGTGGCCCAGGTTCAATTCCAGCCTCGGGTGACTGTCTGTGTGGAGCTTGTATGTTGTCCCCATGTCTGTGTGGGCTTCCTCCCACAATCCAAGGATATGCAGGTTAGGTGAATTGGTCATGCTAAATTGCCCATGGTGTTGAGGGATGTGCAGGTTAGGTGTATTAGTCAGGGGTAAATGTAGAGCAATAAACCAGGGGAATGGCTGCGGGTGGGTTACTTTTTGGATGGTTGGTGTGGACTTGTTGGGACAAAGAACCTGTTTCCATACCGTAGGCATTCTATGACTCTATATCCTTCCATGGGCAAGGAGACCAGAACTGCATGCAGTACTCCAGATGTGGTCTCACCAGCATTCTGTTACAATTGAAGCAATGTTTCTTTGCCCCTGTACTTAAATCCTCCTGTGATAAAGGCTACCTACTATTTGTCTTCTGAATTGCTTGCTGCACCTGCATGCCAACTTTCCATGAGTTATGACAAGAACACTGAAGTCCCTTTAGATATCAGCACTTTCTAATCTCTCACCATTTAAGAGGTACTCTACACTGTTGTTCCTCCTGCCGAAAAGGACAACTTTCCACTTTTCTGACTTATATTTAGCTGAGATGACCTTGCCCACTCACTCAGTTTGTGTAAATCCTAGAGTCTTTGAACAACTCATATTCCAACCAAGTTTTGCCTCATTGTCAAGTTGGAAATATAAGAGTCATAGAGCATGATAAAAAGCCATTCGGCCCAACTAGGCACATTTGTATGCGTTTGGCTCATATCCATCTAAAACTGTCTTATCTGTGGACCTGTTCTCATTTAAATGTTGTAATTGTACCAGCATCTACCACTTCCTCTGGCAGCTCATTCCATATACTCACCACCATCTGTGTGAAAAAGTTGCCCCTCAGGTCCCTTTTAAATTGTTCCCCTCTCAGCTTAAACCTATGCCATCTAATTTTGGACTCCCCTATCCCAGGGAAAAGACCTTGGCTATTCAACCAAAAGAGAAAATGTTGGAAAATCTCAGCAGGTCTGGCAGCATCTGTAAGGAGAGAAAAGAGCTGACATTTCGAGTCTAACTGACCCTTTGTCAAAGCTAAATATTGTCAAACCTGACCCAAGCACTGACTCTTGTGGTAACAGCCTGCCAACCTGAGAATGAGCCATTTAGTACTATTCTTTGCTATCTGTCTGTTAAGGAGAAAGCGAGGACTGCAGATGCTGGACATCAGAGCTGAAAATGTGTTGCTGGAAAAGCGCAGCAGGTCAGGCAGCATCCAAGGAGCAGGAGAATCGACGTTTCAGGCATGAGCCCTTCTTCAGGAATTCCTGAAGAAGTGCTTGAGATTGTTTACTGTGTGGGACTTTATCTAAAGCCTTCCAAAAAAAAAAGTTCATCACACCCAATGATTTCTCTTTAGCTGATAACATCCTCGAACAACTCAATTTGATTGTCCAATGTGATAACTTGCAGGTAATTGTATAATTGCTGTCCTTACCTTTCTAGATCAGCAAGGCCGTGTGAATGCAGACTGAATCCATAGTCCAGGTGATATGCGAATGAAGTGGAGTGTGTTTCCAGAAAGGAAGGATTTTCCACATTTCTCTAAACATAAGATGGCACGGTGGCTCAATGGAAGGATCTGTCAAAGGGGTCTCAGCAAGCTGCTGAAGTGTATCATGTATATGGTACATCCTGCTGCCACTTGTTATTAATGATGGAGAACGTGTAAGTTTAACGTGGTGGCTGATGTGCCTATTATCTGAGCTACCTATTCTTGAATGGTGTTAAATGTCTTCAATAATGAAGCTGCACTGTTTCAGGTCAGTGTGGGTGTTGAGGTAAAATGCAATAGTCTCACTAAATGATGTATTTCCAGTTTAACTGTAACCTTCAAATATTTACAAAGCAACTGAATAAAATACAGGTAGGTTGAGCTATATTTTATTGCTTTTCTCTCCAAAGGCAATTGTCGCCCACAATGTGACAATATTTATTTGGTGTGTTGAATGGAATAGTAGATTCGTACATAAGGGAGAAAGGAAGGCAAGGATATGTTGATAGGGTGAGAGGAGTCTTGTTCCAAGGACAAACAACAGAACAGCTCAACTGGGCTAAAAGAATGTTGAACGTTGATTAAGAAAGTTTCGATTGCCAGATTTCCTACCGGGAATATTTTTCTGTCGTCCACCTAGAATGTCAGAAATCAGACCTAAACTCCTACAGTTAATTTGCAATATCTAGGGTAGAGTACTATTTATGAGTGGTTGAATTGTTTGCTATTATTTCTGGCACAGGAGCTCTGAGTTCATTTGTAGCATGAGGGTTAACCTGCTGGAAATGGATCTTCTGTCACACTTATTAAATCCTGTTACATTTTGGCTTTGTTGGTGTGCAGAGTAAATTCGCCATCCTTGCAGCTCCCAGGAAGCTAGGGATGGGACTGGTGCATTCCTACCGCTGCATGCATGCCTACTGTTCTTCATATACACATGTAAAGTTGGCTGTGCTTGCTGCAGCAGGCACATTGTTTGGGTCTGCTATTGAGTGCAGTTGCTAATCTCATCTAAAAACAACACAAAAAGTTATTAGAATCTTGATTTTCCAAAAAAGTATTTTTTGTACTGCAGGAGGTAACCTATTTGCATTTAACCCCAGTACGTAAACATCATTAATCAGAAACTTTCAGCCTATCTCCCTAATCCATCAAATTATCCATTCCATTTATTATAGCAGAGGAGGTTTATATTATAGCACAAAAGAAACAATAACAAACATGAAGGTTTCAGGTAAATGCCAGTGTTGTAACTGTATTAGAACAGCTTATTGTCCTGACGTGCTCCAAATTTGCCACACCCCTAGCCAAGCTGTTCTAGTACAGTTACAACACTGGCATTTACCTGAAAATTGCTGAGGTATGTCTGGTACACAGAAAGCAGGACACCTCCAACCCAGCCAATTACCATCCTATGAGTCTACTTCAGTTATCAGTAAAGTGATGGGTGAGGTTATCAACAGGAGAAAGTGAGGACTGCAAATCAGAGTCAAAGAGTATGCCGCTGGAAAAGCGCTGCAAGTCAGGCAGCATTTAAGGAGCAGGAGAAGCGACATTTCCTGATGAAGGGCTTATGCCCGTAACGTCAACTTTCCTGCTCCTCGGATGCTGCCTGACCTGCTATACATTTCCACCATCACACATTTTGACGTTATCAACAGTGCTGTCTGTTGTGATTGTAACAAGGTCAGTCAGGTAGACACCATAGAGTATGAGTTCCCTGATTGGAGCTGTTACTCTGGTCTGATCAGGGAGTTGTGTCTGACAGATAACAGCGGGAGTGCCAGACATTGTCTCACTCTGAGTGTTGACTCTGAGAGAGCTGGATTAGGGTCAAGGATTCCTCACCTGTTAATAAAGGGTGATTTGATGACAGGATACCAGCCTCTGTGGAGTTATTTCAGTAGCCATGAGAGTTCAGCATGTTCCTGAAGGAACTCACTCATTACAGTTCTTTAGATTAGATTACTTACAGTGTGGAGACAGGCCCTTCGGCCCAACAAGTCCACACCGACCCGCCGAAGCGCAACCCACCCATACCCCTACATATACCCCTTACCTAACACTACGGGCAATTTAGCATAGCCAATTCACCTGACCCGCACATCTTTGGACTGTGGGAGGAAACCGGAGCACCCGGAGGAAACCCACGCAGACACGGGGAGAACGTGCAAACTCCACACAGTCAGTCGCCTGAGGTGGGAATTGAACCCAGGTCCCTGGCGCTGTGAGGCAGCAGTGCTAACCTTTGGGAGTTAGGGTAAACATCTCTTCCATCATGCCTTTCTTTGGGAAGCTCAACTTATTCAACTCGAACGTCAAGAACTGAGCCCAGTATGTGGAAAGAATTTTCAACTTTTTCTGGGCAAATGACATTGGGGCGAATGAAAAGCAACAAGTAAATCTCCTGACAGCATGTGGAACCACAGCTTTTTCTGTTATTAGGAGTCTAACTTTCGCTGAGGCACGACATATTGAAACCTTTCAAAGGTTGACGAACATAGTTAAGAGATACAGTTAGTAAGTTTGCAGATGACACCAAAATTGGAGGTGTAATGGACAACGAAGAGGGTTACCTCAGATTACAACTGGATCTGGACCAGATAGGCAGATGGGCTGAGAAGTGGCAGATGGAGTTTAATTCAGATAAATGCGAGGTGCTGCATTTTGGGAAAGTAAATCTTAGCAGGACTTATACACTTAATGGTAAGGTCCTAGGGAGTGTTGCTGAACAAAGAGACCTGGGAGTGCAAGTTCATAGCTCCTTGAAAGTGAAGTCACAGGTTGATAGGATAGTGAAAAGGTGTTCGGTATGCTTTCCTTTATTGGTCAGAGTATTGAGTACAGGAGTTGGAAGCTCATGTTGCAGCTGTACAGGATATTGGTTCGGCCACTGTTGGAATATTGCGTGCAATTCTGGTCTCCTTCCTATTGGAAAGATGTTGTGAAACTTGAAAGGGTTCAGAAAAGATTACAAGGATGTTGCCAGGGTTGGAGGATTTGAGCTATAGGGAGAGGCCGAACAGGCTGGAGCTGTTTTCCCTGGACCGTCGGAGGCTGAGGGGTGACCTTATAGAGGTTTACAATATTATGAGGGGCATGGATAGGATAAATAGGCAAAGTCTTTTCCCCGGGGTCGGGGAGTCCAGAACTAGAGGGCATAGGTTTAGGGTGAGAGGGGAAAGATATAAAAGAGACCTAAGGGGCAACTTTTTCACGCAGAGGGTGGTACGTATATGGAATGAACTGCCAGAGGACGTGATGGAGGCTGGTGCAATTGCAACATTTAAGAGGCATTTGGATGGGTATACGAATAGGAAGGGTTTGGAGGGATATGGGCCGGGTGCTGGCAGGTAGGACGAGATTGGGCTGGAATATCTGGTCGGCATGGACGGGTTGGACCGAAGGGTCTGTTTCCATGCTGTATACCTCTATGACTCTATGACTCTATAAAGAATATTAAAACCCCAAGCCTCGTCTAATTCTGAGATGTTTTCCTCAGCAATTCAAGAACCGTGGAATCTATAGTGGGATTTTTGACCAAGTTAAGATGACTTGCAGATGCAGGTGACTTTGCTTTAACCCTTAATGAAATGCTTGGAGACCATTTGTTATGTAGGATTAATGATGCAACTGTGCAAAAATGCCTCCTAGCTGAAGCTGAACTTCAAACAGGCACTACATCTGGCTTTAACATTGGAAAGTGTGGCAAGTGGAGCATATGCATTGCAGGTCATTCCAATGGAAGTGGACAGCTTCACCGGTCTGACTGAGCTAGCCGAACACCACTTACAGGAAGGCAATTGCATAGCCACACTCAGGACATACCCTGATCAGAGGGGCTATCAGAGGTGCCAAAGCCACCTAACATTTTGATCAGGAAGCAATTCCACAATTCAGCAAGGCCCACCCAGTGGCAAAAGTAGAGGCAGAAATCAGAAGGCTGGAGAGTAAAGGAATCATCAAACCAGTCCAGTTTGTGGAATGGGCAGCACTCATCATACCGATTTTGAAGCCAGACAGGTCGCTTCTCCTTTGCAGGGATAAATTCAGCTGGATAAATTCCCAATCCCTCACGTAGTGGATTTAGACACAAAGCTGGAAGGGGAGAGGAAGAGCTGTCCTTCACAAAGTTGGATATGTGCCATGTGTACTTGCCATTGTGGTTAGATGAGGATTCCCAGAAGTGTACTACAATTAATACCCATAAGGGTTTGTATTAATATACAAGGCAACCATTTGGGTCTCGTCAGCCTGTACAATTTTTCAGTGGACCATGGAGAACATTTTACAGAGTCTACCCCAGGTCGCCATTTATCTGGATGACGTGCTATAACAGGGAAGATCAATAAGCAGCACTTGGAGAACTTGGATATAGTCTTAAATTGCTTTTCCAAGGTGTACATATGCCTAAGAAGGAAAAAGTGTGTGCTCAAGGCACCCCAAGTGACCTACCTGGGGTACAGAGTTGATAAGACTGGGTTCCACACATTGGATCGCCCTCACATTTTCCTTCCAATGTGCCCTGGCTCCCATTCCTATTTAGGAACTTCAGTCTTTCCTTGGGCCAGTGAATTATTAGGAAAGTTTGTACATGACCTGGCCTCCATCCCGGCACCTTTGCATTAACTCTTAGAAAAGGATCAGCTTTGGAAATGTTGCATAGCCAAGCCATAGCTTTCAGTGAATTAACGAAACAGCTATCATCCTCTATGGTATTGGGACAATATGATCCCAAGAAAAATCTGGGATCGACATGCGATGCTTACCCATAAGGCATTGGGGTGGTATTAGCTCATAGGTGGCCCAATAGAGAGGAACACCCAATAACATATGTGTCCAGGACTTTGGCTAATACAGATTGTAAATGCATCCAAAGAGAGAAGGAAGGATTGGTAATCATAGTTGGAATTAGAAAGTTCCACCAATATCTTTTATGGATGAAAGTGCATGATTATCACAGACCAGAAACCCCTAATTGCTCTGTGCAAAGAGGACAAGGCAGTGCTGCCCACAGCTTCAGGCCACGTTCAATGGTAGGCTCTAAAACAAAGTACTTATAATTACAAATTAGAACACGTCCAGGACATCAAGTAATGAATGCAGATGAGATGCATTGAGCTGCCGACTGTTAGTAGATACACCACCTGTGGTACACCCACCAACCCCCCCCCCCCCGCCCCCCCCCCCCCCCCCCCCCCCCCCCCCCCCCCACCGGCTCCCATGGAAGATTCCGTAATGGTATTACATTTCCCAGTCACAGTTGACAATATCAGACTTTGGACGCTGGAAGTTCTCGTCCTGTCAAAACTGAAACAGTTGGTGGTGATGGGGGAAACTAAAGGGCTGTACCAAACAGAATTGAAACCTTTTTGGACCTGGAGAGACCAGATCACAGCAGAGGATGGGGTTTTATTATGGGGAGCAAGAGTGATTGTCCCGAGCAAAGGGCACTACCAGGTACCAGAGTCACCCAAGCATTTCCGAAATGAAGATGTTGACGAGAAGTTATAAATGGTGGCCAGGATTGGATGCAGATATAGTCACATTGGTCGGAGAATGCCCAAAGAGCCATCAATAACAAACATTACTGCCAGCCACTCCCCTACATCCATAGGAAAGGCCAGGTAAGCCCTGGACTCAGTTGCATGTGAACTAAGCAGATCCTTTCATGGGCTCAATGTTCTTGGTCATTGTGGACACCCACTCAGAGTGGTTGGGCATGTTAGAGTTAATTCATCAAACATGGGCACAATGGTAGAAAGACTACGCACATCTTTTTCTGTGCATGGACTGTCCGAAGTGATGGTGACAGATAATGGGCCATCGTTTACCAGCAGGGAGTTTGGGTATTTTCTAACACTGACCAGGATTTAACATATAAGGACAACTCCATACTATCCATCGTTCAATGGCCTAGCAGAAAGAGCAGTCCAAATTTTAACAGCAGGCTTGAAGAAACAGTCTGCAGCCTCGCTAGATACCAACTGTCCCAATTTCTATTTGATTATTTGACCACCCCACATGCAACTGCAGAGATAACTTCAATAGAGTTGCTAATGGGGAGGACATGCCGGATCAGATCTGGCACCAGGAATGCCGGTGCCAAGTGAGAGAGGCAGTTTGATACAGGCAGCAAAATCTAATGCAAGAATCACAGAAATGGCCCTGCATGGGTAAGAGGCCCAGTGAATGTGACTCAGCGGGGGAGGGATGTAGTGATTGTAATGAAGTCAGCCAGGTGGACCTCATAGAAAAGGAGTTCCCTGATTGTTAATCTGTCCAATCAGGCAGCTGCCCTGGCCAATAAAAAGATGAATGTCAGAGATTCTGTTACACTAAGAGCTGACTCTGTCTGAGGCAGTGTTAGAGCCAAGACCCCTCCTTGTGGAAATGAAGGGGGACTTGGTCAAGGGATATCAAGAGAGTCTGTTATGGAATTATTTTACTGTTAAGCAGCACATGTTAATCTGCTCAGTGATGTCCAGTTTGGGTTCTGCCAGGGCTACTCAGCTCCTGACCTCATTACAGCCTTGGTTCAAACATGGATTTGCTGAATTCCAGAGGTGAGGCGACAGTGACAGACCTTGACATCAAGATCGTGTTTGTAGCGTCAAGGAGCCCTAGCAGAACTGAAATCGGTTACAATCAGGGGGGCAAGCTCTCTGCTGATTGGAGTCATACTTGGAAAAAACATGTGGAAGATAGTAATGGATGCTGGAGGTCAATTAGCTTAGCTCCAGGTCAGCTCTGCAGGAGTTGCTCAGGGTGATGTCCTCGCCCCAACCATCTTCAGCTGCTTCATCACTGATCTTCTGTCCATCATAAAGTCAGAAGTGGGGATCTTTCTCTAATATTATTCAATGCTCAGCACCACTTGAAACTCCATGTCCAAGTTCAAATGCAGCAAGGCATGGACAATCTCTGAGTTTGGGCTGAAAAGTGGCAAAATACCATTCACACCACACAAATGCCAGCTGTTGAGCATCTCCAATAAGGAACAATCTACTACTGACTCTTGATATGAAATGGCATGACCATCACTGAGTCTACATCCTGGGGTTAACCGTTAATGAAAACTGAACTGGACTCACCATATAAACACAATGGCTTCAAGAGCAGATCAGAGGCTAGGAATGCTCCAATGAGTAATTCACCTCCTGATGCCACAAAGTCTGTCCACCACCTAAAGGCACAAGTCGGAGTGTGACAGAATATTCCTCACTTGCCTGGATGGGCGCAGCTCCAATAACATTCAAGAAGTTGAATAACATTCAACAAAGCAGCCCAGTTGATTGGCACCACATCCTCAAACATCCTCCACCACTGATGCTCAATAATAACGGTTGTACTGTCTACAAGATGGACAGCAGAAGTGCACCAAGGCTCCTCAGATAGCCCCTTCCAAACTCAAACCACTGTTATCCAGAAGAACAAAGGCAGCATTTGTTCCATATCCCTCCAAATGGGAAAAGCACCCCCCGCAAGTTCCCTTCTAAACTACTCACCATCCTGATTTGTAAGAATATGATCATTCCTTCAGTGTCATCGGGTCCAAATATGGGAACTCCTTTCTTTAACAGCTTGGTGGGTGTGTCTACACCAAACTGCAACCATTCAAGAAAGCACTAGCTTCTACAGGACATTAAGGCTTGGGAAATAAAACTGAAACCCAAATCCTGGCTGAAGATAGATCCAACCCCTAACAGCATGACCTCCAGAACTAGTACAGCAAGAGACAGATCCTGAATGGACCATATTGGAATGGATATTTAAAGCCCCCAGGACAAAACAAGGACTGCAGATGCTGGATTGATCAGAGTCAAGAGTGTGTTACTGGAGAAGCACAGCAGGTCAGGCAGCATCAGAGGAGAAGGAGAATTGATGTTTCAGGCAAGAGCCCTTCATCAGGAAGCCCGAAACGTCAATTCTCTTGCTTCTCAGATGCATTAAAAGCCCCCAGTCGAGCTGTTCAAACCATTCTGGTCCTTACTGGCGATCAGCCAACTGAGCTAACCTACCCCCTCAAGGAGTCTGAGTGTGGACAATGTTCCAGAGCTGACAACAGCATAAGGAACTTGAAAGGATTAACAGATATTACAAAACAAGTTCTGCCCTTCAGGATATAAACTACTGATCCTGGGAGGAACTAACCAGTTTCCAATGTGTTTACTCAAGTGTGTATAGGGCTTCAATGATCATCCTTAGTGTTAACAGCATGCAGCACAAGGAATAATATGTGCTTACCCTTACTGTGAACCTGATGGATCTCAGATGTAATCTTGCTGGCTTGGTAAGTATTATGTTATAAACTGTTACTGTTTAATGAAGCTTAAGTGTCACATCTTCGGAAGACGATGTGCTGTCATCCATCCCCACATAGCAGCAGTAATGCAACTGATACCATAAGAAGAATTAGAGGTTTGAATCCGCACATTATATGTTTTTGGGCTGGCAATGAATATTATAAAATTAATAATGGTGCAGATGTGTAGCAAGAAATTTATCTTGGAGTCAGAGAGTCATACAACATGGAAACAGACCCTTCGGTCCAACCAGTCCATGCTGACCATGTTCCCAAACTAAACCAGTCCCACTTGCCTGCATTTCCCTCTAAATCTTTCCTATTTATTAACTTATCCAAAAGTCTTTTAAACAATGTGACTGTACCCGCATCACCACGTCCTCTGGCAGTTCATTCCACATTGTGGAACTACTGTGGAAAAGAAGTTGCCACTCATGTCTTTATTAAATCTTTCTCCTCTCACCTTTAAAATGTGTACCCTAGTTTTGAACTCCCCTATCCTAGGTAAAAGACTTTTGTCATGAACCTTCTCTATGCCCCTCATGATATTATAAACCTTGATAAGGTCACCCCTCAGCCTCCTACACTCCAGTGGAAAAAAGGTCTCAGACTTTCCAGTCTATTTTAAATCTCAAACCCTCCATTCCTGGCATCATCCTAGTAAAGGAGAAAGTGAGGACTGCAGATGCTGGAGACCAGAGTTGAAAAGTATGGTGCTAGAAAAGCACAGCAGGCCAGGCAGCATCTGAGGAGCAGGAGAATCGACGTTTTGGGCATAAGCTTATGCCCGAAACATCGATTCTCCTGCTCCTCGGATGCTGCTTGGCCTGCTGCACTTTTCCAGCACCACAGTTTTCAACCATCATCCTAGTAAATCCTTTCTGGACACTCTTGAGCTTAATAATATCCTTCCTGTATCTGGGTGACAAGAACTACCTACAGTACTCCAGAAGAGGCTTCACCAATGTCCTGTGCAATCGCAACATGACATTCTAACTCCTATACTCAAAGGTCTTAGTAATGAAGGCAAGAGTGCTCAATGACTTCTTAACCACCCTGTCTACCTCTGATGCAAATTTTTAAAAAATTATATACTTGAACACCTAGGGCTGTTTGTTCTACAACATTACTGAAGGCCCTACATTTAATTGTATAAGTCCTGTCCTTATTTGTTTAACCAAAATGCAATACCTCACATTTATCCAAATTAAACTGTGAATTTTGGGGAGGCATTGTGTCTTAGTGGTTAGCACTGCTGTCTCACAGCACTAGGGACCCAGGTTCGATTCCAGCCTTGCGTGACTGTGGAGTTTGTACATTCTCCCCATGCCTGCATGGGTTTCCTCCCACAATCCAAAGATGTGCAGGTCAGGTGAACTGGCCATGCTAAATTGCCCATAGTGTCAGAGGGTTGGTGTGGACTGATTGGGCCGAAGGGCCTGTTTCCACACTATAGGGAATCTAATTTAATCTAAACTCCATCTGCCACTCCTCAGTCACAAGCCAGAAGAATGGAGCCTGTGGCTGGGGAACAAATCTTGTGTCAAGGATTGAAGCCAATAGTTTGCAGTTTCCCAATAACTTAAGGGAAGTTCTTCTCATCCAATGCCAAATCTTGGATAAGCTGTCAGACAAATTAGCAACTGAGCAGGGTTTGAGAGATCTAGAAGTTGCTGTTATCAATGTATATATAAAAACTAATGGTGTGTTCTAAATGGCATCTCTGAGGGCAAAGGTGAAGGATTGATCTTTGGGGAATCATGGAGGAGAAAGAGCAGAAGACATTGCATGAGAGCATTTGCTTTCAATGAGACAGATAAAAATTAAACTAAGCAGATGCAGACAATTAACAAGTCAGTAATAGTGAGGTTTTGATGTAAATCTTTGTGATTAGTTGGTCTAAGGGTCATAAAGGGATTAAGAAGGATGAGAAGGAACAGTTTACCTTTCTAACAGTCAACTGGAATGTCATTAAAGACTTTAAAGACCATTTCAGTTGTTAGAGGAGCAGATACTTGATTGGAAAGATTCAAACAAAATTGCTGAGAAAACAGCATGAAGTTAGAGGTATTCTGTATAATACATGTATGGAAATCCATTCAAGAATTGAGGAGAGGGAGATTTGGGATGAGGCAGCAGTAGTTTGCAAAGGGCAAAGGGATTAACGCTTGCCTTTTTTTGAGGGAGGGTGATGAAGTCAGGTTTGGAGGAGAGTGGGACAGAATCTGTGAAGATAGAATGTTAATAGTGTCAATCAATTTGATTTGATTGATTTATTGTCAGGTGTACCTAAGTACAGTGAAAAGCTTTGTTTGCAAGCAGTACAGGCAGATCATTGTAACCAACTCGCATGGCAGCTGTAAGGAAACACAACGTTCTATAACAGGTCTAGAAATCTGTCGTAAAAACAGAAATTTCTGGAGAAACTCAGCAGGTCAGGCAGCATCTGTGGAGAGAGAAACAGAGTTAATGATTTCGGGTCATTGAGCTAAGAAAGGCAGATGAGTGATCAACAGTTGGTAAGAAGAGGATCTGGAGAGTAAGAAGTGATGATCATTGCCACAGTGAATGTAAGAGGAGAGAGACTAGAGAGAGTTGTGAATTTAGGATTAGAGCAGGGAGGAACTCTACATGAAGTTAGGCCCGAGTGAGCTGGGCTTAGAGGTAGCTGGAAACATCTGCAAGTCCTGGACTTGCCAGCTCCTTAGACTTCCCATCCCCAAATCTGACCATCTTTCCCAGTCACTGGAAAACTAACCTTGTATTGAAGGAATGTACCCTTAGGCCCCTGACCCCCTGCCACCTTATTTTAACAACTAGACAGCCAACTCTGGTTTTGGTTGGGAGATTCACCAGTGTAGAATTCATGAGGCCTGATGGTTAAAACAGCTTCTGGTGAGGCAGAGCATTCACTTTCCAGCCCTCTCACTCTGGAATGCATATTCAGTCTGGCATTTAGCACTTTCTTGCAGTGAATTAATTTGCATTTAATAATTGATATTACACACTTTGACGGGGCTGGTTCAAATTAGCAGCACATGTTTCATCACCTTCAGAATAATGGCCCTTTTTAAAGGTCGCCAATTCCTTCAAAAATTAAAGAAAATCAATGAACTGCTTTCTGAATTCCTGCAACGAATCTCTGAGGTTGACTTTCTGTACATCTCCTTCCAGTCAATTGGCAGAAGGTACAGAATAGTGTTTGTGTTATCCCTACAGGCAATCTATCAGGAAAGCCCTCAGCCTCACAGAAATGAAGGCTGTCTATCTTTGCATTTTATTGCGTTCTTTCCTCAGCACAGGAATCTCTGGTGAAACAATAATGTGGGTTGTTCATTTGAACAGAAGACAACTGATGATATTCATGGGTGATCAATACATTTGACTTGTATGCTGCTGCTTTAGGTTGCCTAGCACGTCAGGAAACTCATACATCACATCCTGTTCACATGGGCATTGATAGACAAGCTTAAATGGTCTTCCCTTAAAGGTGTATACACATCATATCACAATGACCACTTTATTCCAGCGAAGGGATTGCTTTCAGAGATCAAACAATCGAAAGTAATCAAAATAAAATTGTGCCAGATTTTCCAAAGGAGGAGAAAGTGAGGACTGCAGATGCTGGAGACCAGAGTTGAAAAGTGTGGTGCTGAAGAAGGGCTTATGCCCGAAACGTCGGTTCTCCTGCTCCTCGGATACTACCTGGCCTGCTGCGCCTCTCCAGCACCACACTTTTCAACCCCAGATTTTCCAACGAATGGCAATCTCACCTAAATTGCTATTCTGTCTCTCCATGTTTTTTTTTTCACAAAGGGACACTTCTCCACATTTCTGACAATGGATTCGGATCAGGGCTCCCTGGGAATTCTGGAGTCATCCTTCTATTTTGACGGGCCTTTTGTAGCGCAGAACTGTCAGAGCAAGGCAAACCAAGATGCCTTTCCATAACAGGCAGCTGCCAGGGAGTAGAATTTACTTATCTGCTGAGGTACTTTTACAGCATATAAAGTAAGTGTGAGGTAAAGGTGCCAGGAGGGTAGGGAGGTAACATGCCTGCTAGTTAGGGTGCCAGCTATTAGAGTCACAGAGTCATTCAGCACGGAAATAAACCCTTCGGTCCAACTAGTCCATGCTCTCCAGGTTTCCCAAACTAAACTAGCCACATTTATGCCTGCATTTGGCCCAAATCTCTCTAAACCCCTCCCATTCATATGTCTTTTAAATGTTGTAACTGTACCTGCATCTACCACTTCCTCTGGCAGGCTCATTCCATCCATGTCCCACCTTCTGTGTGAAAAAGTTGCCCCTCAGGTAACTTTTTAAATCTTTCTCCCCTCACCTTAAACCCTGTTTTGAAATCCCCTTTCCTGGGGAAAATACCTTGGCTATTCACTTTATCTTTGTCCTGGATGATTTTTTACAACTTCTATATGGCCACCCCTCAACCTCGCACACTCCAGTGAAAAATGTGCCAGCCTATCCAACCTCTCCCTATAGCTCAAACCTTCCAGACCCAGTAAAAGCCTTGTAAATCCTTTCTGCACCAACACCAATTTAATAATATCCTTCCGATGGAAGAATGACCAGAATTGTACACAGTATTCCAAGAGTGGCCTCACCTACAACCCTAGCATAATGTCCCGACTCCTATAGTCCATGCTCTAACCAATCAAGGCAAACATGCCAAAACACCTCTTCACCGCCCTGTCTACCTGTGACACCACTTTCACAGAACAATGTACCTGCACCCTTAGGTCTCTCTGTTTGACAACACTCCCCAGGGCCCTACTATAAACTGTAAAAGTCCTGCCCTGGTTTGTCTTACCAAAATACAAAACTCGCATTCATCCAAATTCAACTCCCATCTCCATTTACCAGGAAGTTGCCGGGTATGGAGGTTTTGCCTTATAAATAAATACTGGATAGGCTGGGGCGAAGGACATTGAGAGGTGACCTGATAGAAGTTTATAAAATAATGAGGGGTAAAGATAGAGTTAATGGCAGGTATCTTTTCCTTAAATGGGGGATTTCAAGTCTAGAGGGCACATGTTTAAGGTGAGACAAGAGGGAGTCAAGGGACAAATATTTTACGTGTGTGGTTTCATGTGTGTAAGCAACTTCCTGAGGAAGTGGTGGGTGTAGGTACAATTAGGATAAGTACATTAATAGGAAAGGATTGAAAGGATATAGACCAGGAACAGGCAAATGGGACTAGTTTAGTTTGGAATTATGTTTGGCATGGATTTGTTAGCTTGAAGGGTCTGTTTCTCTGCTGTATGACTCAATGACTCTATGTTTCCTTGGCCCATTGGCCCAACTGATCAAGATCCCGTTGTACTCTTAGATAATCAGGTAAGCAGGGTACCAGGTATGTAGTCAGCCAGTGGGATAGGGTGTCAACTGGGTAGGCTGCCAAATAACTAGAGTGCAATTGGGTCTGGTGACAGGGTGCCAGGTTGGTAGGTTGGCAGAATGTTCTGTGACAAGTAAGGAGGCTGCCAGCTATGTTGGGTGTCATGGTACAGAAAAGCAAGGGGGCCAGGTAGGTGATGTATTACTTTGGTGGGTTGGGATAAGTAGGAGAAACTTGGACCTGCTGGCCTAAGGGAGGGTGAGTGTTGGGTCCAGAATGGGCAAGGGATGGGTACACAAGGAACTGGGCAAGAGAGTCTGAATGTGTGAAAGGGGGATCAGTTTTTGGGGTAAGGGAGCTGCTGGGAAGATGAATGTGGATCAGGTTGAGAGTGGGTGAAGAGGCTTAAGGAGCTGTGAGAGGAAGTAAGATTGTGTTCTCCATGAGGCGCTATCTCTTGGGTAGAGAGTTAAAGGGTGAATGAGAGTGGGTTGCTTCCAGAGACGGGCGTTCGTAGTCGGGTCTCAGGTGGGTCACATAAGAGTGTGGGGTGTGTACAAGGTTTAGAGGTGGTGTACGAGGCAAGTATGGGGTCAATTTAATAGCTACTCTGGAGTTAGACTAATCTAACTTTTCTTAGTTAACTCTTTTATTTAATGTAATTGTAACCCTCTAAAGTTTCTGATTTCAGTTGAGACTTTCACAGCAATCTAGGTAGAGCTGAATAGCCCAGATGAAAATTCAATTTCCCAGACAATTACTTTGGAGTGTGCTACGATGGGGAGTCCACAGGGACCATCTGCACACCACCCATCTCCGCAGGAATAATGATTGTCTGGCCATCAAAAAACCTGGGACATCGTGTCTGAATGGATTTTAACATAGAGCAAATGATCTATAAGGTTCATGAAATGTATGGGAAGATTGCTGATCTGTCTAATATTAGTTGTAGTGATTACCATTGGAGACTATCAGAATGCTGGCTACAGTTGCTTGGGTTGTGTAGTGTTTCAGACTATGTTCTGAACACTGTCGATGACTTTGCATTTCTGGTTGCAGATCTATTCTGTTTTGGTCTCTGTTACACCCTGCCTTGCCATTTGATACTTACATTCCAAAGGAATTTGTAACTGGGCTCGTGAATTTCCAAGACCATCAACTGACTAGTTCTACTCAAGTGTTTTATCCAGTGTCCACTTTGAGCAATCCAGCAACCTCGCCATGGACACCTTTAATCTCCTCTTGATCACTGAGGAATCCAGACCCTCCTAAATGCATTGACAAGTGATGACTGAAGATGTTTGTCAGCACTTATCTGTCAAATACTACTTCAAGAAGGCACCTGCTCAAGGGTGACTGGAGATGGAATATTAAATGTTGACTCAGTGATAGTGATAGTCTCTCCAGTGATAGTCAGATCCCGTGAGTGAATATAATAAGGTAGTAATTCAGCAGTAATGGGGTGCTCCTTTGAGCAGTGTCACCTTAAAATGCAACGCTATAACTTGAGTGTTATGCCTTATTTGGTGACAGATTGTGATTACATGTTCCACTATTCTATTGAATCTGAAGTAATTAGGTGATGAAGTGATACACTTCTCACACATTGCCACCTCTCACACATCATAGGGTCATTGGATGTTGGAGCACAAGTAGACTTTTCAGCTCACTGCGTCTGCTATGCCATTCATGTACCAGGATAGTTTGAACCCCTGAGTACCAATGCCACCTGCTAATTTAAGTGCATACAATGAACCGGCAGTCCCTTATGCTAATAACATTGTGACTATTAATGAGATCACTAAGGTACATATAGCAGAAGAAGAGACCAAGAATTCTCGCATTGTGTCAGTTTAAGATTTGTAATATTTATACCCAAACAGATTCTACATTGGAGGAAGTTTCAAAAGAGGTGCCACATTGAATCTCAGAGACTATATATTTCCAGTAATCCACACTCCTAGAAGGTACAGCATTCACATCAAAGGAATCTTTAACAGCAAACTGGATGATATGAAATGCAATGGCATCATCTGCTGTATGGATCACCACACAGACTGGTACAATTCAGTTAGGAAGAAGGATGGCACAATCAGAAAATGTCGGTTCTTGAGATATATCTCTTCCGAAAAGGATGCCCACACAGGATGCCAACATTTAGAGGAGTTGAATCCCAAATTCACAGGCACCAAATTCTTCACCAAGCTAGATGACTGACATGGACATTGGTCCATACACAAAACCAGGAAATTTCTGGATGTCATTAGCTTCAGGGACGGCATGGTGTTTTGATGTTTAGCACTGCTCCCGCACAGTGCCAGTGACCTGGGTTCGATTCTAATCTCAGGTGACTTTCTGTGGGGAGTTTGTACATTCAACCCATGTCTGTGTGGGTTTCCTTCAGGTATTCTTGTTTCCTGCCACAGTCTAATGATGTGCAGGTTAGATAGATTAGCCATGCTAAATTGCCCATTGGGTCAAGGGATGTGCAGGCTCGATGGCATAGTCATGGGAAATGTAGGCTAATCAGGTATGGGCGTAGGTCCAGGTGAGATGCTCTTTGGACGATCTGTGTGAACTTGATGGGCCAAATGACCTGCTTCCACACTGCAGGAATTCTGTGAATACCGTTTGGTAGATATTGCTTCCAGAGATGACATTTTAGTTTATCTGATATTCAAAATCTGTTCTGGCAACATATGGAGAATCACAGGAAATGCAATTGATACATTTTCATGTTCCTTACTTAATTTATTTTATGTGGATGAAATCATTACAATCAGAAATTTTATGCCCTGAGCTTGACTAGTTTATCAATTACCTAGTTAAATTCACACAACACCAAGTTATAGTCTGGCAGTTTATTTGGAAGTACTAGCTAGTGTTTCCATTGTTAGGCTATAACCTGGTGTTGTGTGATTTTTAACTTTGTCTACCCCGGTCCAACACCGGCTCCTCCACATCATATCAATTACATCCCACTCTTAACACCACATTTATCATTTTTCCAACTCTATTTCGAATATCATTTCCATCTTGTCAGTTTGGCTTCTTAAATACTGAGGCAATGCACATGACTGAGAGGCATAGCTAACTAGCATTGCATGAAGCAAGTTTTTAATTCATCATAAAGGCAAAATAATCTGGATGCTGGAGATCTGAAACACAAACAAGCCTATTCAGTAGTTCAATGTTTCATTGCACCAGGATTGGAGGTGTCAGTGATGAACAATGACTAAATAACTTTAAAGTGATAGAAGCAGAAGGAGTGGAGGGAAGAATTAAAAAGATCTGTGATACAGTGGGGGTGATGCTGAAATGACCAACTATTTTTTGATAATGACATATCAAAACAAAGTAACATATGTGTGAGTGGATTCCAATATATGTAGAAGCATACAATCTTTATAAGCTTACATGCAAATAAGCAGATATGCATACAGCTTATGTCTACAACAGACATCTCAAGGCACTGGAGCTGTACCACCAATGCTGCCTGCGCAAGATCCTGCAAATCAAGTGGGAAGGAAGACACACCAAAACCAGCATGCTTGACCAGACCAACATCCCTAGCATCGAGACACTGACCCTCCCCCCCAATCGGCTATGATGGGTTGGCCATTCATCCCCATGACCAATACAAGACTTCCCAAGCAGGTGCTGTATGCCCAGCTCTGAAACGGCAGCTGAGCCCCAGGTGGACGGAGGAAGTGCTTCAGGTATACCCACAAGGCCTCATGGGTGAAGTGCAGTATTCCCACAGACATCAGGGAATCACTGGCCCCAGACCATGCAAAATGGTTTCGAGCACCCCGAGACTTGCCTTCAGGAAAAAGCGGATGCCAGACGAAAGCGGCGAAAAGAGCACGCGTTGCCACACCAACGCCCCACCCACCTCCTTCCCGTGACCACCATCTGTCCCAAGTGTAACAGAGGAGAAAGTGAGGACTGCAGATGCTGGAGATCAGAGCTGAAAATGTGTTGATGGAAAAGTGCAGCAGGTCAGGCAGCATCCAAGGAGCAGGATGTCCTGAAGAAGGGCTCATATCCGAAATGTTGACTCTCCTGCTCCTTGGATGCTGCCTGACCTGCTGCGCTTTTCCAGCAACACATTTTCAGCCAAGTGTAATAGAGCCATGCTTTAGCTGTATCGGTCTGTACAGCAACCTACAGATACACCCTGAGAGTGGAAGAGAGTCATTCTTGTCTGTGAGGGACGGTGATAATGATGATGATGCATGATATATATATTTATTTATGAGCATGCACATAGATAAACAGTGCTTAATTATATAACCATACAGGAAACTGAACAGATATGTATATAATGCCCACATATAGAAACGTACTTACATATATGCAAATCGCTACATTTCTGATCAAAAGATGGTGTTGGGTCAGTGGTGGGGTTTGAGTCTGCTGATTTGTGATGTGAGGTTGGATTTAGGCTATGTCTGCTGTGTAAATGTTTTAAGGAATGTGAGCATAATTACCCTGTCATAATTAATAACTAGAGCATAACCCCATTCTGATACTTGGGAGGATATATAACCAGTGAATCAAAGGATTTTAGAGGAAGCTAGTATCAGCATGGAACCCATGCAATTACCAGAATGCTGGGAAAGAAGCTATTCATTAATGCCATTTAAGAAGGGAAATCAGGTGTTCCTACCCTGTCAGATCTATATGCAACTTCAGCCCTCAGCATTGTGGTTGACTGAACCACTTTCAGAGTTGACTTGGCAGGTGATTGAGTTGTTATGGAAGTGGCTCGCCATCATCTTCTTAAGGATAATTAGGGATCAGCAATAAATATTGACCTTGCCAGTGATGCTTAGATACTGTGAAGGAGTTAAAATAAACCAGCACCGTTGTCAACTAAGTGACATTTTAAGTTGTACGTCAAGCTCTGACCTTTTGCCTTTAATGTCAAATTTTTCACTTTTGTTGCCTACTTGAAAGATAATTCCTACCTGTGGGACAACTGCACTATATAAATACCACCTACTGTTCTGTCTGACTATCATTGCTCACCCTGAGGTGATGTGCCATTTTAAGTGATTTGTCAAAGACGTATGAAACGCATTGAGTAACTGCTGCACTGGTGAATCTGCAAAACCGGGGTATTGTTGGCATCTTTCAAGCTTGTTACAGACTTTTAAAAGATAAACTGAAGAAAGGTTATCTGAAAGTTTATCACATTACAGACGTCAGTGACTTTTTGAGGAAACAAAATTGCTACTAATACCGACAAACTTGATTTTTGATGTCCCTCCTGAAGATTATCAGTCAATGCTGATTAATATTGTTGTCATAGGTGAAATTACAGTACTGGGAATGTTGCATTGTAGGCCTATTACTTAATATGTCCATTGAAATATCTTCAGCATATCGTGTTATTATTCCTGCAATCTTTAGTAATGCATGATGAGTCAACTTCCAAGATTACAGAGTTAGCTTGGAGTTTTAGTAGCTTTAAGTTTGGTTCTGAGGGCAATTCATAACATTTGTTCTTCCATTTCTTTGAGTGCAATGATATAGTTGCTTGAAGCTTTGCAAAGTGATCTTCTGTGGCAATTTGTGTGGCAACTGAAATTATCTTTATGATTTGGAGATGCCGGTGTTGGACTGGGGTGTACAAAGTTAAAAATCACGCAACACCAGGTTATAGTCCAACAGGTTTAATTGGAAGCACAGTAGTTTTCAGAGCGATGCTCCTTCACCTGATGAAGGAGCGTCGCTCCAAAAGCTAGTGTGCTTCCAATTAAATCTGTTGGACTATAACCTGGTGTTGTGTGATTTTTAACTTTGAAATTATCTTTGCCATTGTGGAACCTTGCAACCAATGCAGTGGGCTAACAGTCATGGGTTTCTGAATTCAAATCCCGTAATGGTAAGTTTTCAAATTGATAGAAATAAAGCTTGTGATTCGTGGATTGGGATTAGGAAAATGTCAAATGGTGGATAATATTAAAAACTGAATTATTGCACCAATCTCCTTCAAACTTTACCAGCATGTGGCTCACGTGACTCTCCAACTAGGGACAAGCAGTAAATGTCCTGAATATAAAAAGATGTTTGTAATCAACAGACTCTCCTTATTCACAAGCATTGTACAGACACCAAACTTTCAGTATGGCAGTCTGAAATCTTCCTAGCTAGCTCTGAGGAAAGGTCACTCAACCCGAAACATTAACTCTGATTTCCCTTGACAGATGCTGCCAGACTTGGTAAGCTTTCCCAGCAATTTCTGTTGGTGTTTCTGATTTACAGCATTTGCAGTTCAAATGTATGTTGGATCTTTGACATCATATAGGCATAGTTTAGGAAGACTAAAAAAAAATTAAATCTTTACAAATTTGTATTAGGTATGTGTCCAATTCAAGGGCCTATACTTTAGAAGTTGAGAAAAGCACACCTGGGAAGTCAGAGTCCAGCATCTGCAGTCCTCACTATCTCCGCTAATTTAGGAATAACATCAAAGACTTGGGACTGAATTTTTCCAGAAGATGAGAAAGTCAGGTATGTGTACAATTTGATGCTGCAAAATCATTCCCAAGGAGATTCAGGGAGCAGGTTGAATTTTGGCTGACCTGGGTCTTTAATTTTGGCTAAGTTTGGGTCAGTCTTCCAATCAGAGGACAAGGGGGCAGGAACAGAAGTGGGCTGCCTTTGGATACTACCTTTGGACAGTTTCCTGATGAAGGGCTTTTGCCCGAAGTGTGATTTTCCTGTTTCTCAGGGGCTGCCTGGTCTGCTGTGCTTTGCCAGCACCACTCTAATCTGGACTCTGATCTTCAGCATCTGCAGTCCACACTTTCACCCTGCCTTTGGATAGTGTCATATAAAATGGCAACCTGACAGACATTGCTGATTAATAATTTGAGTGAAATGGTGGCTAGATGCAGTAAGTGATGTAAACCTTTCAGTGTTGGATTCTGAAAGGAAGATTTCAGCTGAGATCCTTCTCTTTAAATTAATGCAAGAAAAGCCTCTTGTCATCTTCACTTTCTTAGTCAGTTATACATAGAAATGTTTGTCAAAATAATGCCAGCACATACGTTATTTTTCTTGCATTTGGATGCAGTCTGCAATGTGCTAATATGAAAACAAAATTAGTGAAAGCAAAGTGAGTAGATGTTTTGAAGGGGCTCTCTGGAGAAATGGTCCTCAAAAAATGTTTTCTTCCCCAAGCAACCCAAGTGAATATTTCATAACTGAATATCTTCTTCACAAATTATCATATCCCAAATAATCTGGGTATAGATAACTTTAGATCATCCTAAGGGAATGGAGAATTCAGTGAGCTACTTACATCCATAGAAGCCATTCCATGGCTTATAGTTTTCTACAGTGGGGAAATGAGGGCTGTCATCATTAATTTTTTAACCACAGCTGAGCAATGTTAGAATGTTTTATAACAAATAAACAAAATCCCAGTTGTTTACTTTATGAATGAAGATACAAGATTCCACATTTTAATATATGAGAGTTTTTTTACAATATTAGTATTAAATATGACCGTAGTTAACCTCCTATGTTCTAATATATAGAGTCAACATAAGTAAAATGTGATTTATGAGGCAAACTGTAGTCATACAGTCATGGAATTCTACAGCACGAACATGGACCCTTCAGTCAAACGTGTTCATGCCGACCAGACATCCTCATCTAATCTAGTCCCATTTGCCAGCATTTGGCTCATATCCCTCTCAACCTTCCCTATTTATGTATCCATCCAGATGCTTCTTAAATGTTGTAATTTTACCAACCTCCACCACTTCCTCTGGCAGCTCATTCCATACACACACCATCCACTGTGTGAAAATGGTGGTCCTCAGAATCTTTTAAAATCATTTCCATCTCACCTTAAACCTATAATCTCAAGTTTTGGATTACCTTACCCTGGGGAAAAGATGTAGGCAATACATCCTATCCATGCCCCTCATGAATTTATAAACCTCTATAAGATCACCGCTCAGCCTCTGATGCTCCAGGGAAAAAAAACCCAGCCTAGTCAGCCTCTCCCTATGGCTCAAATGCTCCAGTCCCTGAAATGTCCTTGTAAATCTTTTCTGCACCTTTTCAAGTTTCACAACATCCTTCCTACAATAGGGAGACCAGAACTGATCACTGTATTCCAGAATTGGCCTAACCAATGTTCTGTACAGCCACAACATGGCCTTCCAACTCCCACCTTTAATGCACTGACCAATAAAGGCAAGCTTACCAAACACCTTCACACCGTGTATCCACATGCACAGAATGGAACAACATCTATATCTGTGAATATGAACTATGAGACTCTTTATGGAGTGAACGTGTCAGTCACACAGGAGGAGATGGCAGAAGTGCCCATGTTACAGCTGTGCCTCCACATTCCACCAGCAGTGCCAACCAAGGGCTGAGAAAATTGCTGGGAATGGAATAGGGTGTCATTACTTCTCAAGGTTGGATCCTCATCCCTAGTTTTCATAAAATGTCCGAAGGCACGTTGTAGTAACAAGAGCTGGAGGGCAAAGGTCTGCAAGGAAAGGCCACAAATGGCCTTGTGCAACACAGGAGTAAGGCAATGCAGGTTCACCTCCTAGACAAGAAGAGCAGTGGGTGAAGGCATCTAAGTGTGGAAAGCATCATGTCAGACATTAAAACATTGGGGAGGGTTATGCTGATGTACACTGTAGTGATCTGATCTCACTGTAATCAAAGGAACTTACTAAACAGAGGTGCATGATATCAAGTGTGCAAATCCATCATAACAGAAAATCAATTGAACTGTAACTCCTCACTGTTGATCGTGAAGGCTCAAAGCGTTCTTAGTACAAATAAGATTCTAGTGTCTTTGTATATGGCAGGCCTCATTTGTTTGGGTTTCTGCAATTCACCTCCATTGTGTAAGGCCCACAGGCCTTTGGGCTAATCAGCTGAACTTCTGTATCCCATTCCTGTAAAGGTGTCATTAGAGTCATGACTCCCTGGGACCTGAATAACTCCCCTGCTCAGCTGAGCACCTCATGTCCACAGCCTGATCCTTCTCTTGCACTGGGAAAATGGGTTCTTCCACTGTATCCACATTTCCATGGTTCAGTTCTTTTTGATGGACCACATAGTCAAGAAGGCATCGGACCCTGATCCTGCGGGAGATTCTGACAGGCAGGGCACCATCTGAGGAGGTCCAGAGGGCAAATGTGTATCTTGATCAGTCTGATAGACTGCCCAGTGACAAGTCTTGTCAGCAGATTGCTGGCATTGTCACACCACTGTCCATCTGTTTGCGGCTCTCACAGATGGATGAGAAATCATCTCCTCAAAGGATAGCCTTTCCCTCAAAATCCTGCATGCTATGGGACAATTTAGCTTGGTCAATCCACCTAACCTGCACATCTTTGGACTGTGGGAGAAAACCCATATAGACACAGAGAGAACGTGCAAACTCCACACAGACAGTTGCCTGAGGGTGGAATCGAACCTGGATCCCTGGTATTGTCAGGCAGCAGTGCTAACCACTGAGCAACCATGGCACCTGATGGAAGCAAGCTTAATGTCTTCTGAGCCTTTGATGCTTCATTAGTCACCAATCCAACCTTGGTGAAAAAGGCAGCTATGACCAGAGAGAGGCGTCAGTGTACAGCTGACTGAATTGTTGCAGAGGTCCAAAAGCTTGACCCTTCAAAGCCTCCAGTGATGAAGAAATGTAAGGCCACCATCACATTGACTGCTACGCGTAAGGCCTGGCCATGAGCTGTTCACTGATGACAGTGTGGCCCTCAGTGAGCATAAGCTAATGCAAGCCTCCCTCTCGTTTGACACTGCCTCTCAGTCACGCTGAGATCTTTCATCTCCATCTGCAGCTCCTGTGCTTAGGGTATTGTCCCTTTTTCCTCATTTCACTCCTCAGCCCATCACGCGACCCACCAGAGAATGACACGGCACGCATTTATGTTCTTTCTGGTGCCCAGATGGGGTGCACACAGGCTTGGTAAATGCCAGTAGGGTGACAACTCCCCAAACAAATTGTACAGCCTACCACGCCTGTCCTTATACGACCTTACGAATTCGTTCCTGTTTCATTAGCTCACTGGGATGTACAAATGGAGCATTAAACAATTAAGCATTTGTAATTATGCCTCTGTGTCCCAGTGTGCACAATTATAACCGAGTTCTCAGGAACAGGAAGCAGGTGAGCCAATAAATATTCTGTTTGGTTAAACAGTGTGGACGAGATTAGCATGTGAAAAGATCAGTTTGCTGTACCTGTGCTACGAGACTAATTAACTCAAATTAAATCAAACCATCTCCTCTTAAACAATGCATTGCTAGATAAGAATTGAACACATTTAAAACTGGATAGCATCTCAAATGATTCCATTCATTAGAATAGAAAATGCAAGTCTCAGATAACCTGAGTATTATATAAGGTACAGGGACCAGAGCTGGCCATATATAACACAAGAGAATTTGCACCTGGGAAAGGGCAGAATTTGTGGCCTTGGCCTGGCGCCATTTTGCCAATTCTTGTGAGGGAGACCCCTGACCAAGTTCCCTTCTTTCACAACCCCCATCACACCTTGTCTAGATGGCACACTAGAAAGAGCATCAACAGAATTCCTACCTATTGTGGACTGATTTGAAATTCTCCTTCAGGCCCTAAACCTTTGGTTTACCAGAGGAATTTTCTCTGCAGGGGTGG